>NC_091720.1:619950-929926 GCF_000512605.2 Kwoniella pini CBS 10737 | reverse complement strand
GGTCATTCTCTTTAGCGATCTCAAAAGCGACTTTAGCGCAATTTTGCATATGTTGCGAGCGGCCTAATCCTGGTCCTACAATCAGAACATGCTATTCAGACAATCATTCAGCACATATCTGGGAAATCATCAATCAAAATCATTCACAAGTCTAGCTAGTATACCTTTAAGCTCTTCTTTGATTTCTTCCATTGATTTCGATTCATCTAATATGCCATGTACGATCAAATCTGGCGAGCTACAGAGCACGAAAATAAAGACGAATCAGGGTGAAGTTTACAAGGGTATAGCTATTGAAAATCATTATAAATACCTACTATGTTTTGATGACAGCTCCAGCTCCAGGCTCGCAAATCACATGAGCTAAATCGGCTCCAAATCGCATAGCTCCCATCGAGGAGAAATATGGTGCACCGGAGTAACTATTCACAAAGTCATTCAAAGGAATGAGTAAATAGATACGATAGAAGAGCTGATCTGACTTACTCTCCTGATCCACCGAGAACACCAATTCGGCCTATGAAACATCTTAGCGGATATTACATTTTCTAAATCGAAAACCCCACTTACCAGCTTGACCCTTGTGTAATTTCGGTGATAATGGCGGTATCATGCTTCTCACTAATGAGAGCAAATGAGCATGTTGTTTCGATGCCATCTTGGATATATAACGAATAGGATATAAGTACAGTAAACTCAAGATTTTGAAAGTTAATTGATCAACTGAAGTCTCCAACGAATTTTAATTTGTAAATGAGATATGATTCCAGTGAACCTGACAGCGTATCTCACCAAAATAGCATATGACGTCGTGTATTTATTCATATTGTGGGGCTCCAACTTCTTGTGATTACGATGTTAGACAAAAAGTGAATTATCTTTTTGTAATTGAATTACAATTAAGTTGTAATGCCGAGTACTCGTATCGGCTTATTTTTAGTGCTAAGTGATCGTGCCTGGGGTTTGCCGAATCAACCATTTAACTCAACATGACACTTCCGTCGTAAGCGCGGCCTGTATCCGTTATCTTCAAACTTCACATCCACGTTATTATAATTTTTGTTCATTCTGGTATCACCCTTTCATCCTGTGATCTTCCTGTCAATCTTATCTGATTATACCTCTTCTCTCTCCTCTACTTCAAATTTCATCTCTTGGCGAACGATTTCCTTAATGGGAGGACAATTGATTCAAGATGTTCATCGCTAAACGTGTCATATTCTCACGGATGTCTCCTTCAACCAACGCATTGTTCACATTGTACCCCAGTGTCCGCACCGCCTCTTATGTCACCTCATTCCCGGTAAGAATACCCTCGCCGAAAGCTTCATCTTCGAAACGTCCATATATCTCTCATCGTCTTAGCCATACGATAGATGTCAAAGGTAAAGGACGTGCTTTTGACGAAGAAGGGTACAATACGTACTCAGCTTCGAATCTCAATGCTTGGGCTAGTCGTCACACCTCCGCTGTACCTTCATCAATACGCATACATGGACAAAGACGATCATTTCATGCTTCTCAACGTAGAGATGCAATACCTCTCTTGCCCGCTTCAATAGCCATTTTAAAGGTGAGTCCCCACACAATAATTGTTTGTCAATTGTATGCTAAATTGATCAAACAAATTGCTGTGTATATTTAGGGCACATCAATTTTGACAGCTGCAACTGCCTTTTCACGAATTCTCATTTCATTCTTCCCTATTGGTACATTAGCAGCTTTCAAAATGGCTCGAGCTGGTAAATGGTTAGAAACAGATGTTGTTGAACCTAAAGTAAGCGAAGAATCAAAGGAATTTTGGAAAATGTGGTGTGAAGATGAAAAAGGAATTATCTTAAGTACAAAAGATGCTGAAAGTTTTTATGATCAAGATTCAGATTATAATGATGCAGGAGGTATGGAGAATGATAAAGGTCAAATTGCTTATCCTGTACCTTTTCCTCATTCAGGATTTAGGAGAGGAGGTTTTGAGAAAGATGGATTATCACCTAAAAATGTTAGACAATTTTCAAAAGATAAACGTCATGCTTTACATTGGTTAAAGAAAGGTCATTTTTTTATGCCTCCTTTACCTCCAGCTAGTGAAGTTTCTTGGCAAGAACTCACTCCCGTTCAACAAAGTGAAGTTTTATCTCTTAGACGATATTGGTTAGGTCTTAGAGTATTTAAAGAATGGTATAGGCGTTCAAGATGGATAATGATGATTGTTTTCGGTTTACCTTTTTTATTACTTACTTCAGTTTATTTGGCGGGATTAGAAAGAGTACCTTTGACTGGAAGGTGGAGATTGATTTTGTTGACTCCAGAAGAAGAAGATACAATTTCCAATAGTTTAGCAGGTCCAAATTGGTATAAATCAGTTATAAATCTTTTGACTACTCCTGAAGCACCTGCACCACCTATAATATCGCTTAATGACTGGAGATGGAATTGGGTTCAAACTACTTTAACGAAATTAGAAAATGCAGCATTAATTGATTGTCCTCATATTCCGGATTCACAGAAATCATTAATAATAGCAAATTCAAATTCTACACCAATCATACCTCCTCCACCAGCATATCATCCTATTACTCCTCGACCAAGAGTTTCATCAAGATTACATAGTGTTTTACCTGGTGGAGAACCTCATTCAGGACAAGAACATTTAGAATTAGGTCCACCGTATAATTTAATGTTGATGAATAAGGATGAAGAAAATGCTTTTTCATATGGTTTCGGTGGAAAACGTGCAGGTGGAATAGTAGTTTATACAGGCATGTTAGATTCGATATTGAAACCTAAAATAAACTTGACTGAAGATCAAGAAGAAATAGAGCAAACAAAATCAAAAAGAGGTTTCTTTAGCTCATTATTTTCTTCACCCTCAACTTCAGCGAACGCTCGACAAAGTGTAACACAGCCTACGGAGGAACAAACATTACATTTGGCTTGTGTTCTTTCCCATGAAATGGGTCATTTACTACTTAGTCATCATCTCGAAACTCTGTCACAACAACAAGTCTTATGGCCTAGTGTTTTAGGATTGACAATGGATCTGGTCAGAGCTTTCATATGGCCTTTCACGTGAGTTAATGAGGCTTTTTTCCTCTTTTGTATTTGTGAACATACACTAATGGTGTTTTCTCTTTTATCACAGTTGGTTCCTTGGTCCAACAGTTAATGATGCTTTGGCAAATATGGGAAGAACAAGTACAGAAGAATTAGCTGATAAATATGGTCAAATTGGTTTTCAATATATTCACGAATATGAAGCAGATTTAGCTGGTATAAGGTGGGTGGTTTTTTTCGGTTTTTTTTCTTTTTTTTTGGGGAAAAGATTTTATACTAATTTTTAATTTGATATGATGGAATTAAATTTTTACAGAATATTAGCATTAGCAGGATTTGATCCAAATAAAGCATTATCATATTTTACAACTTCTGTTGCAGATTTACATGAAATTCAACCAATTGAATTAAAAAATAAAAATTTATTAGAAAATTCTTGGACAGGTTCAATGTTTAAATTATGGACAAGAGCAACTCATCCTACACCAAATCAAAGAAGAGAAGCAATTGAAAAAGAATTATTAAGATGGGAAAAAGAATTAAAATCTAGAAAATAAAGATATTATATAGATTTTTTTTATTTTATTTTTTTTTATTTTGTTTTTTGTAAATTAAATCATATAATAAATAATGTTGTATAATTCAAAAAAATAAAAATGTAATTAGTATCTTGAAATTCACACTTCAATTCAAAGTATGACTTTTTTTTAACTAGTAATTGATTTATTATTATGTATAAAAGTTACATGCAAATTTAAAAAAATAAAAAAATCATACTAACGTGAACGAATTTCTTTCGAACACAAAGTTCACAGAAATGTATGTAATGATTGTCTAACGCATAAATAATATATTAACATTATCATAATCAATATCATTTAAACGATAACGCATTTTCAAATTCCCTACGAATTCGAAAATACAGAAACACATGATTCAGATCAAAGGAACTTTTTAAGTTATGGTAAAAATGAAATGTCCAATCTCATCACATTTTTGATTAAAATAATTTATGAAATCAATCCAAATTTATCCAAATTTATCCAAATTAACCCACCCAAAATCTAGCCAATGCACCTGCTAAATCTTTAACGCTCTTTTCAGATTTCATCTTAGTTTTTCCTAATTTTTCTTTAACTTTCTTTTCTTGTTCTTTTTCTTTTTCTTCTTCTTTAGATTTTGATACTTTTTTACCAATATCGTTAACATTATTATTATGTGATTGTGTCACTTTTAATTTATTTCCAGCACTAGATTCTATACTTATTTTAGTTGAGCTTGAAGTTCCTTCAGATCCACCTCTTTCAAGTTGTTTAGGTCTAGCTAAATTTGTTGAAGAACTAGTTGATGCTCTTATTCCAGATAATTGACTTTTCGAATTGGAAGAATTTAAAGGTAAACCATTTATACTTGATGCTCTTGATCCATCTCCTGTATTTCTACCACCACCTTCCCATGAAATAGATCTTGAACTTCCTGAAGGGGTCATTCCACTTCTAAGTGCTGAAGGAGGTAATTGTGTCATAGAATTATTGTAACTTCTACCTCTTTGTCCAAGCCCTTCTGAGCCAGATGAATTCCCAGTCACATTAGGTTTAATGAATACTCTACTTCCATTCCTTTCTCTTGAATCGGCCAATCCCTCGAGGGGAGGTGATTGTGCATAAGCTGATTCGTCCCAAAATACAGTTTGAGATCTGGTCATTGACTTTCGTTGTGCCCTGCCGGTGTTAGGTGCTGATCCAGTATGAGACTGTTGGTTGTCAGGCGTACGTGGCCTAGTCATGGCAGCGGCTGGGAGAGAGTCTCCCATAGATGCAGGTCGAGGTCGAGATGTATCGGTTGCTCTTCTAGCATATGTGCTAGAGGGAGAAGAAGGGAATGAAGGAGGTGCGAAATCGTTCCGACGGGGACTCGAGCTCGAATCTCGTCTACTCTTGCCAGCAGCAGGCATGACCGGCATAGGCAGAGGCGAGTATTGGCCAAAATTCATACTGCCAGAAGTCGGAAATGGCGAATAAGAAGGGTACGACATCCCGTTTATGTAAGGTTCCGGTTGTTGGAACAGCATCTCAGGTAGTCGAGTTTCGCCCATCATAAGCTTCTGGAAAGCAAGCAATGTGTAGTAGGCATCATTGCCTGCATTGCCGAGCGGAGCAAAAGGTACGATAGGTATCTGAAGCGTTTGAAGGAGGGAACCGAGCGAGTTGAGAGGAACATGTCGATCTGGTATTCCTGGAACGCCTTGTTGCTGAGCTCGACGTAGCAAATTAAGCTCCAAAGCTAGCACATCCAGGTGAAGAATGTTGGGAGGTAAAGTGGAGGAAGCTGGTATGGGCAGAGGTGGCGCATCGCCAAGTGTCAAAAGGATCAGGGTATTGGGTTGACTATCCGCTTCTTGGGACGCTAGAGCGCCCACATTCGCGCTGTATGATATCAGCTTGGTAATTTACACGTGCCTGGCTGCCTTACTCGAGGATCTTTTCTATATCTTTCTCAGCTACAAATCTACTATTACCGAAGGCATAGGCTCGGGGGTAATTTGGTGGATTGACATTGGCTCGCTACATGGACGTCAGCTTTAGGTCTCGTAATGACCGACGATGACTGACCTTGTCCACCCATTCCTCAACGATGTAATGAGACTTCCTGTAGTTTTCGTCCGGTATTGGAGGCCATACATTCTAAGAAGAATTCCAATCAGCATCATTCCCGCCTAACACTGGCAATCACTCACTACAGCACGCAGATTTGCACACCTAAGCGTTGCTACCCCGATCTCCAGGATCAGACCCTTGCCATTCTGGCCACCTTTCGCTGCTTGAGTCCTTCCAACACCTGGAACCAGCCCATACGGTGCGCCACCCTTTTCCCACCATGTGGTCTTGACGCATGCGAATGTATATCCCACTCCATTATCCCTTACTCCAACTCCTCCCGAAGTCCGCTCACCGCTACCACCACCCGCGTAAAAGAGCTGTTCCGCCACCTCGACTTCACCGGCTTTGACCCTTGTGCGGAGGTACGATAGCTCAGCTGCAGGAAGTGTCTGCGCCAATTTTCGATACGATGTCAAATCTCTAATAGTGATAAGGCGGCGTAGTGAGAGATTACGAGTAGGTACAGGTTCAAGAGGAAGTGTGGTAGGTGGATCCTTGGGCAATGATTCTCCAAAACTGCGAATCAAAGCTCTTAGCTGGGTCCTTTCGTCGTCGTGAGGAATAGAGTCACAATATGAGTAAGTGAGTAAGGCGAGTGGCTTACCGCGTCCGTATCATCTTTGCAAAGAGTGAGATCTGTTCCCGCCTCACAGATATATGTGGTTTGCCGGTATTACTATTTACGATCACTGATCATCCATATCAATCAGCCTTTGTTCTTTGAGACCTATCGATTACTCACCCATAACCTCCCAACCGAAGCCTAGAAAGTCGTTGAATGTAGTAAAGTAGCCTCCCCATGACTTATCCCACCAATCGGTATTTGATGATTCGAATAACCCTCTATAGTTGGAGTGATATGCTCAGCATGTTTTCATATGAAGTTACCAGATACAGTACACTAACAGATAGGCTGCATATATCGAATGCAGATCAACATCGAATTCTACTGCATTTCCGAACTTGGCAGCGTCTGCCATGGCTCTTTCTCACAATTTGTCAATTTTTGCGTTTAGGAAAGGCTAAATATGAAAAGAGAGTAAATACGTCGGGAGGTCGGCGAGGATGTTTTGTTTCGGCCAAAAGGGTAGACGTGGTGAGAAGGAAGGACAAAGGATATAACGAACGGGTAATTGCGAATTGAAGGAACCGATTATGTTTATTTCCTATGCTGATTAGAGCGATTCCAAATTCCCGAATCTATTGAATAATCTATATGTTGCGGTGTTGTGGTAATTCTATGATTGGTTGATGGGTGCAGTGTACAACGTTGTGTGATTATAGTGGGAGAGCCGATGACCGATACACGTTGAAGGGCTGTTACTTGTGATCCAATTAAATGATTGACATAAGGAAGTTCGTTATGAGGATTAGGGTGCGAGAGGTGATGATCGATTCAATAAAATCCTTAATTTACCGGGTCCTATAAGCTACAGTATTTCGTGCGACTGAGTGAGCGACAAAAGAAGTTGATGAGGATGGTGATGGCTGAAAGTAATTCGTAACGTGTGAAAGTTGGATAGCGTCTTGCGTCGCTGTTTCAGCCAAGCTAAGGGTGATCATACAGAAGGGCTTTTCATTAAATGGACTAACTAACGGACAAGTTCGATTGGATAAGTCAAGTATAAGTGGAGTGAGACAAAAAATAGAAATCAAGACAAATGGATGGAAATGATTGAAAAACAAACGAAACGAACTGATGAATAGCAAGATGATTAAACTAAAAATACTATCGAAACGTTCATGAAAGGAAAAAGAAATAGTAAGGTCTGTGATCAAGGGTATCAATTACGCACAGTCCTGTTTAGCGGGTTTTTCAATGATTGATATACTAATTATCAAACCATCTACTTTGTTATAATCTAACCAATTGTCTGTTTGTAAAGTTGCCACTGATCGGTCGATGATCATCGTAAGTTGATTATAGAACACTATTCGCGTGGCTTGGCAAGGAAATGTAGATGACAAGATTTATATCGTACGAATAACATAATAACAAGTAGAGCAAAAAATAATATTATGAAATACGCGGAATCATGCATACGTAAGTATGGATATAATTCCATCTGAACATGGCAAGAATAATGCGATGGTTAAACGTTCTAACGAAACGTGCAAATTATGAACTGGTGAATGATTAAAGGAGTTTGTGTTTGTTCTAAAATGAATTTCGGATTCTTTGTTTGTAAGAAACATCTATAGCCTGTGTTTCAGTTGATCGTTTAATTCCTATCCGAATGGTAACGTAACGCTTAACCGGCACCTGAAACACAGCCCCGCGGAATATAGGAAACGATAACTCCGTTCCTGGCGAGACAGGATTGTTCTACATTGAAATGACAGTTATGCGTGGATAAGATCACCTCAATGCCTGCCTGTTGTAGAGCAGTTCAACATTCTCAAGTTGTTCTGTTCCGGATCTTATCAAGGTCTTTCCATGCTCGGTGATATGTAGTTAACACGAGGATTATATTACAAATTACAAATGTGCCTCCCTTGTATCTTCAAGAAAGGACCATTTGACAATAAGGGTGATATCAAAAGTGCCTATCTTTATTGTTTCACAATCGTTCAACAGTATGGTACAGCAACACGTCTGGTGGTATCTACGACCTATCTCTAGACTGTCTATACTTCCACCATGTCTGCAAAGTGAGCAAACAAGAAGACAAATCAGATTAAAGATATAGTCGCTGAAATACAACTATAAAAATATAAGTTTGAAGTTTGTTCGGAATTTCGAAAATATTATAGACGAATAATTCATTATGAAGGCCCCTAATCTGTCGCTCTTCTCAACTCTCGGATTATTTTCCACTTTCCGCTTAGTGATATGCTCTACTCCTGGAGTGACTATTACTTCAATACCGTCAGCAATTGACAGAGCAATGTCGATTCATCTGGCACCGAGAATGTCAGTGAATGATAATACTGCTCATGTAGCTACATCGAAATCCTGTTCTTGCAGCCGGCGCCATTCTACTACCACAATGAGTAGCTCGGCCGTCAATCCACCTGTGTACATCTCGAACCTACCACCGACAACAACCGATACAACCACAAACAACAAAAGTTACACCGTCACGAATGAGGAATCAAGGAATGACAGTCTCCCTACTTTTACCCAATCCTCTTCAACCGTCTCATCTACAACCAAATGTAGTAAATCGACTAGCACTCAGAATAATCGTATTACATCAAGTATGAATTACGCGGAAAGCCTAAATAACTCCGAGAGCACAACCACTCAATCAATTTCAAATAGCGAGTCAAAAACATGGACAACATCAGAAGCAACAAATGCCATCGAGTCAGCAACCACGTCAGATAGTCTAGCGCAAGGGACAAGCACTACCACGTCCGAGGCATTTGTCAATTCAGCCGGATTGGATTCAGGATCAACTTCGAGCAAGGTTGTTCCGTCTTCTGAAGACGAATCATCAACATTTTCTGCTGTCGCGCAACAATCATCACTTCCATACAACTCCCCAAATATAACAATCACAAGAAGTCACTTGATCACTGTGACGACTACCATCAATGATGTATCTTCCCCTATATATATAACAGCCTCTACAAATAAAGCTTCGAGTGGTTACTCTTCATCTCTAGGAGCCTTTGGAGGAAGCAGTATCAAGAATTGTAAAGCTACCGGTACTCTTAAATCTTCTCAAATGCAAGGATATGAATCGACAAAACAAGGCCAATGGTTACAAGCTGTCCCTAGAACACGGACATCGTAGTCGGTATAGCGTAAAAGTAAGGCACAGGTGATTGTTGTTCGGTTGCAGATAGGGATGTGTCCTTTTTGTCCGGATTGTAGTTTGTGCATAGTAAATAGATGGATTGACTTAGTAGAAATCAGATGTAAATGATAACGTACGCAGCATATAATAATATTTGTTTGTTTACTCTCAGCTGATTCAGGGTAATTAATCGCGTCGTATCTAAGTTCCCGGCGGGAATCGTTAACATGGGAGACTCACCATTCACCATCTCTTCGACCTAATATTTCACAGTTCCATTCTCATTTGCATCTATATGTCGTTTCACCTCAAGGACACGACATGCCATAAGATGTCACCACGACATAGCATTTAAAATCGCCTGATTCTAGTATCAATCGAATATCTTGCGAAAAGATGGAAGGTGAAGCAACCCCAGCTCCAATAACTGCCCCACTCGCATCATCGACTACCTCTCCCATCCTTCTTGACACTCTCGTTTTGCTCGTCCTACGAGTAATTTACTTTTTCCTATCACGTCGTTTCTTATTAGCAGCAGTAAATCCTCGTTTACGAAATATTTCTCAGCCTGAACAACTCTTACCTTCCACTTCATCATCAAATAATATTAGAAGAGAAAGTACCGTAGAATCAGATTTAGATTTAGATACAGAAGATGAAGCTTTATTAGGTGGAATTACACCTACATCATCTTATCCTGGTTCACCTATACGGAAGGATTCTTCTTTACCTGGTGGTGGGAAAGATTATTTCCCAAGAGCTGAACCTTATCTAGGTCCTTATGCTTCTTCACCTGGACCTTCAACTCCTCCATCAAATTTACCTTCTATACCTCGTGATGACAATATAGAGCTTCAACAATTAGGTCAAAAGTTGAAAGAAGCTGGTTCAAGTGTATCTAAGAAAGTTCTTCAATTGAGTCATGGAACCTCAAGACAAAGTCATTCTCAAGGTACCAAATCAACTAAGAAAGCTACTAGGGGTTTACATCGATTTTCCAGAGTATTGTTTGGAATTTGCTTTGCGGAAGGTTGTAATTTACTTACATTGGTAATTTTCCATGCTGTTGGGATACTTCACTCTAGGTGAGTCAGGTATTTTAATACTTAAAGTTACGTAGCTGACGAAAATGTAGATCTCGGAGAGTGAACTTCTCCATATCGTTGCATGTTATCTTAGGCATTGTATTATTGGTTGTACCTCTAGTTCAATGTCTTCTTCTAACATATAGATCAAGAGGTAAAGAACTTTCTGATATTAGCAACTCCTGCAAAAGCTGATTCTTCTGTACAGATCCATCATCGGCATCAACAACGCCCTCAAAATCAACATCAATATCGTTCACTTCACGGTTCCTAATATCCCTCATTCCATTCACTCTTTATATTTTCCTCTTCACTCGTATACCGCCGTATATTACAGCTATACCAATCAGTCCTGCTCCATCACTTCCTACGCCTGTCCTTGAGGTTGACGACCCTGCCTCAACTGCATCGACAATCGACGAAGCCATCGTTCAATGGTCAACTTCGGGTCCGGAAGGTTGGGAAGAAGGTGGTTGGCTTGCACCTAGCTTAGGAAGGGTAGTGGTATTAGGTGTACTAGTCTTGGGTAGTCTTTCAGGATTCGGAGCTGTCAGGACGGCCTGGAACTTTTTTGAGCATTCGATAGGGGCGGGCAGGTGAGCAATGTCACTTCCCGAATTGAGCTATGGTTTAGCTTACAAGCTTCTGGCATCAACAGTCGATCCCTGACCGATAATGATATACTTCAAGCTGAGAGATCGTTATATAGAGTACGCCATGATCTTGTTAACAAGAAGGAGGAGATTTCTCGAGTAGATGCTGTTAGTGGGACTAGTACTCCCGCTCGAGGAGGATGGATGGGCAGAATGTTTGGAAGTCAGAACCAAGGTGAGCTGATTTGTAATTTAAGGAAAAACATAGCTGATTTTATGGGTATATTTAGAGGCTATCTCGCTTCAAGCGGAACTAAGTGGATTAAAAACTATGGAGCATCAAGTATCAAGATCTCTGAAAGCTATGAAACTTCGTAAGGTAAGAGATTTATGATCTCAAGCTTTAAATCAGAGTATAGCTAATTGAGGTTATTTCAGAAACACCAAGATTTCGGTCAAACATTTCGTGGACAATTATATAATTTATTTGGATACGTATTTGCTATCTACTGCGCGGCACGTCTGCTCATGGTCAGTCCTCCTTACTATTTGTAAACAAGATTATAAGTTTTATCCAACTGATCTACACATTAATAATAGTGTCTACCATCTTTATTTTTTGCTCCACTTACCAGATCTCAGGCCTCTTCAGATACTCCTCAAGAAGGTAAAGGTAATACCAATGGTGATTGGATATCATTTTTATTAGCATTAGCCATTTCAAAACTACCTGCAGGATCAATTGATATAGATGTACCTTCATGGAGTAGATCAATATCAATAATTTTAACTGGTGTTTTAATTATGTCAAGTTTAGCTCAAGTAATGAGAAGTTTAAATAAAGTTTTAAGATTAACAAGTAAAACTGTTGGAGCTGGATTTTTGTTATTGAGCTTAGGTCAACTTTTCGTAAGTACTTTCCCTTCTTTTTGTGTGAGGTATAATCAATCAATCTCAAAAAAAAAAATGAAAAAAGAGAATATTAATTTAATATTTTAATTATAGGCTACATATGTAATTTCACTTCTTGTTCAATTAAGAACATCATTACCACCTGCACCGATTGAATTACCTGAAAATTCTATTGATCATTCAATACATTTTGATAATTCTCAAACTGATCATTCCCTTTTATCAACATTACCTGATTTTAGAGTATTTGGTAGACTTTTTGATGTCACTTTTTTATTCGCTGCTCTTGGTACAGCAATTTATAGATACGTAGCAATGAAAGTTAATGGAGCTGATGATGTAGGTGAAATATATAGACTTTGAATATAAATCATGTATATTTCATGAAAACCATAATAAATATAGATTTTTTGGGAGTATTATAAATATATGCATAAAATTACAACACTGTATAATATCCAGAATAAATGGTATAATTGTGCAAGGTATGATATCACTACTTAATTAGTTATTGTTATTGTTGTTGTTGCAATTGACGGACTATTACGGATTATTCCAAATTTCTGATAACTCTTTCTTGATCATTTCATTTGTACCTTCTTCTTCTTCTTCTTCATGACTTTTATCGTCTACATTTTCAATTTCATTTTCAATTTCCGAAACACTTGTTTCAGTTTCTACATCTGTACCCCAATCACTTGGTCCATCATCTAAATTAATTTGATCTGGAATTGAACTTGGTTGTACAGTAAATGGAGAAATTCCGCCAACAATTAAATCGGATAACATATGGTTATTATTTTGAAATTGTTGATTCAATTTGAATTTTTTAGGAGTTTTTGAATCATCCTCTTTACTTGAAGGTGAATTACCATTAACAGGTGAAGTCATAGTTGAATTATTTATCGATCTTGGTGATTTAGATTTTAATTTGTTAAGATTAGAATCTAAAATATGTAAATGACTTGTTCTTGATAATTTTTTTAAGGGTCCACCATTTGGTTTACTTAGAGATGAACTTAAAGATCCTCTAGGTTCTGGACTAATCATACCTGATTCAGACGTATTAGTATATGTTGATGAGTTTATTGGCAAATAATCGGTTGAAGATATAGATCTAAAATTAGTATTGACTCCAGGTGGTAATTTTCTTTGTCTAGGTGTACCTGATCTTTTAATTGAATTATTTTTACCTAAAGATCGCGAGTAAGATTTGGTAGAGATAGGCGTAAGTGTTGATGAAGTTGGAGAATCCACTTGAGGAATTAAATCATCATTAAAGTCTGATAAATTTTTCGGTCGACCTTGACCTATAACAGCTGGAGGTCGCCCTTCGCCCATGTCGATCCTTAATCCGGTCAAAGGACCTGAGAAACTCTTACCACCGTAAATACTTCTTCTACGTTTCGCTTCGGCAAGTAGGGGTTTCAAAACAGCATCTATGGTCGAGCTTCGACTGATAAAGCCGAGAAAGATTATAATAAACATGACAAACATTTGAGCCAGGCCTCGACGACGTTCGTAACCGAGCTAATTTTTTGTAGTCAGCTTAGCTTAATATTTTGTATTGTTTCAAGAGAACGACATACCTCTTCAGCCAGACCGCGCATTTGAGACTGCAAAGTCCTTCGTTCCTCTTCAAAAGCTGACCTTTGCTGCTCGAGCTGAGAGATAACTTTGCCCAGCCTATCTTCCTGCCTCATCCGCTAATGAACATATCAGTCTATGCCATTAATCTAAGGCATACCCAACTCACCTCCTGCTCCCATCGCCCTCGATCTTCGCCTTTCCATCCGTCCCACCCCTTCTCCACACGGGTCAGCATGTGACGCATGACTTTCGCTTGTTCTTCTATGTATCGTGCCACAAGAGTGGAATTGCCCTCAAGATCGTTAAGACGACGGATGATGAATGCGTAGATGGACTCGGATGAATCCGTACGTGGCGGTGAGCTTCTCGCATAGGTCGACGAGGAGGAGGAGGAGGCCTGACTGGAATAATCTGTGGACGTCTTTGAGGTGACCTGGGCCGTCTGAGTCGGTTCGCTGCTGACATTGTCGAGACTCGGGCTCGAAGCCGGAATCTGGGATACATTGATTGAGGAAGCCGAAGACTTTGGGATACTGGCATCAACGTTGGATGAACTGGTAGACCTGATATCGGAGGATGTGACCTGAGGCGTTGTCTGCAATTTGGACAGGATAGCAGTTTCCGTCAAAATATCTGGAACTTTTCGGCCGGCTTGCTCGTGAAGCAATTTCTCTAAAGCATCTAATTCCTTCTCCCTTTCTTGCTGTTTCTCTTTCTCATCCTTTTCCCTTTGCTCCTTTTCCGCTCTCTCTTTGGCTCGTCGCTCTTCGGCTTCTTTTTCCTTGGCTTCATTCTTGCCCTTGGACGCGGCGTTGATACGCTTTTGTTCCCATTTGAACGCCTCCATTTGGTTCATACCGAAGACTTTCAGCTGAGAAACGGGGCAATAGTATTCTGATCCATAATATGACGGAAAATCAAGTCGAATAAATCGATGGAATGAAGTAGGTTGAGATAATGTGAATGTCTATCTCTTCTTTTAGCCAAGTCGTGTTTTGCGTGGCTGCACCGTGCTTACCTGGACCCCTCTGACATTTTTTCCGACAAAAGAAGCGACTTCCTTCCATTTAACACTTCGTCCAGTCACATCATCTGCAGGGTCATCTTCATATTCCTCATCATCTTCTCCACCTATACTGATTCTCACATCTCTAACGACTCCACTAAAGAATTCCCAAATAGCTATTTCCACAGCCTCAATCCTTATTTCGTCACACAATTCAACTACTACCCAATGCTCTTTGGCTTTACAAGGTGTTAACATGTATCTATCTCTTGACTTGTGAAGAAGGGATGAGGCATGTTGAGTTTGAGGTGAAGATGAGTGTATACGAGCTGAACAATCTGGTGAAGCGTAATTATATCGATTATGGTGCGAGATGGGCGGAGGTGATGCCGAAGGTTGTTCTGATGATCTCCGACTGCTTGTGGAGTTTTCAGTCTTACCTTTCGATTGTACAGTAGATTGGGCACTCGTATTTGAGATGTTGGAGGCATTTTTGTTGTCTGTTTGGTTAGACACTACATCTGTAGGGAGTTGAGCGTTTTCTAAAGTTGTTGATGATTGCTGAAGCTCCGAAGAACTTGCAGCGGCAGCGGCAACTTCCTCGTCCTCGTCTTCCCGCGCTTCTTCTTCCGCTTGTTTGATCCTTTTCCAATCTTCGAAGCTTATAAATGTTTCTGAAGACTCGGTAGATTTGGCTGGAGCGGAATCGACGGAAGTGCTCAAAACGGAATCTCCAAGCGTCGTTGCGTTTAAGAGCACATCAACCTCATCTTTAGCCTGCGAAACATCACAAGTGTTTTCTGCGGGCCTCAGATGAGTCCATATGTTACTTGAAGAAATGCCAGTATCAACTTCTGAATGATGACCTGGTACAGAAGTCGCAAGGGGAGAAGGATCCGGAAGGCCGCTCGTTGTTGGTTCACCAAGTGTCGAATCTGGAGAAGCTTTTGACGGCTGCTGGCTCGCCATGACTCGTGAAAGAGCACATAGTATCAGAAGACCAAGCAATTGCCGCATTGTCAGCCCGTTGCCCGGAACATGAGCAATGATCCAAGGCTTTCAGTTGACCGAATTACAAAGGTGTATAATTGAAAACGTCATGAATGTGCTTGTTACTCAATAACCTTTTGCCTCGGTGTTGGCCGAGTTCATCGAATTTGATTCCGTTCTTCTATCACGCCCAAACAAATCCCGACCCTGTTCCTCGAATTGCCCATTCCGATCAATCTTTCTGCTTTCAATCTGGTATACTCTTGGTCTCTCTCCTTTCTTTCTTTACATTGACCTGCTCGATCAAGGTGCCTCATGTACCAGAGATCCACGTACATAAAGGCGTATGTCTGAGCATAAAACAATCCGCCCTTTACACCACTCTCCCTCCATAAAAAACTACTCGAATATTGATTCTATTCAACTTGGTCAAGTTCCTGGAGGAGGGGGATTGGAAATTGGAAGTCAAGCTTAGTATGTGTATGGGTGTCCGTAAGGTACCACTATATCGTTTTGTTGTCGGCTAGATCTTTACAGGTTTACGTCACCGATAAATGGCATATTTATACTAGCTACATCTTTTGTATACTTCATTTTTGCTAATCAAAATTGTTCGATCGAATGCAACTCCGATCAAAAACCCTCTTGGAGCGTAATGCTATCAAGCCATCTTGTCCCATCAGTATTCCAAAAAAAATCCAGGCCAACTCTCAATAGCTTGATTGAAGATGAAACAACTAATTTTTGGCAAAATAATCAAGGAATCATGTACTCAAATTAATCTTCTGACTTTCCCCGTCATCGTAGAGAAACGAGAAGGGACCCTGGCAGAACATTAAACGGTCAATTCAAGATTATGTAAGCCCGACAAACATGCGCAAGGGCTTCCATTCTTCTGATGGTGGCGTAAGATCAATCAGTTTGACCCTTTTCACAAGTTTTTGTTTGACACATTTATGATGTCAGCGCTCCGTCTCGACTCAAAGGAGATCTCACATCTACATCTACAGAACGTATCTCTTCTATCCCTATGGATTAGACCTGATGGGTCCGATCAAAGGGAAAATAGGGCACCGAATCTGATTCCTGATTATCATGATGTAAGAATAACAATATCCCTTCCCGTTTCTCCATGGGCAAGGAAGAAATGCTTCTAGACTGAAAACCGAACTCACAAGGATGGCAGAAGATCAGGGGTCATCTAAAAGAAGGCCGCTGATCTACATGATATTGATATATAACCAACCACCTTCGGATTCGAAAAAGGTCTATATAACTGTCTGAAATTCTTGTTAAACTGATACAGTATCCTCTTAGCTCTACCAACTTGATTAAACTTCAAGACCGTGTCAAACAAACGATACTGCTCTAGCTGTGTAAAATCATCAAGAGGCGTCTCATTGCCGCCAACAAGCTTGCCCGACTGCTGATTGTCAGCTCTCCCAGACCTCGCAGATCTGCGCGCAATCCTCAAATATCGAGAAAACAGGATGCCATTCTTCAACCGGTGAGTGTGTCGCATATATATCAGCGATTTCTATTTCTCTCCTTCACAATAATGTAGAATAAAACAAAGCTTCATCTTTCCGCCCAATCATTTTTGTTGTTGTGCCACGAAACCCTCGATTCCGTTTTCACCCTCCTTTGGACAAGCTACGGACTTTTCTCAAACAGGTACCATCATTCTCCTGAGGTTTTTGCGCTAAAATCTCTGTGTTGTGATACCATGGAGACAGATTTTCTTGAGATGATTTTCCCTCTACCGTTTGCAATTTCGATATTATGCTGATGGTGTTCATCGCTTAGGTCAAATCATAATCGTGGCCAAGCATCACATCAAAGTGGAGGCTATCATCAAAATCAACAGGAACCTCCTCCTCAACCGGGGTTATTATCATATATGCCGGTATTAGGTGATCAAGGAGATAGTCCACCATCAGGCGTGAGTAAAAGCGTGTTTTTCGTCATACTCGTGTTTTTGGCGTTTTGCAATTATCGATTTTCGGATCTAATTATCCTCCTGAAGATGGATCCACAAAGACGACTTTCCCTGCCCTACAAGATGACACTTCGGCTGACTATGATGCCATGGTATCTTGCTTCCTTAGCATATCGGATCGCCCTATGATCCCATCAGGTGCGTTTTCTTTTCTGTTCGGTATGATCAGCTCGCCCCAAAAGTCGGTTTCGCGAAGCATACAGGGTTAGATACCCCCGAACAATGAAAGACGTTTGAATTGTGCTTCTTCGTTTCACCCTCTCATCACCTTATTTTTCTTCCTCGACGAATCATCTCTGAAACAAATCTTATATAATGATACTAACTATAATTTGTAATTTTGACGTTCTTCCTAATTTGGAAATATCTTCATCATCTTAACGAACATATATTAATTGGATTCAAAAACTGCCAAAATGATGAAAAAACTGTTGAAAAAAAGAGGTCAAGGTAGTCAATATGGATATCATCAAACTCTACCTCCTCAGACCCCCGAACGTCAAGAATATGCTCGAGCTATAGCTGCCGATGTGGGTAATATGGATGAACAATGGGATATATACTATCAGTGAGTGACTCTCGTACCCTGTGATACTTCCTTGTCATCTCTACCGGTTGGTGACCTTGACTCGCTTCTTTACTTAGCGCTTTTTTGCTTCATCGATGTAAACATTCGCAATGCTATTGGTACAGAAATAGTGAGGCGTATCCTCATGAACACACCCTGGTATGATATACCTGACTTCATGTTCAATAGCTTGGTGGTTTCCCGAAACCGGAAGAAACGTCGATACATTGTCAATGTTCTCTGCATCAAGATATCCCCCTCAGGAGTGAGTCAAGCTACTTACATGCTTGCTATAAATATAGCTGATTTACTGTTAATGAAAGGAATATTAAGGTAAGCCCCTTACGGTCGGTAATATGAGCTTTAAGCTGATCGATGGCGTTATGGTAAAGTACTACAACATGCATCTGGTGAGTTGAATTTCTGAAAATATGAGCTATAATAACACAAACATATAGCCGAACGGTAAAATGCTAGAAAATGGTAAGTACCCTGCGCCTCGTAAGGAATCTATATTTCTCCAACGCTGAATTGATGATATAGTCATGTTGTGAGTTATGCGAATTTTTAATTAGGCTGATATAGGCAGCCGATACATTGGTCCCAATACTGCTGAGGAAGGATGGCTAGGCGATTATGTCGGATGTGAGTATAGCAAAATGATAACCGAAATGCGCTAGAAGCTGATGATCTGTGAAGACAACCTTAACCTCGTGACATTCGACATGAAACCCATTCCTTCTGGTGGACAATCTTGACCATCTCGTGGGCGTGGCTGGAATGTCTAAGTTTGACATCGTGCAGCGGTGTGGATGAAGATTGCGAAAGTGTTAATTCTTGTCTGGACTGATTTAAGCCACTTCCTAGCTCCATTAGAGATGTATATATGTCACTATCATTCCTGACTCAGACTGACTTGTGCCGGTCATTATGTCCGGCCTGATCTTTCACTTCGTCAAGAGCCAGAGATTATCAAGATCACTAATCAAAAGGAAACATCGAAATGTAATACAAAATTCTTCTACTTCCCCTTTCTTGAGGCGGTTCTTAATCCTATTTACCAAAGTCGCTGTGCGACGAAAAAGCTGTTTTCATTTCAATATCGCTAGGATATCTCTTTCAATCATGTCATCCAACATGAAAACCTTCACGACACTGTCGATACTTCTCACTCATTTGATTTCGGCTGCGCCACTTCCATCTGAGACCACCACTTCAACCCTTCCTACCCTTTTTGTACCTTATCCAGCTATAACAGATTTTGCAACCACTTCAGCGATCTCCAACATTCTGACTGGTACTCCTTCTATTAGCCTCAGTCCTACAGCTTCGGGTTTATCCGAGACAGACTGGTCTGCTTTGTCTACCGTTTCCCCTATTCAAAATGATAATCAACCAAATGATCCTTCGATGGTTCCTGTTCTCATCGAAGCTGGAAACACATCAAATGATAATTACTCTATGAGTTCAACTTCATCTTGGACATTATCACCTAATTTCTCAGATATGTCATCATTTAAAGTATCAACTTATGCAGCTGGAAAATCAAATATAGCAATTTTAAAAGAATCTCCAATTAAATCAAATCCAAATTCAAATCAAGATGAAGGAGGAAGAAATTTTAAATCAGATGAATGGGATCAAAATAAAAATTCTTTACAAATTTTATATCCAAAAGGATCAATAAATCCAGGTAATAAACCTCAAGGTGGATCTGAATTCTTTGCTTCACCAATTGATTTAACAAAAAGTTTAAATGCAAGTTTGGAATATAGTGTATATTTTCCAAATGATTTTGATTTCGTAAAAGGTGGTAAATTACCAGGATTATATGGTGGTCATAAAGGTTGTTCAGGAGGTAATGCAGCTGAAGAGTAAATTTTTTACCTCATTTTTTGCATAACAGATTTATGATTAATACACATTTTTGAAGCTAATAAATTTTTATTCGCTTGATAGTTGTTTCAGTACTCGTTTGATGTGGCGAGCAGGTGGTCAAGGAGAATTATACCTTGTGAGTAATATTTCGATACCCAAAGAATTATACGCTGATATTTGAATATGTGAATAGTACGTACCAAAAGATAAACAGACTCCTGAACTATGTCAAACGCCTCCTAAATCAATATGTGAATCGGCGTATGGTCTTTCGATCGGTAGAGGAGCTTGGACATTTGCTAAAGGAGATTGGACAACGGTTCGTCAAGATGTTTGGTTAAATACTCCTGGTCAAAACGATGGAGGCTTTAACATTTGGGTTAACGGTCAATTAGTCATGAGTGCTAGTGATGTAAGATATAGAGAGAATGGAGATAGTTGTATTCAAGGTGAAAATGGAGATGATACTTCATCAACTATGATTAATACTATTGATTTCGGTCAGGGTGAGGATATAACCAATTCCAATTCAACAATGAATTATGTCGATGAAGATTGGCAAGTCTCTGAAGAAGCTATAACCAGTACGAGTACGAGTATAATTGGGACCGTTACTGTTACTTCCACTTTACCACCCATCGGAGCTTACGCCACTTCTTACTCCATCTCATCGAATACAGATATTTCAATGACATCTTCAACGAGCTCGATGTTTTCGAGCGTCACATCGTCAGCTTCGAGCAGTCAAATCTCTTCATCAACATCCAAACTACAAAGGCGAGACGATCAAGCCTCAATTTCGACATCTTCAGGTGATGACACAACTGTATCCGAACATGCTTTGGTGATAACCATTCCTATAACCGATTCAATCACCACCGTTACGGCTTCTCCAACAACCGAGTTTATTACAGTTCCCACCACCTTGATCGCCACCAGCACTATTACCAACGCAGTGACGATAACTCCACTGGCAATTACCGATACCGTTTACGTCACCGAAAACAACACTCAACTACCGGCCACGATTACAGTCACTGCTTCGATCTCTGGCCTCGCCCCCTCCGTTGATCCATCATATAAAGCCATACTGATCGAACAATCATCCGAATCTCCACCAGAGCAATCCGCTCTAATGCAATTTAGTGGGGATCGACCACAGCAACCTATCATTTTGAAATCACCTCCAGGGCAAATAGTGAAATCGCCGGAGGATTTGCAGAATAATGTTCAAGCGCAATCCGGATGCGGAGTCGGTTTTATCGGCTTATTCTTCTCAACCTTCTTTGGTGGCCATACTCAAGATTGGGCAAGTCCAAAAGATCAGTATACGTATTTCAAAGACTTCAAGATGTGGATCAATCAGTAGCGGAGCCAAGCCAAAAAACGGTAGACGCGAAGACTCGAGGTTATCAGACCGACTGGAATCATACGGGAATTGGTGTGAATTTGTATTTCTCAGCTCTGTGTCGACAGCTAGCATGCATGTCATACAGCTGCTGCTTCGTGAAACGAGCATTATGCTATTTCACCGTAACCTTGCCATTCTAAGACTTCTAGCCATTTAAGCACGAATTGTAGTTTCGAGACTAGGTTTTTCCCGTTCTCCTCTATAGTGTCTCTAGAGGGTAAGTAGTCTTTCGGCTTGACCAGTTCTAATAATCCATCTTTGTTCGAGATAGGAGGTGGTGTAAGACCGGAAGACGTCGAAGAAGCGTCAGGAGTCAATGCTTCAGCTTCTGTCGATAAGGGTGTGTGTAAAGGGTCGGTGGAGGAAGATTCTTTGGCGGAAGAAGGGATAACTTCTTCAATGAGGGTTTGTTGCTTCATATTCGAACCGGGTGTTATCGTTGCCGAATCTAGCATGTTCTCCAAAGGCGTCGTCGGGATTTTCTTGGGAGTCTTCAAGTTTGAGGGTTTTATCGATTCCAAGTGTTTCTGAAATTTCCATTCAATCCACTTGATGAGCAGTTGCAACTCTTTCGCTTTTCCAAAATGACTCCATCTTTCGACCGAAACAGGCAATCCGGATGATTCGGATTTGCCTTCTACGCCTTTTCCCCATACTAGTAGACTGGAAGCCCAACCTGAAGGTGGTCTGCCTTCTTCTTCGATTACCCGAGGAGCTAAAAGATAGTAAATTCTCCCGTCTAGATCTTGGCCGAGAGCTTCATGTCGAAGTGCTCGACGAGCCAGTTGAGCCTCGAGGTTGACGTCGATCATAGCGAGACGCATCGCGTGCTCCTTTTTGTCTTTTGAGTACTATACACATTGTCAATTTACACTCGAGGCCAGTTGTGAACCATGCTCACCTCCTCCTTGATCGCGTTTGTTTCCTTGGCAGTCTTGCATTTCAGTCTGGCCTCTTGCAGTTTCTTCTTTTTGGTCTCCATAGTTGCGACCTCTGACTTGACAGCACTCGCATGTTTTTTTCTGACGTCAATATCCGGTACGGAGGACTCCATGTCGCCCCTGATCTTAGGCGTAGACAACGTCCGGTCAGCGAGTGCTAAGAGCATGCGTATGACTTCGGGTGGCGGTGGTATTCGAGATGCTCCTGTACGTCTGGACGGTCCGGCTGTATATTCTGCAGCCCAAGCGGGAGGCGGTTGGTTTTCATCTAAATCTAAGATAGCACGCAAGGCAGATTCATTGGCTTCTGCTCGTTGGTCAATCACGAGCGGTGGAGGGCGAAGGTTCAATGGCTCAGAGAGTAGGTTGTAAATAGCTTGGAAGCGTGCTAAGTCAGCATAGTATCGAAGCTCTTCCCGAACATTGAACAGCGTGCTGTTGAGCTGGTAACTTGGTCAGCTCGGCCTACATGCAATTTTGCCAATAATGGACTCACTTCTTCATCTTCACTGTTTTGTAATTCCTCCTTGATCACGTCAAGCATGGCACCAGCGAATAGTCTCACACTTGATTCCGTAAGTGGCCTCTCGAAGTCGTCTAGGGGAGGCAAAGCTCGTTCAGGAAAAGACAGTACACTCCTAAACCTAAATAGGTATTCTCGAAGCTATTTAAAAGGATCAGTAATGCTGTAATGCGTCAGATGCGGCAGCAGGCTTACCATAATCCTCTGTTCGGCTTCCTCTCTGCCTAGTTTAGTATCCACTTTCTGGTATACAGGTGGTTCAGGGATGATGTCAGGCTTCGGTTTTACTATCTTCTCTCCGTCCTTGGCAGCCGGTCTGCCCCTTTTTGGCGTAGACTTGCCATCCTGTTGAGTCGACTTCTTGTTTGTTTTGGTTATTTCTACGATAGGTGTGCTTTTAGGCTTAGGGCCAGTCTTCTTCTTAGGTTCACCATTTGCCTTCATCTTTACTGATATAGCTGATTTAGGGGTATTTGTAGACTCCGCTTTCAGCTTCCAAAACTTCGGCGTAGATGGCGCAAATCCAGCCATCAGCCCATCATTGACCTTCGGCGGTCTACCCCTTTTCCGCCCATTCGGTGTAGCAATCTTCTGACTGCTGGCCAAAGACGGTCTTCCTCTTTTCTTCGGTTGAACAGGTTGCTCGGGCGTGATGGCAGACAGATCCGAACTTGAAGAAGACTTGTGGTTTTGCTCCTCAGACTTATGGTTTTGCTCTTCAGACTTATGGTTCTGCTCTTCAGACTTATGGTTTTGCTCTTCCGTTATCTCCTTACCAGCTTTGGAAGGTCTGCCCCTCTTCTTCTTCGGTGTAGAAGTCTCCACTGCAGGTAAGGTTGGATCTAAATTTGCGTGGACTTTAGACGGTCTACCTCTCTTCTTCTTGGGTTTCGGAATCTGTACTTCAGTCAAGCCTAATTCTATTCCTGCATGGACCTTGGATGGTCTGCCCCTTTTCTTCTTGACTTGGTGAGCCTGTACGTCAATTAAGCTTGTGTCCATGACCGCGTTGGATTCAGACTTGGTTGGTGATCTATCTTTAGAGGGGGAAATTGAGGTAGAAGGGGTAGCGAGATGACCATTAGTTTGAAGGGTTTTTCCCCCTAACTCTGAAGTCTTCTTTGCTTTGGATAGATTTCTGCACATGGGTGGGTCATTAGCTAGGATAAATATCACAGAAAAGGAATATGGCTCACCCTATAGGATCTAGACCTTTCTTTTTCCGACCTGATCCAAAAGGTAAATTAGCGATTCTGGGGGGTTCGGACAATTTCAAAGCTGAGCGTTGCGACGTACAATTAGAAGACTGACAGTCATCTTTACAACAAGGACATTTCCAGCTATAGTCTTGTTTCATCGACTCGTCCCCACGTATGCTGCTCAGCCGGTCTGAGGGAATTCCATATCGTACAGTCAGATCGCGGTCGCAATATGATAGATGACATTGTTTTTGCGCATTCCCCTTGGCTTGCGTGCATCTGAGGTAACCTAGAAAAATCCAAATAATGTTAGCTTGCTTTCTTGATGAATGTGGACGATATAGCTTACGATTAGGTTCGCATATCCTCCTACATCTGAACTCGTCTCTTCTTGTCAGCTCACCTCCCAGCCGATCAAACGACCTTGCTTACTCACATATGACAATAGATGCGCTTGTCCTTTTTCCCTGATTCGCTGGAATCACCTAATGACTGCCTAGCTTTCTTTGTCTGTTGACTGTTACTAATGTCGCTTTCGCTTTCTCTTTTCTTTCCTTTCTCTGCTCCGTCAATTAGTTGCGTCTTATCTTGATCATCTGTAGGTATCGTACTGATGTCTGAGGTCGAGCTGGTGGTGAATAGAAGAGGGTGAATACTACTCGAAGGTATAGATGGTGAAGCTATCATACTGCCTCGACAATATGTGTATTGGAGTGCAATTTTGTTCTATAATGTCAATGATGAGATGAAGCGAAAAAGATGTTTTGAAATTGAAAATTAATTAATTGATATTGGCGCGTGACTACACAAACGCGTTATCTTATATTTCAATTTGTTTTGGTATTTTCATTTAACTTCATTTTATTTCCCTCAATATGACTAACTTCTGTCAAAACCCTATCCGTGGCGTCGTGACACATCATCTCAATTCAGTGACGATCGTTGTATGCGCATTATATCAAAGGATATTTGAGAACTCATAAAAAAGGTAATATGTCAAGTCTACAAAAATCTTCTCAAAGTCACCTTTTGACAGCCCACCAATAAGCCCATGGACTCAAGACACCTTGTGCACCTAATGGACCAGCTCTTCCTGGAGAATTACCTCTTACCTCCTCGGTTGCCATAGCAAACGTTTCGTCAAACCCATCTTCATCCGTTACCCCGCATTCCAAGATCATCAACCGAGTGGCATACATATACCCAGCCGAATTCAAAGTTTCGTTCGCGCCGTGTTCTGTGTTGGCGATATAAGAATTCGTTTGTGAATTAGCAGTTTCACAAGGCAAAGCTCGTCTGATACTCACCAGTATCAAGTTCAGCGGGACATATTTGTCTAGTGTGATAATAGACTTCGGTGGCATCCTCGCGAAACCCGGCTTCAATCAAAATATCTTCCATTCTGCTCCATAGCGAAGTACTTGGAATCAACCATCAGTAACGTGTCAAGCTATGACAGTTGGGATCGAAACTCACTCTATACCTCTATAGCGATGAGCTGCGTCAAGCCATTCGATGATCTGCCGGATTTGTGACCGAAATATCAATGATGGCTCATAAATTTCGACATCTACCTGAGGGCACTCACCTGTGCAGCACCGGGAGCCGAGTCGTGAACGGTAAAGCCTTCCCAGGCACTATGGAATCTCAATTGGATCTCGTGAAGTAGCAATACTCCACCAGGTCGAAGCAACCTATAGGCAGCGCGTATCAAAGCAGGATAATCATCCGTCTTCGACAGCGCTCGATCAGACATGCCACCGACGGTGCAAAACGAAATGACTTACCGCGTGAATCATTTGACGCATGTTGACCACATCGAACGACTCATTTCCAAATACTCTCAAGCCGTCTGGGGCGTTTACCTGCATATAAGTGCAATTACGTAGGTGTGTGCTGTAAGAATACATCAATTTCAGCTGCATACCACCAAGTAGTGATTGGCGGTGTGATCGCCACTTACTCGTGCTGTAGAGGTGTTATGTCTGCGAAGAAAATCAGTTTGGGATTGATGAATATCTTCAATCACCTACCAACTCCTATGCAATCTACCCGAGGAAATTGCTCAGCCATTTCTTGCACCCTTGCGATGACAAATTTCAGCTACTGGGATCATTTCGCGATAATGACAAAGTCTTTTACCATATTCCAGTACCACATCCTATATCCAGCAGCCTCCGTGGTCTGCTCGAATCATTCAGTATCTCCTCTACAGGCCCTCGGTATAATCCAGGTAAGGAAATGAGCATCTTTAATTCACAAAGTCAATGGTGACTGTTAAAACAATGTTTGAGCTAAGACGACATACGACATAATGTTGCCGATCCTGGCGCTTTGATCGTTCAATGTCATCTAGTCAACTTAAACAACATCTTCCAAGAGGATTCGACCTACCAGTACCTCATCCTGATCGGCAGGAAATCTATAAACCCAAGAGACGTTGTTACTGAAAAGAAATGAAATGCTTGATTCAGCACTAACCAAATGATTGTACTTGTGAAATGTGTTCACTAAGCTCTTTCAGATTCGACAGAGTAGGGAGCTTGAGAAACATCGAGGTTTTGTCCTGAATGACGAGATTCAACACCTTCATCATTGACTGACATATACGATACATCAGTACAGTCATTTGAGTTAAACAAGTCGAACCCACGAAAATAATCACGATCATGGCCGTCGTCGTGACCCTCCGCTGGTGAATAAGAGGCTGAACGACTATGGCTACTTGTATTTTGATGATCCATATTGGCATGTCTTTTTCAATTGCGATAGGTTGTCAGGAAGTAACGAAAGTATTCCATCAATCAATATGCGATTTTAGTTGTGTCATGATCGCTGATTGAGCTTTATATCAGAATGTGTTCCTTGTACATTGGATGAGAAGGATGCTAGGAGGGCACTAAACATCACCTCGGAAGCATAGGGAGGTATGTCATTCCAAAAATGTGTATATATGTATGTGTGTGCGTGTTTCACTGATTCGGGTCGGCTAAAAATTGTTTCCACCGAGTCCATAGCGAGGCAATGCAGCGTCGGTGTATCTTTCGGGGCATCGTTGTCCGAAGCGCATCAAAATAGTCCTCTTTCAAGCTGTGAAGGTCCTTGATCGATATGGAATGCCTGGGCCACGTCCACACAGTTTCTCTCGAGGATGTTGGACATCTAGATTGCGCAGTCATAGGGTTCGATGATCTGGAGCAAAAAATTAGGTTGATGGTAACAAGAATCAGGAAAAGTGACAATCAGCGTCACATGATCTGTGTCATATAGTATAATACAGATACGAAAGGGATTCCCTTTCTGTCTATCTCAAATTTACTGATCCGAACTGGAAACTTTGATCGGCTTTAACGCTCGAACGCTTCTCTACTATTTTAGCTCTTTTAGCCGCATGAGTTACTTCTTGATGCAGGTCTAAGCGGACACCCTTGCGCAAAAGGCATTTCTTTTAGCCCCAAAACGGGAGAACTGACCCTTATATGGCGTCCTTGGCGATCAAAGCGGGAGGATCGCTTATCTTAAAAACGATCCAGCTAATCTATCTATCGAACTACCAACATCTTGCTGGGAGTAGACGGGACCCGGTGGTGAGAACGATCAAGTAGTAATTTGGCCAGTCTCGCACATGATCCAGACTCGATATAACGTGAATGCCTTACTGAGAAAAGCAAACATTCATAGAGGTGCACAACAGCCTGACTTTCATCTACGGCCATAGAATCCAGAAAGCACCGGGTCCCGTCTGCTCCCCGCAGTTAAGTTCGATATCGCTCGGTTAGTACCAAGGTGGGGGACCACTTGGGAATCCCGGGTGCTGTAGTTTTTGTTTCTTGTCTCTTGTCTCTTTTTCGACACCATCTTCAATGATATTCGATTTAACAAGAATATAACACTTTTTTTAGCATTAAGACGTTCAGTCAATTTAACGATAAGCAGGATAGTAGACACAAAGCTCAGGGTCGATTGTGTGCATCATCAGCGTTTGTGATGGTTCCTTTCTAAATTCCCCGAGTCGTATCGAAGTCACTCAAAACCAATCAGAGGTAATTTTTGTATGAAACACTTTAACATGACATTATACAAACATTTACAGGCATTTAGCTACATATGGACTGATAGGCTACATGGATGAATAATACTGAACGATATATAACAGGTCTTTTCGTCCGTAATTTGCCAGGTAAACTAATCAAGCGACCAACGGGACACCGCTCAGCGTATAATGGAGCAATTCACTCAATCATAAGAGACATTCGGGTATACATAAGCAGCTCCTGCTCCTCTCCTTGCTAAAATTGGCTATAGTCTGTGCCTTTCGTGATGCATCAATACACGCAAATCAAGGGGTTGTGGAGGCAGAAGAGCCGTCATAAGTCCAAGCACAATTCAGAAATACTCAATCGCCGAGACGATTCTCTAATTCTCTAACCTTGTCTTCCAGCTCCTTATTCTTATCTTGTAGAGATTTGATCGTGGTTCTCATACCTTTTTTCATCTGTTCCGCTGCACGAAGTAATCTATCTTGTCGATGAAGGTGTTCGGAGATTTGTTCCAAGGAAGATATTGTAGGTGAAAGGACTGAATGCGGGGGGGAACGAGGTGTAGTAGGTGAAGACAAGAATGGATTGGGCTGGGTACAGCGTCAGCTCATGGCCCTCACTTTAAGTCATCCAGACCTACGTCGTTGGCAGATCGCTTTGGGGTCCTGTCAACCTCCGTTGAATCATCTTCCCTTCTCCTTTTACCCAATCCATCATCGGCGGCATTCATCAATCTATCCGCGAACGATATGACACCTCCAAGACTAGCGGAATTTGGGGTTTGTTGACTTGCTGTGTGTTGAGAAGAAGCGGGTGTACTGGCTATAGCATCTCTTTCGAGATTTTCAGCATCCACTTTATCCCAATCTATCTCTTCCATTTCATCTTCATCTTCATCATCATCATCTACGATGACCGGTTCTTGAATTCGAGTGGAGGAAGTCTTTAATGGGCTTGTTGAGGTAGTCGAAGGACCAGATCCAAAAGGGCGGCCGTATCGAGCTGCTGGAGATTGTCCAAGGGTTTGATTTGTTCGTTCTACAAGCTGAGATGCTCTAGTTGAGCCTGAAGGCGTTGATGGACCAGGCCTGTTGCTGTCTAATGGAGATATCTCGTCATGCCATTTGAAGAATTTACATCGATTTGGATCATCTCGAGGTAGAGGACAACAATAAAAGGCTCTGAAGTGGATGTCAGCTGGTCGCTATGAAAGACTGCATAGAGATAGGCTCACCTTCCTGCATTCTTCGTTTTCGGACCAGCTCTGAGCTTGGGACATTTCATTTGATGTCCCTATAACCCAGTATCAGTACATAGTAATCCCGTATGTACACGAGAAGGACCTCGATTCACCGTACATTGCACATCTCCCGCTTCATCAACCGGAGTACTTGGCTGCAGCTGAGTCCTAGTAGGATTCTGCACTCTCGATCCGCCAGTCGTCCTCGTCCTGGTCGACATTTGGTTGAGAGGCTTGTACTAAGTCACTGTAAAATCACCAATAGAAGTGTCTGTTCATCAACAGATATGACGCAGGTTCGATTGATTCACCTCCACCAGATGTCAATGAGTGGGGAAAGTGCCACATGCGGGGAAGTGACTTTAATGGGAGTCGGAATTATGAATTATAGTGATTTAATTCCGTCCTCATCCGATTTTGAACACCTTGACTGGGATTGGCCCTGGAAGATTACTGGCTACCATTGGATTCATGCAACAAGCTAATGATAGATCCTCAAATACAGTAAAATAACATTTGATAACATCCCCTTCTTGATCCTATAGTAACATCGATCCCCTAATCATCACTCCTTATTTCTCGATGTACTCCCTCGCCAAATTACCAAAGGGTCAATCCGCCCTCAAAACAGCTTTGAAAAGGTCCGTTTCTTCCAAAGCTTCTCCAGCAGGTGGTGTCAGTGTCATCGGATTCGAAAACAAAGGTCCAGCAGCAACTTCAAGTTTAACAGTAGCTATCAAAGCCGGTTCTAGATTCGAAAGTACTCCTGGTGTTGCTCATGTTTTGAAGAATTTCGCTTTCAAGGTGGGTTCAAGCTTCTGCGTGTATTGGATAGGATGAATCTGCATTAGGTGTTTTTGGGAAGGAATTTGCTCATTGATGGTGATATCGAGTGATGGAAAAAAATGGACAAGGAGCTGTGATGGAGCTGGTCTGTATGACAGCACGATTGCTGACTTATCTGCCTACCTGTATTAGGCCACCGCCAACGCCTCATCGTTGAGAACAGCTAGAGAGACAGAATTATACGGTGGTGTTTTGTCCGCTGGTCTCACCAGGGAGCACCTTTACCTTACTGCTGAGTTCCTCCGTGGTGACGAGTGAGTGGAGTCTCCCAATTTGGACGATTTCAAGCTTATTTGAGTAATAGGGAGCACTTCCTCTCAGTCCTCGCTTCAGTCCTTTCTTCCTCCCAATTCCACGCACACGAACTCAAAGAGCTTGTTCTTCCCGTCGTACAAAGTGAAGCTGTTTCTGCTCAATCGTCTCCTGTCGAACTCGCTCTCGACGTCGCACACAATCTCGCTTTCAGAAAAGGATTGGGTTACTCTCTTTACGCATCCCCTCATTACCCAGTAACAATTGAAGATGTTAAGACTTTTGCTCAAAGTGCTTTCTCGAAGAACAACGTAGCTGTTATCGGATCAGGTATCTCAACGGAATCTTTGTCTCAAGTTGTTTCTCAAGCTTTCGGCTCAGGTTCAGCCGCAGCAGGATCATCAGGATTAAAGACAACTTCAACTTCATACTATGGTGGAGAAGCTAGAATTCCTCTTGATATTCACGCACCAGCAACATCCGTACCTACCGTTGTAATCGCTTATGGAACAACTTCACCCGCTGGACCAGAATTGAAAGTATTAAAACAATTATTAGGTGGTGAATCTTCTTTGAAATGGACTCCAGGTACTTCGCCTTTATCGCAAGCTGCCGAAAAAGTTCCAGGATCTTCAGCAAAGGCCTTCTTATTACCTTACTCTGATGCTGCTCTTTTCGGTGTCGTCGTTTCTGCTCCTACTTCCCCTCAACTCGCTGGTCTCGCTAAAGAAGTTGCTCAAATCCTCAAATCTGCAGGCTCAGGTGCTAAAGATGAAGAAGTTAAAAGAGCTATTGCTAAGGCTACCTTTGCTGATGCTTCCGCCTCGGAAACTCTCCAAGGTCTTGTCGCTAATGCTGGTCCAGCTGTAAGTAGCCGTTCTTCTCGATATTCACCCTGAACTCTTGGCTAACAATATGTATTAGCTTTTCGCCGGTGGTGAAATTAAATCTGAATCCTTCTCTGGTGTTTCCGCTTCTTCCATCTCTAAGGTGAGTTAATGTGCTGGAGGAATTATGAAGAAGAATACGCAGCTGACATGTCACCCTTAGGCCGCTTCCGAATTGCTTAAGAGCAAACCTACTGTAGTATCTATCGGAAACGTCAACGTCTTACCATATGCGTGAGTAGCTTCTAGCTTATATGGAAAATTTCTGGCGTTAGCTCATGGTGGATGTTCATTGCAGTGACGAGCTCAACTTATAAAAACGCATCGATAATTTTTTGTAGAAGGATCATTATGCACAAAACTCATACCTAGCTCTGAGTACAATTTGCAGGATGAAAGTACGAATCATACGTGGAGCTCCTTGTGTAACTTGCATGGTGGTAAAGATTGCTGAAGGAGTGAAGTAAGATGTTATGACGTAACGCAACTTTTGTCTGCACATCGTTTGTGCCGGTGATTGCAGGATAATACTGTGTCCCCTTGCAGTCAAGTGACATATTTTGCTGGATAGTACTCTGGTGACACCCTGCCGGATCACAGCTGAAACGCGTAAAACTCCTCGTCGAGGTCGAACTCCAATTTAGACGGCACCCCCCCTCCCCCCCCCGTCGGAGAGAATATGTCCATAGCGAGGCTCAGCTGTGAACGGACAACTGTCTACTTGTTGACTGTCGGATGACTGAGAACATAAAATACATGTTTTGATACACACAGTGCTGGGTTGGAGACTTGGGAAGATACACACACTATCACAACAAACGAAAATCGCGAATTACACCCCAGATCGAGCTCTGTAAGCTTTGACAACACCTTGTTCCACTCTACCATTCAATCGCGTCAGTCGTAATACAAGATATTTAACAATGACGAAATGTTGACTTGCCTCTGCTTGACTAACATCATTACCCCTTGTTGGACAAAACCTTTGAACAATTGGCCTTCCAACCCTGTATATAAAGTTCTAATTCCTCCCCTTCGAATAATCCTTATCAAAGTCTCCAATATTCCTACTTTCTTACTATCTTTCCCTTTTTCCCTTCCTGATTGACTTAAAACTTTGATCAATACTAAAGGATATAGAGGTAAAGTAGCCAAAGCATTTGATAAAGCACCTAAAAGGAAAGTTATAGCTGCAGGTGGTGGATTTTTATGATATTTTGAAGGTAAGATCAATCTTACTAAAAGAGAATGAATATAAAGTGTTAAAGAAGGTAAGAGAGTTAATGGAATAGTAGGTTTAAAACCTGAAAATAATCCTTCTATTCCTTGTTCATTATAAATTGAATTTAAACTATCTAAAAGTGATGATTTTTTCTTCTTTGTTTCATCGTTATTATCATTTTCGAAATCGTTTTCAATTTGTTTTCTTACACAAATTGTTGAAATAGGTAAACTAATTCCTTTTGAAATTAATCCACTTATTATACCTATAAGTAATTCTTCAATAGGATTAGGTTTATTTATTTTCGGTAAAGAATCTGAAGCTTTTGAAGATAATCCACCAATACCTGCAGGTGAAGATTTAATTGATTTATTAGGTAAAATAGGATGTTTTAAATACCAAATATGTAATCCTTTTTGTAAAGATGTATAAGTATAAAAATAAATAAAATTTGATAATAATGTTGATAAAGTATCTGCTTCAATACCAGAATATAAATTTGAAAGGTAATTTTTTTGAGAAAGTAGATGACTTAAGGTATCTCGTAAATTTACTTTTAAAATCCTTGTTAGCTTTCTCTCTATGAGAATTGAATAAAGATGAAAGTATATTATCGCTTACATCGTTCATAATGAGGTTTCCTCGCATTGTTCTGCATTCGAGTGGTAGCTACATCGAGAGGGTATACCAAGGCATTACCGACTGCGGACCTAAATTTGCCATTGGCCAATCTATTAGCTCATTCCTTGTTGCGTATGAGTGAACAGAGGGAAGGGAGAATTGCACACCCAAGAGCGCCTGATGTAGCCTGGAGGAAGGGCGGCAATGTCGTGTTCATCTTGTCTCAGTCCTAGTTCCCATAGATTTAGAAGCCTACTACTTGCGTATCAAGAGGTACTGTTGAGCGAGTGAATTGGTTGTCAAAACCCGACATTGAAAACGATTCCCCATCAAGAGCAATGTGATCGATCCGGTCATCACCGTATAACCGGTATCATGAATTAATCTACCACGCGTCGATGATCTAATCAACCAAAAAACAAAAACATTTCATAAAATCTAATCTTCTACTTTCCTCCATCATCGCTCAAATCAAATAGACCCGATGACATACATATGATGACAATATGCCACCTCTCCTGAGCAAGGATAAAGGCAAGGCTAAAGTCGACATTCCAGCCGATTTGACGGAAGAGGAACGGGCTGCTCTGATTGCGGCTGCTGAAGCTAGGCAAAGGAGTTTTGAGAGAAGTTTCGCGGGTCCTAGTGTCGGTAAAGCTGGTATGCCGCTTCTGTGCTCTTTGTTATTGTTCCGTGTGCTAATACTCTGCAACATATAGGACTGATTAGAGATCAAACAGGTGAGTCGCACATTGGTGGATTCAAGTAGGGACAGAGCTAATGAATTTCTGGTCCAGAGATTAACAAGGTTATTGCGGAAGCTTCGAAAGTGGGTAGTCTCTAGCTATGCCTGCCGATAAACTCAGCTGATGAAAGCTGATTCTTCACAGGGCTCCAAGTCAGTATGAACCATCATCCATTATGAGAGAGTTGTACTGATTAATCGGACAGGTATTATCAAAATCAAGTGAGGAAGGATAAAGAGCTTACAGAAAAGATTGAATGGTATCAAGCGAAGGTTAGTCATCAGCCTGGTGTAAATCGTAAAAGGACGCTGCGAACTTGATTGACGATCATCATCTTAGCGAGATGACCTCATGAAAATGGCTAATATACCTAGATTGGAGAGCGAAGCGGATCGAATAGTCAGTAATAGTAGATAGCAGTATAGCGAACTTGGCTGATTCTGTATTATTCAGCTATTGGAGGTCGAAGCTACTCGAGATACGTCTCAGGTGATCGTGCACGTCGATATGGATGCTTTCGTGAATCTACTATCTAGGAAGACTTCTTGTAACTCATTCAGCTGATCAGTATTGTCCCACAGTATGCTTCGGTCGAAGTTCAGCGGGATCCCACATTGAAAGGAAAAGCTTTCGGTGTCGGCCAAGGAGTGTTGACGACAGCCTCTGTGAGCTTGCTGTCCAGTCCAGGAGTTGTTATTGATGCTGATGAATACTTTTAGTACGAGGCACGAAAATTCGGGTGTCGATCCGGTATGGCGGGATTTATAGCGAAGAAGCTGTGTCCACATATAATCCTGTCAGTTGTCCTTGTCTGTGCCCGGCACATGAGCTAACACCAATATTAGAACCAAGATGCACTTTGATCTGTATATCGCTGCCTCCAAAGCTGTACGAGAAGTCTTACTCCAAGTAAGCTATCCAGCTACCCATTACTTCGAAAATCAGCTTATCCCGATATTTAGTACGATGAAAACCTTATGATGGCGAGTCTGGATGAAGGATACTTGAAGTACGTCAGCTGGCAGTTTCCTAGAATAAGGAATCAAGCTGATCCACCGAATAATAGTATCACGCCTTATATGTCGTCGCACAACATGACCGCCTCCGAAACGGTTGCCCATATACGAGCAGATGTAGAAGCCAAAACTCAACTCACCATGTCCGCTGGTATCGCCCCAAATAGGATGTTGGCCAAGATCTGTTCTGACAAGAACAAACCTAATGGACAGTATGAAATGAACTTTGAGAGATCGGTGATCACCAAGTTTATGAGGGATTTGCCCGTCAGGTAAGCTACGCATCCATCGGCTAATGCAAGCAGAAGCTCAATGCAAAGAATCGCAGGAAAATACCCGGATTTGGGCGAGTGACCGAGAGGTGCTTGGAGGGATTAGGCGTAGAGGTGAGTTAGCTATCTCATCACGACGTCGGTCGAGCTGATAAGTACGCATAGACATGCGGTGACATATATACTCATAGAGCGCAATTGTTGGTGATGGGTCATTGGTTCGGCTTCCGCGGTCTTTGGTGAGTCATCGAGACTTGCGTTGGTCGTCAGACACCCGCGAGGAGCTGATAGATATTATAGTAAAGCGTATCTGGGGATAGCAGACAACAATGTTGCCCCGGGCAAGAGGGAAGAACGGAAGAGTGTTGGCGTGGAAAGGTGAGTTAGCCGGACGCCTTCTTGAGTGTATAGTAGCCGACCAGCTACCTCGCAGGACTTTCCGAGATAAGGTAGACGACGAAGATATCCTTAACGAAGTCGCCAGTATTGCCGAAGAGCTCGAGAAGGATCTTGAGCGATTGCAGTACGCTGGAAAGACCGTTACAGTAAAGTATAAGGTAGGTCTGGCATACAAACGTAATCGAGATCCAGCTGATGGCTGGCCCTTTCGGTTAGCTACACACCTTCGAGAGTGAGTTTCAGCTCATCACGGGAATTGTAACATTGAGCTGAGCAGTTGCCCATAGACAAAACGCGAGCTAGGTCCGTGGGCAAATATATCTCAACCAGCAAAGAAATTCTGCCGATAGCCCTGGAACTGATGAAAAGGGAATTGCCCGTCCGCATACGATTGTTGGGTATACGATTGTCTACACTGAAGGATCTCACCGTGACTGATAAAGGAATCAAGGGGGTAAGTCTGACCATCAGAAGGGCTGCAACCATGCGGCGATTGCGGTGAGACGATCGTAATTGATGTCATGTATGATGCCAGTTTCTTACTTCGCCAAGCAAAAAGCGAGGTACCTCTATTTCACGCCATTCCACCCCTACAGCAATCGACGATGACGATGATATGCCTGAGCTGATACGCATGGAAGAGGAGGATGAGGCGGAAGTTCTGGACATGACATTCGATGAAGACAAAAGTGAATCAGACAGTAGTACTCCTCCACCAACATCGATACTAGGTAAACGGAAATCCTCAGAGAAGGATAAACCCCATTTATTGGGTCCGGTATGTCCGATTTGTAATAAAGCTCTCGGACCCGGTACTTCCAATCTAGGTCTCAACGAACATATAGACTGGTGTCTTAACAAAGACGCCATCACTGAAGCCAGCAAGAAATCACCCATCAAGAAGGCTAAAATTGAGAAAGGGGTTCCGGCGAAGAAGACCAAAGAGAAAGGAACAATGCTAGAGTGGTTGAAGAAGAAGTGATCCAACTGTCACATTAGAGTTGTATAAGGATAGAGCACATTTTAGCATATCATACATTGTTGTTGTAATAACGTGTTTCGCACCATGCATATTAAGTTATATTCTGTAATTAAGATGAGCGAGAATTGGATTGTTTGCGTTTGTTTACGCTAAGCATAGCATTGCGGGGACTCCAGTGATAAGATAGGATCAATGTTGGATTCAACTTAATCTTGGCCATGAACATTAATTTGTTCGCTATTTGCGTAAACATCACAAGGGGTTCTTCATACCTCGTACCTAACATGCTCCAGCAAAGAGTGGCCAGTGGTATGAGATCACTTAATATACTTAATAAGCAATGCATTCGTAGGATTGTTATTCCTCAAATATCATCAAATTCATCCTTCACAATTAAACATTCTCATATTCGAACTTTCACAAATTCAACAGTCCGTTACAACGTTCCACAATGGCCTAATCCACCTGTTCCTCAACCTCCAATTGGACCATCTGATGACCTCCTGATAACTCCCAGTACAAGCCCACTCAATAAAGGGAAAGAATCATTTTGGAGAGAATGGTCTTCTAGCGCTTCATTTCAAGCTGCTCTAACTACTGTAATTGGATTAGGTATGGTTTTTGCAGCTGGTGTTGGATATTTAGAATGGTATAAATCTCATGTTTTACATAGGGTGAGAGAATTACGATTGGGTGAGCTATGAAAATATAGCTGACATTTTAATCGATATTTGATAACAGATGGGTAGAGCTTTCGAACCTGGTTATGTAGGTCCGGGTCGAAAAAATAGACAGGCCAATTAAGCTAATTTGAGGATGAATAGGATCCAGCATTGGAATTATCCACATTACATGCACCGAATTCGCAACATATATTTAGAAGAGAACAACCTTTAATTGATAGGATAGTAGCAGGTGAAGAAAAAGGAGGATATTATCTTGTTATTGGTTCAAAAGGAACTGGGAAAGGTACAATGATATTGGAGTAAGTTGATCTCACGAAAGATCCATATTCATGATATTGATGAGCATTCACAGTGCTATGCGAAAGATTAATGCAGATGGTGCATCTTTATGCGAAGGTAAATGACTTAATTATCATATTAGGTTAAGTCGCTGAAGCTGATTTTTTTTTTTTAAAAAAAAATTGAATAGCTCATCCTGATCTTGAAGTATTCAGATTACGTCTTGGGAAAGCATTAGATTTTGATTTTTATGAAGATTGGCAAGGATCTTTATTTTCTAGAGCAGATCCTAGAAATGGTGGACCTGCTTTAGATGTAGAAAGAGCTTTAAATAAATTGGAAAAAGTTGCATTGCGTTATGCTAGAAAGAATGGAAGACCTTTAGTTATGGCTTTCAATAGTGAGTTATTTAGATTCTCGTATATCTTTCTAAAATATTTTGAAAATTGACGGGTAAAATTTCAATTAGATATTCATCTATTCCCGAATACGGACGAGGGACATGGTTTACTTCATCAATTACAACAACGTGCTGAAGCTTGGGCAGAAGGAGTAAGCTATTGTAGGATACATCGTGTGTATATCATAGCTCATAAGCTTAACATAGGGTATCTTGACTATGATTTTCTCGACTGATGATTTCTGTAAGTTTAAATTTCAAAAATCTGGTCGGTACAAAAACTAATTGGTAATATAGGGTGCCTTGACATGATGAAGAAAAACGCATCTCGTATGAGAATATTGAGCGTATACGACTTGTCAGCTTCTGAATCCCTCAAAGCTTTACGACACCTCAGAAGACAAGCTTTGGTGAATAGGGGATTAACTAGAGATGTAGAAGATGATAAAGTGCTAAAGAGGGTATATGAGCTTGTTGGAGGTAGAACGAGTTATCTGGCAAGGATAGCGAGAGCGGATGACATGCTAGGTGGGTGCTGGTGTTGCCGAATAAGATAGAGCGCTGAACAATTCATACCGCAGAGGAAGCAGAACAAATGATTGAGGGGGAAAAACAATGGCTTTTGTCGAAGTGAGCAGATTTGATCCAACGGTCTGGGATTCCAGCTAATAACGTGCTAGGATCGGTCTGATCCCGGAGCATGATGACGATGTGATGTGAGTATGCTCTGCAATGTAGCTGCGGATATAGCTGACAAGTGCGAAATATAGGGATGAGCAGAAGTGAGTTGTCAGACGTACAATTGAGCGGATACACTGACCATCCTCATGTTAATCTTCGTAGATGGGCAAGGTAAGCTCCATTCCTGGAAGTATTGCGTCATTCATAGCTGACACCAGCAAACCAGTTGCTCATGGTTGCTTCTGCGTCATCTGGCCAAGATGATACCTCCTCTTTCCGAATACCCAGTAATGGATGCGGTTGAGCCAGCGGCCACTGAGAATGATCTGCCTGTCGCTGAGAACGCTTCCGGAGAGGAAACATCAAACAGCAGCGTGAATGTGACACCTCCTGTCACTGAAGCTTCATCCGCAGATATCCATTTACCGCACGTCACGTACGAAGCTGCAAGGCGAATCATGACGCGTACCGATTTTGTCAATGATCTGGACCATTATCACGTAAGTGGAGACTCTTTGAGAAGGTGGTTATGGCTGATACAAAAAGTCCTTTCTAGATTTTGTCAATTGATGTGAGTGAAATGATTCTCTAACATAACTCAGACTGATCATCTGGAATTGTTAGCTACACCATCACGTACGACCTGATTCCTTGCTATTACTGAGAGCTGCTCAGCAAGTTGTTGCGGAAGACAACTTTGATGATGATTTGGATACAACGCGTGATCGGGTTGATCAAATTGAGGGTGAGTTTTTTATTTTCAAAGCATTGACCTGTTTGTGGTGTTTTTGGATTTTAGAATCCCGCTAAGGACTGAGATTTTTCACGCGCAGGTTTACATCGACAGAGCGAATTGACTATAAAAGAGCCATTCAAAGTGACATTTGACAAAATTGATGGAAAAGGTGTATGGGAAGTGATAGGTTTAGGTGATAGTTTTGTACCTGCATCGGAAGATGAAGAAGAGGAGCGATTAGTATGATATTTTCTAATATAATGAGATTTACTTTCTATTCAAATGTTAATTTGATGTACACGTTTTAATACGCTAATACGCTAATGCGTTATACGACTACATTACAAAGTTGTAATGATTCAGAATTAATGTTTACGTTGACTGTTCCCTGAATGCTTAAATAGAGTGTGAAGCGTGTGAATGATATTTTCCCCTTTCAAAGGTTATAAATTCACCTTTTAGGGTAGTTTTTCTCGAAAATCAATGGAAAATCAATCAATCAATTGAATAATTAGACGCGTATAGTTTTTTTTTTTTGATTTTCTGATTTTTAATTAGGGTCTAGAATCACAGAAGAGTCAAATGATGATATGATGATGATGCACGGTTCACCATACCGTATATACATACTACACCATACACCATACAGTTTAAATTGAGTTTAATCAATGTTCATCATCCCATCCCATTAGGTTTAAAAATCCAAATCGTATTCGTACTTCTTCCTTTCTATCTTTCTTTCTTATTCAGCATCCCTACGTAAAGCATTCTTGTTACCCAATCATCTCATGATATCTTGATCATTTACATCTTGTCACTGGTGAGTTCTGCATTGATTATGATCTTGACAACGCGTCCAACATGACACTCATATTTACCGCACACAGCTTGAAACACATTTTATTATCTATTAGGTTGAATCAACCTATCCAATCATCATGTCGCCCAACCTTCCCCTTCTGTCGTCTTCGAACGACTCAGAGAACAAAGAAAATGTACCCATCACTTTACCACCCATTCGCGATCTTCATGCAACACCAAAAGGTAACACTCATTTACCACCAACTCCATCTACAATTCCTCCATTACAATCTAGACAAGATTACAATCTTACCACTCCAGTCCAACACTGTATGCGTCAGCCTCTGCAATCTTCGTCACAACCAATTCAAAAAACCTTTACTGCTCCTCACTCCAACGTTATGATGACACCTCAAGGCATGTCTCATTATGGTATGAAGAATGGAAATCTCCCTTCATCTGTTTTAGCTTATGGCGAAAAGCATCATCAACAACAACAGAAGCAACAACCCACTCCACAAACTGCATCACGTCCACATCAAACCCCCTGTCCTCGACCTTCTACCTCTTTACCCATCGCGACTGCGAACAGGAAGAAAATTCATCCTCCAAATGGTACACCACTTCATATGCCTATCAACAATACTTTCAACGTGGGATATTCTGATGCGCCGTTAAAGACGCCTCAATCTGCTTTCACATCGCGTAATGGTACAATGGGTCGATCTATCTCGACTCCGACATTGAAATACGATACTGTACCCTATTTACTCCCCAACAAATCCGCAGCTGGTACGCGGTATTCTCCCTCCATCGAGTCCACTCAATCATCATCAATCTCTCGATCAGCCGAGAGAGGTCGCATGTCTTTCTCCCCTTCTCCTACTCCTTCATCACCCAGTGCCATTCACTTGTCGGGCATTCAGCCTCCCGCGCCTTTCCCCGGAGCATACCCTTTGGCTTATACGCGTAAAGATCCTGTGCCATCGGATGAAGGTGAGCCTGAGTCGGAGAACAAGAGAAGCGGCCGTCAAGGTGCACCAAGTTGGAATCCGTGGGACTACGTTTTAGGTGAAGTACCAGGGGGCGAACAAGGACCAAATCAGACCCCGGTCAAAGACGAGGATGCCAAGGGTAATAAGATTAGAAGAAGGTTCACTAAGAGGGAACTTGAGGCGTTGGAAGTGCTTTGGAGTATCTCAAAGAGTCCTAGCAAGTATGAGAGGCAAAGATTGGGAGCTTGGCTAGGTGTGAAGACGAAGCATATCACGGTTTGGGTATGTTGTACCTCCTGTTCTATTCCGAGTGTAATGCTAATGTGATGTTGCCAGTTCCAAAATCGGCGACAAGAGGAGAAACGATACCTTCGAGAAGGTGCTCCCGTTGAACCTCCTCCCCCTTCCCGATCCAATCGGGGAACCTTTGACCCTGTCACCGGTAAATGGCGTCCTGTGCCATTGTCCTGCATTTCCGGCTTGCAACCACCACCCGAAGAGAAGTCTGCCGTCGTCAGAAGCATCAGCGTTGGTGATCTCACCCGAGACATGTATTTCTCTCAACATCCCGAACTGGAAGCTCATTTACCCACACCTACCCCTGCTTCTTCTTCCGGTCGGATGTATACCACTCAAGGTAACATTACTCCTCTTCCCAAGAGAGGTACGAGTAACTCTCTAGATCAAGTGCTTCAAGCCCGAGAGATCGGTTTTGATCACAACAAAAAGCGTCAACAGCATCGGAGAGGTAGCAGCGAGGCAACCAGTCCAATCAAGGGTGAAGGACAGGAAAATTTCCGACATCTACTCGCTCTTATACCTAGTGATCCTCCTTCTATGGACCTTTCCGAAATCGCTGTTGATGATGAGAGCGAACAAGGTGATGATGGATCAGAATCTCCTCAAAGAACTGTACTAGGAGCCAGAGGGGGCGCTATGGGACTCGATAGAATGCTCAATGGTCCTTCCAACGGTACTTTGGGCCGAGCAACTTCTCTCGATATGTTGGCGTCTGCGCCAAAGAGGGGCAGGTTTTGGTCTTCAAGATCTTCAAAGTCGAGTGACACTGGTAACGTCCTTCAACCTAAATCTGTTAAGGGATTGTCGGGCGCAATCATCAAGCCAAGCATGTCGAATGATCAAGGCAGCAGCGGAACGCCATCACTGAAGCATACTTTGCCTTCTTCGGCTGGATCGGCTTCCAAACGCCCTCGCGTCGATGCGACCCGGTCCAGGCCAGGATCGACATTCCGACACAAAGACTCTTTTTCCAGATCGCAATCTGCTGCTGTACTCGGAACTCCTTCAGCGAACAAGAGGGAGAATAAGGAGAATGAAGAACCACGAGAAATGAAGACTCCCGGGTTTGCAAGAAGATCATCTTTCTCATCTAGTATGAGCGACGGAGTCGCCATCACACCGGATAATGCGCTTTTAGGCAGGAAGCAAAGTGAAGGATCGAAGAAGAAAGAGGATGCTGAGATTTTAGGAGCGGCTGAAATTATGTTACAGCTTTTCGGTGCGGCGTAATGATTTTTTATACGTAGACGAGACGAAGTATTTGATGTACATGGAGACGTTTCACGATTTTAGTTCTCATCTTGGGTCAATGGTCACTCGGTTGCTTGCTACACATGCATATAGAAACGGTATGAAATGAATATGCCCTGGTATAATACATAGTTGCATCGTGTGAATAACGTGGTCTTATCCGCTTTTACCGGAAACAAAAGATCATCATGACGCATTTTCAATTTAATTGTGATATGACGATGTTGTCACTCTGACCTGGAATGGAAAGTGAATTGATACATATATACTGAGATCGTATTCTCATTTTATGTTTACCCATTAAGTCACATAGGTCATACAAAATGGGTCTCCTCTCAACTATCTTAAACTGGATATGGTTTCAATGGGATTTGATTGTACATTCAGGTTGGCCAGGATTTTTTTGGGTAAGACCAAAATGGTCAATTGAAGATATACCAAATCAAAGTGGTAAAGTGAGTTGTCTGAGTAGTATATTAGAAATCATTGACTAATGTCATAATATAGGTAGTTTTGGTTACAGGTGGAAATTCTGGAACTGGATATGCAACTGCTTTATCATTTTATAATGCAGGAGCAAAAGTTTATATAGCATGTAGAAATGAAGTTTTAGCAAAAGAAGCAATTGAAAATATTAAAAAAGGAATAGTTAAAGGATTTTTCAATGAATTCGAAGTTTCCTCATCATCATCATCATCGAAGAATGGAAAAAATGAAAATGATAAAAAGGGTATAATCGAATTTGTCAAGTTGGATTTATCAGATTTAAATTCTGTTGAAGTTTGTGCAAAGGAATTTATAAAGTGAGATAATATTGAATCGAATGATATTTTGTCAATCTAACGTAATTATAAATCTATAGGAAAGAAGATAAATTAGATATCCTCTTTGCGAATGCAGGTGTAATGGCTTCGTAAGTTTTTATTTATTCATACTCGAATCCATATTGATGGAAAGCATATTATAGACCTGAAGGTCTTCGAACTAAACAAGGATACACTTTACAATTCGGTACAAATGTAAGTATACTATTTAATTATCAAAATTTCTCAATATCTGATTAAACGTAAAATAGGTTTTGGGTCATCATAGATTAATTAATTTACTTTTACCATTACTTTTAAATTCACCACCTACTCATCCAAGTCGAGTGATTTTAACTTCTTCAGCTGGACACGCTGCAGCACCAAAAGGAGGTGTAGATTTTAGATCAATTATAAGAGATTCATCTGATCCTATTCAAGGTGAAAAACCAAAATGGGGAAAATATGAAAAGATGAAATGGGTAGAATATGGTCAATCAAAATGGGGTAATATAGCATTATCAAATTATTTACACAATGAATTTGGTAGACAAGGTAGATTAATAAGTGTTGCTGTTCATCCTGGTATGTTTTATCATATCCGAAATTTGTTTACAGCAATTGACATGATGTATTTATAGGTCTTATAGCTACCAACTTGACTCAATATTTACCGTTTGAACCCTTTGTGAGAAAGTATATGCCGTGGATCGCGGTGGGTAACAGGAATTTCATATTTCTTTTCTGATTAAACGAATTCTAATACTTTTTGTTGACTTAGTACCCCATTACTCGAACTCCTTCCATTGGCGCGATAAACCAAGTTTGGGCAGCTACAGTTCCAGATGAGAAAGCTAGATGGCTCAGCGGTCAATATATTGTACCATTCAGAAAGATTGGTTTAGCACGTGCGGATTTACAAGATGATAAGCGAGTCGAGGAAGTTTGGAAATGGTGTGAAGAACAAGCTAAAAAGCGAGCTTAAAATCTCAAAAGTTCATATCAAATGAATGCATCAACGTAAACTTGAAGCTACAATATCTTCTATTCTCGATGCTATTTGTTCAAAATCTTTGCAAGCTTGTGCTATATAATTCGGATCATTTTGATCCTCCATATGGCCTATGATATCCTGTCAGCCAATACAAAATAGTGACTTTGATCCGGAAACTCACCTTCGGGCACTTCCATTGTGAAGGAATGAGCATATTTTTCGAAATGCTCGTGATGAGGAATAGACGTCTCGGCGTTGATAGGTCTATCAAGCTGTGCAGATGATCAGCCTTCTGTTGTAGACTCCCAACGTTTTCTACTTACCAATGAAGCAGTGATAGCTGCCCAAGCCCTTGCAGTGTTCGGATGATTATATCCACCTCCTCCCGTTATACAAGTTTTTTTACCCCATTTCTTCACTCTTTCTATACACCATTTCATACCTCCTTCACCATCAACTGACCAATTACCAAATTGTCCAACTCTATCACCAGCAAGACCATCTGAACCCATTTGTAATACGATAAAATCAGGATTCCAACTTTTTACAATTGGTTCAACGCATCCTTCCCATATTTTTTTATAAGTTTTTGAACATGTATATGCTTTTAATGGGATAGATAAAGAAAAAGGTGTAGTTGATTGAGGATTTGTTAAATCTGCCCTTCCTGAAGATATTGAAATAGGATAAAATCCAGGTGATGAATGATGGATTGAAAAAGTCATTACAGTAGGTGGTTTTGTTGGATTTTTATCGTTAGATATAGTAGGATTTGAATAAAATTTATTCGAATGAAAAGCATTTGAAACTCCATCAGAATAATGTAAATCTAAATCAAAATATAATATTCTAGGTGATCTAATTTTTGTTTTTGGTTTTAATTTGAAATTTTTTTCTTCTTCTTCTTCTTTTTTTTGATTTAATTGAATTTTACCTTCTTTTGATAATAATAATAAACTTAATACTAAATCATTTATATAACAAAATCCTCCAGCTTCATTTTTTCTTGCATGATGTCTTCCTCCATCCCAACAAATAACGAAATCAGTTTGATCTTGAATTAAAAGTCTACAAGCTGTTGATGTGGATGCAGTTATTAAAGAAGCATATCGAGGAAGACTTTGAAAAGGTGGATTATCATGTGAGAGATTATGTTTATCCATATCTTGATATTCTCGTACATTTGGTTCCTTGTTTCTCGCTCGCTTGGCAGGAGGAGCGAAATCCGTACCATTACGGGGAGCAGTCGGGTCGTATCTTGGTGGCGAAGCGGATCGAGGTCTCAATAGAGCATCTATGAGAGTTTTGGTTAGGAAGAATGGCATTTCATACGATATTGATTACCTACCTACATAGTCCTTATCGTGATATTTCAACATGCATTCTTCCGTACCCAAGCTCTCGTCGGGAGGCACGATCATCGCCTTCTTCAGTTTGGACGGATTGGCAGAGGCTTCGGTTGTTTCTTCATCCATTGATATTTCCTCCAAAAGGTCCAAAGCTCTTATCAAACCGTGAACCAAGCTTGACCGTCCGATATTCGATGGAAGATCATCGGAAACATCTTGAAGTTCTTGAGACCAGATGTATGAAACCCTTGAGGTGGGTCTGGAGCTCATATCAACTTCAGTCAGCTGCTACTTTTTATCACTCGGTTAGGCGTCAAGCTATATCACTTTTATAGAACACAATTTCACTCGGGATGATAGTAAATTGATGCGACGCGGGGCCAGGCGTGATCCGCTTAATTCATGTGACCGGAAGGTCCGGCCGGATTGCAAGTAATCAAATGACCTGCTTTGTTGTCACCATACGATCATCTTGAGAGACATAATTGACACTTGATGATGATCGATTATAGACGAATGGTTTCCACCAATATTATCAAGATGGGACTAGCGAGAACTCTCTTTTAGTATACTAGGATCTGCTAAAGTCAGAATTGCGATACGACGCCATGATGTTTCTCTCTATACGGTCAAGGAGCTTATCAGATCGTGTACCGAGATCAATCAGATGTGCCAGATTTCACGCCGCCGCCGTTCGAGCAAGCACCAATATTGGTGATTCCGCCAAGAAAGCCAAAACCCCCTTAGCTCGTCAGTCTAGATCAGCACCCACCATACTTCCATCAGAACCTACTATGGAAGAACCGTCTTTGGGAGAATGTTCGTTGTTTCTTCACACTTCAGACGAGGTAAGCGCTCTTCTTCACCGGATATTTCGAACAATATAGGCTTTTGATTCGGTGATTCCGAGCAACGGGTTTTGAAAATCTTCGTCTCCGTATATAAAGTGAAGCTGATCAATGTCATCATTTCATACAGGCACTCTCAACTCCCGGTCTCAAATTTACAGATGGACATGGATTGAAAGGTCCAACGGGAAAAGGAAGACAGACAAGGCGGATGAATTTGTATCAAGCGATTAGAGATGCCTTAGGGTGAGTCGGGTCATTTGTCAACTATCATACTGGCTCCTGACAGGGTTTGTAGGACTGCGCTCGCGACAAATCCCAAAGCGTTTGTATTCGGAGAAGACGTACAAACAGGCGTGTTCAGGTGTACTACAGGTTTAGTAGATGAATTTGGTAAGTCTGGTTATCACTCAATGCAACACCTTCAACCCCAATTTACTGAATAGTATATATACTGTAGGTAAGAAGCGTGTCTTCAACACGCCTCTGACAGAACAAGGTATAGCTGGTTTTGCCATCGGATTAGCAAGCGTTGGTGCAACAGCCATAGCTGAGATACAATTTGGTGATTATGTGAGAGAAGTTTTACGAAATAAATGGGGATTGTAATTGAGGCTGATTGAGGTCCCAGATTTTTCCCGCTTTCGATCAACTAGTCAACGAAGCTGCCAAGCAGAGATACGCGAGTGGTGGTGCATATCCACTTGAAGGTGGATCTTTAACGATTCGAGCGCCAATCGGTAGTGTTGGACATGGAGGATTATATCACTCACAATCGCCAGAAGTGAGTCATTTGTGCTCGACAGGATATGCTGATATATACGACAGGGTTTCTTTCTCGGTGCTGCGGGTTTGAAAGTTGTCATACCTCGATCACCCATCCAAGCCAAAGGTCTAATCCTGGCAGCTGTTCGTGACCCAAACCCCATTCTGGTATTCGAGCCGAAAATCTTATATCGTGCGGCTGTGGAAGAAGTCCCAACAGATGATTATACTTTACCTATCGGTCAGCCTGAGATAGTAAGAGAAGGAACAGACTTAACGGTGGTGGCATATGGTACACCTTTACATATCTGTCGTGAGTCTGACCAGAGCCGAAGAAGCATTTTGAGCTGATCGATGTAGAACGAGCAATTGATTTGCTCAAATCACCACCACCATCCCTTGTCCCCTTCCTCCCTGCAGCACTTCGCCCGCCAAATCCTGCACCTTCAATACAGCTTATAGATCTTCGAACAATCTCGCCGATGCCCTTGGGCGCAATCACAGAAGTAGTCAAGAAAACAGGTCGAATGGTTATAGTGCACGAAGCTGGGAAAGCAGGAGGAGTCGGTAATGATTTGGCTGGAGAAGTAGGTCGAAGGGCATTCGAGTATTTAGAAGCGCCAATAGGGCTTGTCAGTGGATGGGAGTAAGTGTTAATCAGAACAGCATGAATTTCAAACTAATGATCGTTTAGTACTCCTGTCCCGTTGACCTTTGAGAAGTTTTATCAACCTGACGTAATTAGAGTCTTCGATAAAATGGTTGAGACTTTAGCATATTAGAAGGAGTTAGCATCGCAATTGGCCACCATAATTGGTTGTACGATGTATATGTGCATTTATGTTACAGGTTGTTATACACACAAAGAGGTCTATACTGCAAGAATGTCCAGAAATAATTAGAGTCTGTGAAAGTTACCGAGAATGTCAAAAAAGTATGAAGAGACTAGAAAACTGAGGTAACGTTAGCTCGGATATCTACTAAAATATGATCGATTGCACTTACTAGCATGAACTGCCTCCGAAGCTATAGCACTTCCCGCGCCGAACCCAATACCAGTGGTGAATGCTGTACCAAGCTTTGGTATCGATTAGCTGCCTGCCGCTGTTGACTCAAACTTACCTGTCCCCCAATCTTTCCAAATTTGCTATTCTTTTGCTGTTCTTGCACTACGACTCCACCTTGCATTTGTTGTTGGGGACTCATCATTTGCATTTGACCAGGAGGAGGCTTTTGATCGTAGTACGATTGAGCTGAGCCTTGATATGGGACCATCATTTGCTGAGGTGGTTGCTGCATTGGAGGTGGCGGTGGGGATGAGTAGAATGGTGTCGGGGGTCTAAGCGTAGCGTTAGCTTGGTCCGAAAGCCAGGTGGGGTCTCAACTTACAGTCTCTCGATATAGTTAGAAGGGAAAAGTCCTGATCTAGGTAGAGCTACTGTATGACCTTTTGGAATGACTCGACCTCTATACCATTGCTCGTTGACTGCGAGGTGATTAGCGGCGGGAACGACCAGATATACAAAGATACTCACCTTCCTCGTCAACTACGATGATATCGCCGCTTCTAAACTGAAGATCGTCTCCTTCCTGAAATTCAAATCAGCTTGAACCAAGAGATCACAATCCACTACTTACAGTTCCATTGAAATCCCATAATGCCTTTGCCCTTGACTCAGCGGGCTTACCTCTAGGTGGCAAAGTAGGCGCAGCAGCCATCTGAGGATGTGGAGCTTCGATCTGGTGCTGCTGTTGCTGTTGATGATGAGGAGTAGACTGATCATCTCTTGCGTGTTGCACAGTCCAAGAGGAGGGTGATTGAGAGATACTCAATCCTGCAAATGAAGATGATGGCGATGGCGGTGCCAGAGAAGGAAACGGACCTGTGGGAGATGGTATCTTCTGACGAATTAAAGATGCATCGGCTGAAGTGATTATTGACAATGACTCAAGTAGAGCGATTGATGAGAGTGTTTGATTAATCAGGTGAGAAGCAAAAGCTTGTGCGGGCTGTTGTGACATGCCGGCGGTTGTTGACTTAATGTGATCAGTGAATGAAGAAGAAGAAGAGGGAAGTCGCAGAAGTTATTGTACTTATCTAAATCTGAAGTACTGGCAACGAGGATAAAGGGGGACTTTGACAAAGTTGGGTGAAAGGCATAAAATGTATAAATATATAGCTGTGCCCGTGTATATAAATAATAGCAACCGAGCACACGTATAACTTATTTAAAGCAACCATTGAATGACGGAGACCCCAAATGAGAAGAAGCGGAGACAGGTCACAACTCCGCGGTGTTTTCCAATCCTTGTTATGACAAAGATAATGCAAAAAGATTATAGAGATGTTGGAAATAATCGCGGACAAATAGACTAACAGCTATTCCGATCCGTGAGATCATTGAGATCGTCTTAAAATCCCCCAAGCTTATCTCATCTTTCTTCTGCCTACACCTTATCCTTGATTCTCATTTAACTGACAAATAAGATGCTTCGATTGACAACATCAGCTACAGCTTCAGCAAGTAAAATCATCGCTGGACCATCATTCCGACGTGGTCTTGCCACAGCTGTTTCAACTCCTTCAGAATCGCAAGAAAAACCTGAACCTCGCCGCAAACGATTCGGAACGCTTGACGATGGTCTTACTTTTGATGATTTCGTATCCGGTGAAGAATTGCCATCTGCAGGCGAACGAGTAGTCTTAGGTAATACCACTCAGTCAGTTCATTTGATAGCTCCAACACGCTGCACAATTGCTAATAAGATATGCTAGACCCCGATTACCATCTTTCTTGAAGCATCCCATACCCACTGGAGCTTCATATAGTAGTATCAAGAAAGAATTGAGAGGTTTAAATTTGCATACGGTATGTGAAGAGGCGAAATGCCCTAACATAGGAGAATGCTGGGGCGGTGGAAAAGGTAATGCAACGGCGACTATCATGGTAAGTTAATATCAATCATCTTGCCTTGCGTGATCATATGCTGATCGGCTGAGGCTCAGCTTATGGGAGACACATGTACACGAGGGTGTCGATTCTGCTCGGTGAAAACATCGCGTGCACCAGCACCATTGGACATACATGAACCTGAAAACACAGCAGAAGCAATCAGTCGATGGGGTTTAGGTTATATTGTTTTGACCAGTGTAGATAGAGACGGTGAGTACGAGTTTGAATTCAGTTTGAAAGAGTTTTGGTGATTGATAATATTCTTTTCAGATCTTTTTGATGGTGGTGCCGCTCATATCGCGTCCACAATATCCAAGATTAAGCAAAAAGCACCCAAAATACTAGTGGAAGCTTTAACACCTGATTTTGCGAACAAGTCGGTTGAAACAATACGTACAGTAGCTTCGTCGGGATTAGATGTATTCGCACACAACGTCGAGACTGTTGAGCGATGTACACCGTTCGTGCGAGACAGAAGAGCGGGATTTGATCAGAGTTTGAGAGTTTTAGAGCAAGCAAAGATTGGAGCGAAAAATGCTGGCAAGGAGATTTTAACCAAGAGTAGTATAATGTTAGGAGTCGGAGAGCGGGAAGATGAGATTCATGAGACATTGCGGAGTGAGTTCCGTTTTGGTGAAGATGTAGAGCATTGCTGACTCGAAGTGAAACAGGGTTGAGAGCGTCTGACGTAGATGTTGTGACTTTTGGTCAATATATGAGACCTACAAAGAAACACATGAAGGTTGATCGATATGTTCAACCGGAAGAATTCGCTAAATGGAAGGAAGTTGCAGAGGGTATGGGATTCTTGTACGTAGCAAGTGGACCACTTGTTAGATCTAGTTACAAGGTGAGCTGGCTTCACAATTAGCCAAGAGCTACAGCTAATGCGACTCGATTAGGCTGGAGAATTCTTCATTGAGAATGTGCTCAAAAAGAGACGAGCAGCTGCAGCTGAACAAGCAGCAGCTACACTTTCTACGCAACCCGCCGAGACTACACCTGGTGCAGCAGTATCTGGCGCTTAATTGTAATGCATTGTATTTGTACTGTGCATGTCTATCCTAGCGAGCTTTCCAGTCACTTCCAGCTGGATTACTACCCCATGTTGATGTACGCAACAGGCCACCACGGTCATCACGTGAGAAATACCCACTACCTGCTCTTTCAAATGCTGGCGAGCCAGAGGGTAAAGAAGACGGTATATATTCCTTGTCTTTGCCCACTACTGCTTTTGAGACCTCCTTTTGTGCTCTATTGAATACTCTAAGGCCAAATGAAGCTACCGTCCATACTCCCCCTAAACGCGGCCTATCAACTCAATGTCCGATGTCTAAAAGGAAGCGAACTTACCTATCACTCCCGCCAATCTGATCAGGAATTGATAAAGCGAAGTCGTTCTCTCCCTCACTGTTAAAGCCATAGCTTCGAGGTCGTACTTGAAGAAGATACCGGGTACACCCTTGCCATGCTCGAATGATCTGGAGTAATCTGTGACGGCATATTGCGATGTCACGAGACGACGTCGCGCAGCATCGACATATGTGGTAGGTACAACTCGAAGGAAGTATTGGAAGATTGTGAACGCTATATCAGAACGAGTCAGCCATGATGACTCTCAAATGCGCTCACTTACGCTCTTTAGCTATCTCGTAGCTTTTATCCAGGGGTTGAGAGATAGCAGGGAAAAATGGTCCGAATGAAAATTCATGAACAATGTGGGAGAGATTCATTACTGCTTCAAACATCAGCTTTGCTATTCACGCATGGAGCAGCCATGACTCACATTGATGATCTGTATGTTCGAAACTCATATAACCATGACCCAGAGTCGTAATGTGCAGATTCGCGGTGACTTTCTTAACCTCCACACTACCGTAAATTCTACAGGCTGGTCCATCAAGTACGCTGTCGTATGTTGGTCTGTACGAAGTCTGAGACTTCTTGACACCCTTTCTTGACGGGGGGGAGAAGAGCAGCCGTTGTATTCCAGTAAAAGTTCTCTTTTGATTGGGTGTCCGCCGACGAGAGGAAGAGATGATTTCGGATGCAGATTGAGCGGTTGGTGCAATTTGCCTTCAAGGTGGTCAGCGACAGCTATACAGGTGAACGTTGTACAGGGCTCACTTCATAGACGTGGCTCCGGCTGTGTTAAAATGTGTGCCATCCTTGACAAACGAATTGCTGAGATGTAGTCTGTCTCCTACGGCATCTCGGAGATCAATGGTAAGGTCTACTCAAAATGTCAGCGATGTCTCATCGTGACATTGGGATGACTCACAATGACACGGCATATTCACTGTTAGATCAACGTTCAGTTGTAGGTCTTTCTGCAGTTCGTGATCTACATGGAACGAGTAGTCCGGTGCACCGTAAAGATATTCTCCTAGGTCGTTCTAAGCATTTCGCGGGTAAGCATGTTGCCATTGTATATTCTTTCAGGACTCACCAGCACAAGAAGAAAGATGATAAGACCGACTACGGCGGTGAGTACACCTCCTCTCTTCGAATGCACAGTATATGTCGATTGGACCTGTATAATGTCAGCATCAAGGACTACGACTTGACGAGTGCCGGACGCACCTTTGGAAAAGCATCAAAGCTCTTTATTGGCGCCAATTTATCCAACTCTTCCAGTAAAGACTGACTCTCCCTCCGCGGCCTTGACTGCATGCTCGCATGATCTATTAGATGTGGCTCGTACATATCGTTGAGATTTGTAAAGGTGTATGATGATATATATGATAAAGAGCTTATATAGACACGTTAAAACGAGGATTCATATTACAGCGGAACCAAAACCCATTGTAATGAACCAAGACCAGCGGCGATCACCGCCAGGTTCACGTGCCTGTTTTTACTTTTCCATTCGATATTATTGTTTATTTCACCCTGAATTGTAGATTTGTACGTCAACAACAACATTCCTCGTAAAAGTAGATGTTGAATTCAACTAATTTCATTATCAACATACTCCTCACTAATTACTGCTGTTCCATAGAGTACTTCAACTATAATTCTCAACCAAATGTTGAGAAATCTACTCCCAGTTCAATATAAATATTGATACAAGCATAATAACCCCAGTACATGTCATTATCCCCTTCCAAACATCGAACGCTATCCCGTCAACCCTCTTCTCCCTCTCTTGCCGTGGGTCTACCACCAGCACTACCGGAATCCAATATCATGCAACCTTCCTCCCCTTCCAAGCTGGCAAAGTCCAGATCACGCAAACGTATACATCGAGGAGATGTTTCCTCCTCAGCAGCGTCGTCCGATAATGAAGAGGAGGGTTTGACACAGATAACGCCGAAGAGAAAGATTATCAACCCTATAGAAGCTCCCCTACCTCTGTCAACAGGTAAAAAGCCCAAAAAAAAGATGACTCTACAAGAGAGACTAGCTGCAGCAGCCAGTGCAAAAGCTGGAACCTCCGAAGGCGGAATAAAGGCCAAGGTGAATAGTATAGCGGATTTTAGCAGCTTCATCAGCGAGGCAACACAAATATCGGAAAGCTCTTCAACTTCAAAAGTGTCAATGACACCTCAGACAAGATCAGAACTTTTATCATCCCGAAGCATCGCTTCTTCTAGCTCCAGCGATAAAGTAGTAGTTTGTGTCAGGTCAGTTCAGATCTCAATCTTGCTCTTATCTCTGAGACAGGTAGGGCTTACATCTTATTTCCGCAGGATCAAACCAACCTCCCACCCCTTTGCCAACATTGCATATGAGATATCTCCCACGTCATTGACGCTCTCAGATGATCATCCAAAAGTAAAGCAGAGAGGGGGGAAAGCAGGAAGAGAGGATGGGTATACCTACACGTTTGGTAAGTCGATCGACAGATGTCTCGTACCTACCTAATATGTGTCCAATAGATAAATTGCTACAATTTCCTTCGACCACCCCTGATCTGTATGGAGCGAAGGTAGCACCACTTGTGGATAAGGCGATGAATGGGTTCAATAGTACTATCTTTGCGTAAGTGATAATGGCTTGTTCTTGATACGTATGCTTAAGGTCCGATATAAATAGGTACGGTCAGACTGGGAGTGGAAAGTCCTTCACCATGGTAAGTTACGAATCGAATATCGGTCAGAAGAAATATGCTCAAACATGCAACAGACCGGAACCGCCGATGAGCTGGGCATCATACCTTGCGCTATAGATGGTGTTTTCGATGCGATCACCGCTGTGAGTCCAGTCTTGAACCTTATCCGCTTGGACTGACATTTTACAGGACACGGAACGAGCGTTCTTGTTGCGTGTATCCTATATCGAAATTTATAACGAAACCTTGCGTGACTTGCTAAACTTCAAGAAAGGTCCCCTGAAGGATGATGAGAAGCCTGCGATACATTATGCGAAGGTGAGTGTAGCTGCTCAGCACTCACTCCGGCTAAACAACTTTTGCGAACAGGGAAAAGTCTATGTCGACCCGCTAGTAGAGGAGATCGTGTCTACACCGCAAGATGTGATAGATCTGCTGGAGAAGGGGAACGCTCAAAGGAGAGTCGGTGCGACTGACTGGGCGAGTCGGACTTGTCTCGACTGTGGGAAGTAAAGCTAACGTATCGAATCCAGAACGAACGATCGTCCCGATCTCATTGTGTTTTTACCATAGTTGTTGAATCGAGGCCAAGGGACGGCGATGGGGATGATGATATCAGGTTGTCCCGATTAGTAAGCTCAATGTCATTTTATGCTGAGTGATTCGCTGATAGAAGTTCCTTCGCAGAACTTGATCGTAAGCTACAGGTCCACAAAGTGCTTGTGTATACTAACGCTGTCCATAGGATCTTGCTGGTTCCGAAAAAGCAGTCTCAGATTCAGAAAGAAGAGGTGAAGGCAAACATATTAATCAGAGGTGAGTACACTTTGGCTCGATTCAATTACTGATGAACCTTGTCAGTCTGCTGGCCTTGCGAGAGGTGATCAACAAGCTTACCGAGAAGACCAAGGCATCGTAAGCAACCCAATTCCCATATACTTTTGTTGTGCTGATGGTCACGTAGTCATGTACCTTACCGAAATTCCAAGCTCACACATCTGCTGGAAAATGCCCTCGGCGGGGATTCGAATATCTGTGTGATATGCACGTGAGTGAAATCAAGTCAAGCTGCAGCAGACGTCGCTGATGTCCAATCAGGATGTCTGCGGAAGAGGAGCATTGCGGGGAAACACTTGAGACGCTGAAATTCGCTGGTCGATGCTCACAAGTCAAGACTAATGCCAAGAAGAATGTTTTACAATCCTCAGAGCGGGCTCTCATCAAAGCAAAAGATCAGGAGATCGAAGATTTGAGGCTGAGGCTTGCTACTTTCACAAAGAAGGATGTAAACCCGATATCTGACGTAAGTGCAATCAGCCCGCCGACAAACCGCAAGCTAAGCATCACGTCACATATAGCTTGCAGAGTCTGTAGCAGCCATGGAAGCAAGAAAGTCAAAATTAGTCGCTCAATTATCCAAACTCAACGGCGAGATCCTTACATCTGAATTACCCCGATCCGGTTCCGGTCTTCCTCTTTCGCCACCCAAGCCGAAGCGAAGGCGTATCAGTGATTTCTCGGCGATGATATCGACTGGATCTGGTAGGACCGGTATTGGCTTGGGCACACCGAAGAAAACGGTCGATCGACGGGCAATCAGCGGTATGAGCAGATTGACAGAGGAAAGCGAGGAGATGGCAGGAATTATGGGCACGCTGGAACAAGCTGCCGGCGGTGGTGTTGCGAAGGTATGTCACCTGAGTAGAAGCAGCATTCATAAGCTGACCCCACGGGTAGAGCTTTGAGCAAGACCGGGCATTGGCAGCAGCTCGTCGAAACCTCGCCACGAAGGAAGAGGAATTATCCCTTGCAAACCGAAATCTTGCTTCCGCTCTCGCTCGTGCATCTCAACTGTCCGAGCGGGACGCGAAAATTTCCACCTTGGAGACTGAACTCAGGCAAGCTCTAGACGCTTTATCTTCTACCCAGCAGAAGCTCCAGCGCACCGAGAGCGACATGGGAGATCAAAATGCTCAACTTGAAAGTACTAGAAGTGAAATGGTGGCGAAAATCGAAGAACGATCGAAAAGGATCGACGAGTTGGAGAACAAGGTGATTGATTTAAGGAATAGCCGGGAAGAGCTTGTCCTGGAGGATCAAGGCAGACTCGAAGAGGTGCAGAAGCGATCGGAAGAGCTGAGCAAGGAGAAGGAAGGCTTGGAGTGTACGCTCAAAAGACTACAGCACGAAGCCTTAGAACAGGGTGGTGAGGTAGAAAGGTTGAAAGGCGAAATCGCCACTTTGGTTGATCGAGGTGCAGAAACAAAAGCTCAGACAGAAATTTCTTCACTCCAAATTGCTCAACTCGAAGACAGTATGACCCAATTGAAAAAACAATTAGAAGAGAATCAATACTCTCAAGCCAGCCGAGAAGCCACTTTACAGACCGAAAAGGCTATCGCAGAGAGACAGGTAGAAGAAGCTCGCGCCGATCTTGATAGGTTTCAACGCGAAGCGATGTCGAACGAAGCGAATGTTCTAGGACAATTGCGAGACGAGATTGGTAATCTTAGAAAGGCCCGGGACGAAGATAAGCTGGCTTTCGAGAAGATGCGATTGGAGCTTGAAAGAGAGATTGAAGAAGGCAAGGAAAGGAGCAAGGATGAGCTTACCCAGGCAAAAAACGAGGCAGAAGAGAGAGAACGGAAATTGCGAGAACAAGTTGCTGAAGCGCTCAAGACCTTACAAGAAGCGGCCAAAGCCAATGATACCTTGCAACAGACAATCCGGCTTGAGACCGAATCGAAGGCTACTATTCAACAGGAGAAGGCGGATATCGTTATGAAGTTGGTAAGAGCCACTCAAGATATGGAAGACATTGCTACCAGTAATAAAGATCTTGAAGAACGATTGCAATCCGCCTTGAATATCAAAACCACCCTAGAAAACGAGCGTGATGAAGCCCGTAATCGTCTATCCGCATCCGATGGCGCTGCTGACCAGCTTAAATCCGAAACGAACGCTCGCCAAGATGCGGAAGTGAGACTAGAGCTTGCAATCAACAAATTACACGAAATGGAAGACAGATTAGGTGCTATGCAAAAGGATTTAGAGGTACAAGAGAAACGACTGGAAGCAGAGGCTGCCTCCCGCCAAGATGCCGAGAATAGAATTCAAGACATTGCTTTGGCAAGAGATCAAGCAGTAGCTGCCGAAAGAGAGAAAGAGAAGGCCGCAGATGAAGAGAAGAAATGCAGGATTGCAGCTGAGAAGCGTATCGAGGAGCTGTCAATGCAAAGGGAAGCGAACCTTGAGGGGGTGAAGGAGATGAGAAGGAAGATGGACCTGGAAAGTAGCTCGCGCAAGGAGGTGGAGGCGGAGTTGGAGAAGCTAAAAGCGCGACAGAGTGCCGAAAATTCAGGTCAAGATAAGCTGAGGGCAAAGCTGTTAGAGACGATCAATGCGAAAGAAGAATTGTCGCGGCAATTATCAGAACTTGTTCAATCCGTCAAGAAGAAAGATGAAGAGCTCAGGTCTGTCCTTGCCACTCGAAACGATATGTCCAACACGATCGCCAATCTCGAAGAAGTCCACAAAGCTCTTGTCGAGCAAAATGAGAAAGCTGAATCATGCCTCAAGACGGCCGAAAACAAGATTGCAACGCACTCGGCCCTTGAACGATCTGTCCTTGATTTGCGTCATCAACTCGAAGCCGAGAGGACTGGTCGAATTGCTGCTGAATCTCAGGTCACCAAGGTATCTCAAGAGCTTATAACCAAGCACGAATCCGCTCAACAAGTTCTGGAAAATGAATTGATCTCGCTCCGCCAAGCTCTGAAAGTGGCTCAAAAGGAAAAATCGGACGCTCAATCCGAAGCCGAATTGGAGAGAGTCAAGGCGGATGAACTCTGTTCTGAGCTCAACGAGCTCAAGTCGAGATCTGAGGTCACTATCACCACTTCCGTTTCCTCTCGCCTTCGTCATTCAGCACCTGGTCCTGGATGGGGTACCGATAAGGACATGTCAGCTACCGCCCTAGATAGTTTAAGATCACGACGAGGCGTTTCAGCCGGTACCCATGTGTTGGACGCGTCTCTGAGTATGCTAAAGGCCAGGGACGATGACGAAATCGAAAGGTTAGAAAGGATCATCGAAGTTCAGAAGGAGATCATAGACGAACAAAGGGAGAAGATCGAAAGATGGGCCAAGGTGAGTCGGCGGTTCACGATTTGAAACACAGCTGATTAATGGTTCTCAGGAGATGGAGAAACAACGAGAGATAGTCCGATTGCTTACGAACGACAATTCACAACCTTCGCCGATTCCTGCTCGCACTAGATCTCCTCGAGGTCACGGGAAATCCCATTCAATATCGCATTCACCGGCGCCAACACCATTACCCAATGCGAAAGGCTTAGTATCGAGTTTCACGGCTCGAAACTTGGCTTTGCCTACTAGTCCAAGCCCTTTGCCCATGCATCCGAGTCAATTCACTAACTCTTCCGCTAGAAAAGCCAGAAGAGTGACCATTGAGCATGATATGGATAAATTGACAGGTGAGATCGAAGGTTTTCTAGCAGTCCGAATTCAGCTAATACCGTTTCGACAGAATCGAGTAAGGTCATTAAGGCAAAAGCAATATTCGAATCTCCGGAGAAGAACGCTGCCCCGGCTACTCCTCCCAAAATCCCTCTACGGGCAACCCAAAGTATAAGGTCTGTTCCTAGACAGCGACGTCCGTAAGATGCTTTTTCATTTCGTTCTTTTAACAATTTTTCCGCTGTGCGGTATCCTTTGTACATCATCGTCCCCAGCGGTCTCCGATATAGTCGCTTTGCAGCACAAAACATTGTATATAACTCTCCTGCATGTATTTATCCGGTGACTGTAAAACCTTGATCTGGATCATCGGCATTTTATACATAACATCGAGAAGAACCTAAATCGCCTTGTTATCGTTATCAGATGATGATCGCGATCACGTGACATATGAAACATCAACAACAAACGCAAATGCGTATTGTCGGTGATCAACTCATCGCTTGAAAGTACTCTAAAATGACAAAATAGCTGAAGACAGCACATGCACTGCACTGGCCGATATGGCAATTATAGCGCAGAGTACGCATGATGATCTTAGAGATCTTGCTCCGGAGGAGGCGCAAGAGTTACGTGACTTTCTAGAGAAGCGAAGATGGTTTGAGGGAAAGCTAAAGGTGGGTCAAGATTTGACAATGGAATTGTCGCTGATGAACGAGATGCAGCTTTTGGACGATTTACCATCTATATATCCATTCTTACACCCCGCACTAATCAGCGAAGGGTCATCGCTAAGAAGAGAAGGCGAGAGCTCATCGCAATGGCAGCTACCCGGTATCGATAAGGTGAAAGAATGGCAAGAAGACAGGGATAAGCTAGAAGAAGAGGTACTGCTTTTTGACGGTGGGGATCTTGGAAGGATGAAAGAGATGACTAGAGGTGAGCGACACGCTCTCACATATACCCGATGGCAGAGTGCTGAAGCGATTGCAGCGGCCACACTCCTCCCTTTGACTCCGCCTTCGACACATCTCGTTTCAATTACCCTCGACCTCATCGTTTTGATCGATCGAATTTTAACATTACTAAGAAAGCGAGGACAACTCCTCGACCTTACGCTGACTCGACTACATTGGGATCAAATGAGATGGGAAATCGGAAAGGAAACCAAGAAGATACGCGACGAAATAGCGGAGATTGTGCAGAACAAGGGGAAATGGCTGCCTGCTGTCGGGATAAAGCATTCAGAGTTATCAGTGGCTGCAGTGCCTCAAACACCTTCGCCTGTCATGACTACTTTGCCAAGATCTGGGTCCTTCACCACTCTTATCGATCCTTCGAATTCACCATCGACTCCTCCGCGTCAAAGCGCCTCCAAAATGCACTTCTCGCCAAGGCATTCACTACATATCCCTCTCCTTCACTCCCAGTTAGTCAGCTTGAACGTTCGACATCGCAATCTTACGTCAAATCAATTGACACGTAGTAGCATTCTCCTAGATAAGATGATAGATTTAGCAGCACCTCTAAGGGGTTTAGGAGATATCAACGGGCCGGCCGAGACGGAAAGCGCTGTGCCGGATGTTTTTCTAGATCTGCAAGATGAAGTAGATGCGCGGGCCAAAGAGACGTCGGACAGGATCGATTGGTGCAAGCAGCTAGAAAAGCAATGGGAAAAGTGAGCTATCCATCTGAAATCGATATCCGGGCGCCGCTGATTATCAGTATTAGGTGTCGAATCCACTACGCAGCATCTCGGGAAGTCTTACATAGATCCGAGCAACTGTCACAGCTCTTCCGGTCCTACCTCAATGAACCTGCTACAGGCGAGCGACACGCTGAGCTCTCAGACAGGCTCACGTCCACCAAGGCTTACCTACCAAACCCAATTGACCATTCCTTTTCTGGTCTATCGCATCCGTCCTATCCGGAAATCGAGCGGCATAATACGGATGTTGTTGAGGCTCTCCAAGGCACGTACAACCAAGCTCGAGATCTTTTCTCAGCCTGTGAAGTAATGGTTACCTGGTATGGAACGCTAGAGCAGTCCCGGCGACCTATTCTGTACGAGGAAGGGAAAGTGTTGGAGATTACCGAACAACTGCAAGAGGTGATGAACGAGCTCTCAAGGGCTAATCAAGAAATGATGTTCCCCGAGTCTGATAGCACTTCTGGTATCATCGAAGCGCAACAAGCGGTGCTCCAGCACCTAGAGGTGGACAAAGGAAAGCGTCGGAGCGAAGAAGGAATTATACGCTCGCAAGTACTGACCTTGGCTATCATGAAATATCAAGTCATCTTGCGAAAGCCGCCTTTAGGTTTAGACCATATCCAGAATGTTGATAGTTCGATAATACGGGCCAATGCAGAAGCTGAAGATCTGCTGGAATTGGCAAATAGCGTGTCCAGACTGGTAGAAACCTCTATACGACATCAGGAAATGCTTGGATTGCTACATCCATTCCTTCGGTCGGCAGAGCACCTACGAAGTATGCTGGACGTGAAGGAGAAGAATATCCAATTGCTAGTACGTCAAAACCGATGGCCGGAAAGCCAGGACCTGGATGAGAACTTTGCAACGGATGCCGATGAGCTCAGTAAACAGATCTCAGCGTTGACGCAGAATACTCTGCCGCCTCTGATGGCGTTGTTTGAAACCCAATCGTCAAAGCTGCGGACCCACGTAGAAGAGACGACGTCGGATCTCAGCAGAAGGCAGAATTCTCTACACGGTCTGGTGGAAATGTCAAAACGATTACATGATCAAGCAAGGGCGATGCGGGATTTCGAGAGCAGGCAAGCGGCTTTACGTCTTCAAGCGGAAGAGCTCATGCAAGAGTTATCATCAGAGGCATCTGTTGACAAACCGGCCTCAAGAGTCGATGCGCTGCAAGAAGAATACGAAATCTGGGTTTCAAGCTTAGAGATACCTTTTCTGTCTGACAACGGCAGGTCAAGCGAAATTGCCGATGGTCTCCCATCAGCTGAGAATCACGATGAGACCGATCAAGCTGTGATAGACCACGTCAATATATCAACTTTGCAAGTCGCTTCAGCTATAGCCAATTGCAGGACGGCTCTGCAGCATCATCTCGGTCAAAAGTGGTCAAATCACTGCGGTGAGGCAACAACTCGCTTCGATCAACTCGTTTCATCCTGGAAGTCGCTTAAGCAGGAAATCCAGCAGAATATGTCGCTGGGGCGAAATGACATGACGCAATATCGAGATAGCTTGAAGGAGCGGAAGAAAGATTTTCAAAATGCCTTTAAAGAGCTAGAGGGCGTCATCAGCAACCGCCCTGACGGAGTGGATGACGATCTTGACGATTGGGCATTCACACTTGAACACAGAGGACTTGTGATGACAGCTGTACTCGGGGAAATGGAGGCTACAAGCGCTGCTCTTAATAAAGCCCATCTTGATGTGTCCGCCAAGACAGATAGCACCACAAGGCTCAACGACGTCTTTGGTCCTGCAGCGGAATTACCAGGATCGGGCGATGCCGGATATGCGCCACTTGTTAACTCTCTGCAAGCGGAGCTGGACAAGTTGAATGTACAAGGTATCGCCTATCCAAAGAGCGAGGATGTGCCATCTTTACGACGACTGCCTGATCTCAGAACAGTCAAGAGGATTAGAACTACCTTGAACACCATGGCGGATCGAGTCGGCCAAATACCTGATGGTGAAAAGGGAAATATCGTCAAATCTATTACTTCACTGAGAGAATTGCTGCCTCGACTTGACTTCCTCGCCGAGGCAGATCAACGTTTCAAAGAGTGTGATTATGCCATTAGCAACCTTCTCAAGGCCATAGATGTGAGTTTTGACGACGACGAAGTCCAACAAGCTTTGTCCGTTGCGGGCGTCGCGCATCATCGCGCTACCTCTATCGGCCGTGACTTTGACGATCATCGAGTGGTCAATGAGGAGGAAAGGATAACTCGTAACTGGAGCGAGATCCGTATCCTCGCGCAAGATTATCTCCCTCGTCAATCTCAAGGCTCAATCGTGGTTCCCACCACGACAACACCTCGGGCCAGAACCGTATCATCTCGACTGCCCCGTTTGACTAGCTCTATCTCCCGCGCCACGTTCCGGTCGACTTCTAACTCGAGTTTGGATACTGCAAATATTATCTCGCCTGTTGTTGGCACATCCCTAAACCTCCGCGACCGAGCCGTCTCTGATACTCCCACTCGACATCGGGTTTTCAGTATGAAAGCCACGGGAATACCCCAATTGGGTGCAACGTCTCTAGCCAGTGGAAACGGTATTTCCCCAAGACCTTCTCGCCTGTCTATGTCAAAGTCCGTCAACAAGAAGGAGTATGTGGCGGATGCAAGAAGTAAATTGGATCTGGCTGTAGGACAAGTCGTGAATAAGCTCGAGGTGAGTTATCTCATGGTGAACCTTGGCTTACGTCAAATAGATACATGTACCGATTCGACCTGTAGGTGTAAATAGTGATAACGGGGACTGGACAGATCAATCTGGACAGTATTGGATTGGAGCGGAAGGGCGAGCGAAACTCTGCTTCTGTCGAATACTCAGATCCCGTACTGTTATGGTCCGGGTCGGAGGTGGATGGGTAGAATTGTCAAAGTGAGTCAGAAGTGCTGAAGAATGCGGCTGATGTCGTCCAGATTTCTCTTGGACCACTTCGCAGAGGCGGTGCAAGGTTTCGATGACTTCCCCGAGAACATGTCCTCTACCAATTGGCTTTTCGGCTCAAACATATCATCCCAATCGGTATCTCTTCGGCAGAGGATGCCCCCATCCACGTCATCCTCTTCGCTTGCATCCATCGCACCAGAGAAAACGCCTGCGAGGCCAAATGGAACGAGTCCAGTGAGGACACCAAGCGGACCCGGCAGTCCACTTCAAGCGTTCCAGTTCATACGCAAGGCATCGGAGAGCCCCAATGCCAGGGAAAAGGAGAAAGAAAGATTCCGCGGAAGGAGATCCATTCTCGGCAAGGATCATTCATCAGATACATAATGCATTTGTTTAAACCTTATGACTACATTTACGTTACATACAACGGTGTTATGATAGATTAATAAAAACTACTGGTCATTCCCGGTGTTACCAAACCAAACCCAGGAGCTAATTGATGTCGAGGAGCGGCAGTGTATTGTTCGTGAAGATTGGCATATGGTAAAGCTGGTGGACCCATATCTCCTGGGTTGTTATCAAACTTGCGCTTCCTATTCTTTCCCCCTTTACCGGCACCCCTAGCCTTGGCTGCCGCTATGTCCTCTTTGAGACGTCGATTGAGTAGACGTAATTGATGCAATTCATACTGCCAGGAGGTGCCTCGGGTCGTTTCGAGCTCTTCGAACAAGTTGGCGGCAGGCGAGTGAACCACAGGTTTGGCACGGGTTATTGTTTGTATATTAGCCCCAGGGACTGGTGATAAAATTAACTTGACCTGGATGACTAGGCTAGTTGGAGGAATGCCAGTGATGGAAGCGATATCGTGACTCGATAGACGTGAGGTCTCGCTCTCGCCATTACTGCTTGTTTCGTCATCGCCACGCGCACCGCCAGACGGTATGTCAGGAATGGAGCGGCGCGGAGCGTATATGACAGTGATTACTTCCAGTTGGTTGCCTGATTTGTGGACAAGCTTGTGTTGAACAGACACGGCGCCGCTTCTGGTCTCATTATTCAACACACGTCGAATGGCAGAGGAAACAGAGGCCACGGGTGCTGAAGGATCCGCTTGAAGAAGCATTTGCGAAGGAGGGCTATTATCTCCACCAGGTAGAAGGGAGAAGAAGCTTTGCCCAACGAGGTCGTCGGATGGTTGACCGAGAACACCCTCGACACCTTGCGTGGCGTGTAGTATGAGGCCTTGGAAGGAAATCTTGCCCCAGAATTCGGTTTCACCTAGACCCCCGTACTTGGATATAGAGTCCCAAGGTAAAGCGGGAACTGCCCGGGCTCGGCCACTAAGTATGACTGCCTTTCGACCTTTACCAGCTTCCACAACTAATCTACCGACACTCTCGATCCAAATATAACCGGAAGTCTTTCGGCGTATTCGGAAGACAAGATTGACGTGACGAGCAGCAGATCCATCAGATGGCGCATGAGTTGAATCCTTCAGTTCCCGCATGAGTGGGACGATGTCGGAAGGGTGAGCAAATTCGGAGATGTTCTTGTTGAGAAGCTCTTCGGGCTCATATTCGAGTACACGTCGAACGGAAGGCGATACGTATTGGAAGAATCCCTTGAGGGAAAGAGCGTGAACGAAATCGTCTGTGTTGTCTAAGACCATCTTGAGCCATTCGATCCTCCCTGCCTCTTCTCCTGATCCACTGGTAAGAGTGTTAACCCGTTGTCCCATGATCTCCATCACTTCGCCGCTGAGCCCGGTGAGTCCTATTTCCCGGACAGGCGGGCGTAGCGGCTTCTCTGGCGGGTTAGATACAGTGTAATTGACCTGGTAACTTCCGTCTCGCATGTTTCGTAAGATGGCATTGGGTTGTTCGACCAAGTCTACTTGGAACCCAACGTGATAGACGATGTCCGTGCCATCCCACGGTATGGGTACAACAGTAACCAAATTGATGAAAGGCACACCCCCCCGCCTGTAGTTGATGAGGGATGCTTGACATTCTTTTCCAGCATTGAGCATACGCTTCAGGTGTGCAACAGCGGTGTTGTCCGTATACTTTCGTTTGGATCCTTTCACCACATCACCCTCGGGGGCTGAGGCGGAAAGTTAGCAGAGTCACTCGGGAGCGAACAGGAGGAATACATACCCTGCAAGAACCGACAGTTTCGACCCAATATCTGAGGCAAGTCGTAACCAGTGAGCTGGCTGAAGCTCGGCGATGCGTACACAATTGGCGAGTCATAACGTCGGATGTCCTAAAAGGCGGGTCAGCAATCGCAAATAGCATGTATATGCTACTCACCACTACCAAGAAACTACAACTTAGATCGACTGGACCAAGCACAGTGCTGGGATCTCGTCTGGCAGCTACTCGGGCCAAGACACCAACCATGTCAAATCCTGTTGTTGAGTATAGACCGGGACCATCCGTCAATTGTGGTGGCATGGGTCCAGCAAGCAAGGAGTGAGTGTTGGAGGGTGGTGCATAAGGAGCGGAGGAAGATGAGGCGATGTTGATGGTGCTGGCGGAATTATTCGGCGCGGACACAGATGACACACCGTCATAGTTCGTGAAGGAATTTTGTGGGTACGAGGGTTGCTGTGGAAGGATGGCGGATGTTGCCATTGACGTCGAATCAGATTGCGGGTAGGTGGTATTTCGCGAGCTGGGTGGGGGAGGACGACGTTGAGACGGTTGTTGCTGCTGCTGCTGCTGCTGCTGCTGCTGATTATTGCGCGCTGCAAGGATGCTCGGACTGGGATTGGGATTGACATAGAACATGGATTGCGCCTCGTGCTTATTCTGATCTTGGTTCCACTCCCATACTCCATTCTCATTGCTGTACGCTGGCACGGTACTGTTGTTGTCGCAGTACATCTGTTGGTTATCGGTGGCTGCATTGGTAATACCAAATGCATTCGAGAAGATAGTTCCCGGGGTGAGCTGATTGATATCTGAGCCGAACAAGTTGGCTCCGCTGAATCCACTCCATGCTTCACCACCAGGTGGGAAAGTCGGTGCTCCGCCAACCTGATTCGTCAAGAAGGATGGCACTTGGAACCTAATGTCTCTTGAGAACGCTGAGGGATCTAGAGAAAGACCATTGTCTTGGCTCTCAGAGGTTTTAGTGGCTGGCGACTTGCCTTTTTCAAGCGATGATGGAGATCGCGGCGGTGACTGTGAAGGAACATGATATGTTGGTAGCTGAGGTTGTGATGATGTGGAGGATTGGCTGTACTGTCGGTTAGGATTGTGATGACGAGACGATGCGGTGGAAGAGGTCGACCCTCGGGGTAATGGTTGCTGAAAATTGATGGAAGAAGGGGAGGGTCGGGACATGGAGATGCCTTGAGCGAAATTACTATACTGTTCGTCCTGTGACGGGATCCTTGGGTACATATTGTGTGATGGAGGATTGACGACAGGAGGTGTTTGTTGAAAATTCATAAAGTTGGCCCAATCTAGTGGAGATTGTGCATTTTGAGATGACTGCGTGCGAGGGACGTTTGCCGTATTTGATTGATTGTTGTCGGACTCCGTATTGTTTGGCGGCGGGCGCTGTTGATTGTTGATTTGAGACATGGTGAGCGAAGGAGATTTGAGTCAAGTGCAAGAAATAGAAGTTTTTGTATGATTTGAGCTTTGCTAGTCGTCGAATACTTGACTTTTATTGATGGGGCAAGGCAATGAGCGTGCGTATGAAAGTAGGATGAACGATGGATTGAGATTTGAGTTTAGATTTGAACAATTGAATTAATTGAATGATTCGATGATTGAATATGTGAATCGTAGAAATGACTGATACTAGTGTCTATGGGTTTATGGGAAAAGGACTAAACAACTGAAGAATAGTACAATCAGGAAAATCAGAAAAATGCCAAATGGGGCAAAATTCCCTTATATGCTTTCGCTTTTGAATTTGAATTTTGAATGGAATAACATTCTCCATTTTGCCCATGCATTACTGCTTAATCTCTTTTGGCTCTGGTGCGAGGACGTTTCATCAGTCATGAGGGATTTTTCATCTACGGCGATACATAGGGGAGTATTTCGCTTGAATCTTGGTAACTCGGGCATGTGTTCTCCCTTTTACTTCTCAGTTTGTTGCAAATCTATTTCGTATTCCATTCCGCGTTCTTTTTGCATCGATTTCCTCTGACACCTACCCGTCTGGAGGTTTCAGAATCGTCATTAATTTATCAACTTCAGTTTTATGGTGATGGGGTGGTGTGATATGGTTGAATTACTATTGATGGTACTAACCTGTCCAAAGCAATCGCCGGACAGATGTCTTGTAAGGGGTTTGATTTATTGTTTAATTTATTTTAACTATCCCTGATTCATTTGAGAATTCCTCTGGATGTACCCCTGCTCCACGTGTTTATTGTCTAAAGCTCCGAGAATAGTAATGACGTCTATGGAAATCACCGGACTCAGCGATCGATCGGGATCGCCCATCTGAATCTAATTATTAGTGGCTTTTTACTCTTTTTACTTCAAAGTTCACATGTTCTGGCCACATTTGTCGGAGTCTCGGCCACTGGCCTCACTCATCACAGAGGCCATTGCAAATCCCATCGTGGCACGCACATGCTAAGAACCCAAATGTCATCGAACTGCTCAGCTTTGCTAGATTCCCAATTCGAGTATCAACAATGCATTTCTAAGGCAGGATACGGGTCATGAACGGCTCCTCATTTGCGCGACAGTATTCCATGCTGTTCCCGTCGCTTTCGGTCCCTCCTGGTGCATAGATCATTCTCAGTGTGAGCCAGACTTGATAGAGATCTAATACAGTCGTTTCCCCTCTTTCATGAGCTTGTCGTTAGAAGAACGGGTCGATCATCGCGCAGGACATCGAGGTGATATGAGTTGTAGATGCTCAGACTAGTTCACTACGGATAGATTCCAGATCAACAAAGCGCTATTGAACAACTTGTATGTAGCCGACAGTGGGGCGGCAAGCAAGAACAAGATGAAGTGGTTGATAAAGGGTGGGTTGAAGAAGAGGAGAAATCCCTCGTGCTATCAGACGCCGCCAGTCGGCGATACTTGGATAGCTGTACTTTTGTCAATTGATGTCTATGTGTAGGGTCCTTCTCACTGCAACAACGAGCAGAAGTGGTCGGATGCCGATGGAAGGAGATCGTGGTTGAGGAGCAGGACGACAGCGGGAGCTATACGTGAATCAGGTCACACGAGGCGTCAGCATCGAGCTGCATAAGTATCACTTCTGAGTGATGGATTTCTCGGGTGGATTGAACGCCCATCGCAGCGAAAATGATTGTCCGGGTGTATGATACCCACTGAGAAATTACCAATGACGAGAGGATGAATGTGCTTTCCCCACGACCCGGAATTGATCAGATCGCATGCGGGGGGCGATATGGTCGATACTATTGTATAGAGAATCAGATGAGTGTGTTTGGTCTCAAAGCCAGATGTGAGTTTATTGCAACAGACGGGATAGACTGCCGACGAACCGACAGCCGGAGTGTTCCACAAATTCGTATTGACTTATCCCCAGATAAAGCACTCAGATGGGTCGTGGTGACGAGCAACGCAGATCGCATAGCGTCGTGTCCAGCTGATTAGGACACAAGATGAGGAGCAGTGAAAGCGAGGTAGAGTGGAGGAGAGGAGTGCTCAAACAACGCAAGGACCGAAGGCAGGCAGGAAGGGTCAAAAAAGGAAGAGAGAGACATGGTTTATCATCCAGTGCAAGTGCGTAGCCCTGCGCAACAACAATTGTTTGATCCCCAACGAGATAATTGCCTTCCTGTGTGAGGAAACAGTGGAAATGGATGTTCTTTGTTTGGATTTTCTCTGTTGGCGATTGAGATCTCATCGTTCATGTACATGATGACAACACGACTCTACCGTATACAACTGAGATGGTGGATACAGCGTGCACTGACGGCTCGAACATATGGTGCACGATACAACTTCCCCGTAATCTGCGTCCCCATTGTCATCATTGCTCCTCAGCCGCGGGCCACATGTAGAACACTGCGAGCGACCTGTAGGGCCTCCAACCCTGCGTTAGATCCTCCATTTCTTTGGGAGTCAAATACATCCCGCCTCTGTAGTAGACAAGATCAGCTGCTATTTTGTGCCTTGGCAGTCACTTCACTTACTTGACTTTTTTACCGGCTAGTCTAGACTTGAGTATTTCCACAGAAAGACCCTCCGGCAACGGTACAGCCGTGTGTGGGCTCCAGTCCGGATGATCGGGCAAGGGCGATAGCATAGCCTCGGGGGCAGGTGGTGGAAGTGTGCCAGCGGGAACTTGCGCTACCTCTCCCGCTGGAGCTGGTGAATTGGGGGTCGGTGGGATCTGGGCTGTTGGGATGGTATCATCGGGAGTATGCAGGGTGGCAGTATGAGCTGGAATGTTTGAAGGTGTCGAAGGAGTAGGGGGAAAAGCAGGATTTCCTTTTCTGTCGGGTGTCAATTCTCTTGCTTGTGTATCTAATTTCCCTTCTTCTGGTCTCTTAACCACATTCGCTTTAGCTCTGCCCTTTTTGGGGGTTGTACTAGCCTTCTTCGGTAAAGCGTCATGTGCCGATAAAGCCCATCGCAACAACCCTTTCTGAACACCCAGATCCCCGACTGCTAAGACGTCGGGTCGACGAAGGGAGAACATCAAGAACATATCTACGGTCCATTGACCGATACCTCGAACAGCGATAAGAGCTTTGGAAATCTCCTCCTCGGTACCGTTCTGCAAAAGCTCGTTGGACAGCTGACCGGAGGTGAAGTGTTGAGCCAGCGAGATCACTAAGAGTTGACAAGCGACTGGTTTCAGTATGTTGCGTATGGTCAAGGACTTTTCTTGCTGATAACGTCACTCACCATATTCAGCCTTGCGTGTACTCAGACCGACAGATTTCAGCTTCACAACGTCCTCCTTAGACACAGCTTCGGCTGATGGAAATCCATCTTTGCCATCCGGATCAAATCCGTAGAGCGCCCTGAACCGATTGTTGATGGCTCTAGCTGCTAGCCAAGAAACTTGCTGACCTATTATCGATGTGACCAAAGTCCGGAAAGGATCTATTGGTTCGAGGTGTACAAACGGTCGACAAGGCAGATGCGTGAAGAAAAGACCGAATCGCGGATCAACCCTTGACAAATGAGCTATAGCGTCGGGTAGAGAGAATGACAATGTAGGTGGCAGTAGCTGTCCATCTCCTGCAGCATCAGGAAGATTGGGTCGGATCAAGCGGGGAGCAACTACGGCCTGGGATTTCTGTCTTTGACGTTTGGCAGATGGTGCAGAAGCAACGGGACCCGCCTTGGTCTTTTGTGAAGGGTTGAGCTTGGTAGTCAATGACCCACTGGCAGCTCTTGTTCTGGGAGGCATGTCGATATCAAGTATGACAAAGGCAGATATTATAGTGTCGAGTGGACTATAAAGTACGAGACATTGTTAAGCAAGGTTACATAGGTGGACACTTGATGTGGAGTATATACAGGTTAAGCGAGAGTGAATATCCGGAGATTCCAGATACCTCCATGTTCCACGTGTTTTGTTCTATTTTTCCTTAAGCGGGGGAAATCAAAAGAATATAAATAACAAGAGTGACTACCCTGGGTTTGTAAGCTTAAGGTTTACGCTTTTAATGCAGGTTTCATTCAGTGGTCACGTGGCAATTTACGCTAGTCTAAGCTAAGCCATTAGCAACCCTTAAGTGATGCACCATTATCGTCACCACACCATATTCCCACTGTTGATACTAACAAAAACTACTGTAACTTACATGTCTGTTCACCCCTATACTCTATTCAATCATAGCTAATCGAACCAGCCGGTGATACCGAGACTCAGTTATCACTCGGTCCATAGGTTGACCATCTGTGTGTCGGATAACGACCTGTGCATACGACCTGTCACTTTGTATTCTCATTTACTATCATCCTTCTTCGTCCCTCCCGACATGTTCCAGAAAGTGTCAGACAAGTTCCACAGGAAACAGCAGTCATCTGCCTCCAACAAGTCCAATCCTTCCTCTCCATCGGCTACTTCCCGTAACACACCTACATCATCAGCTCCATCGACCCCAGCAGCCGTCGCGCCTTCTTCACCTCTGGTTGAAGTCAAATCTACTCACACTCCTATGGAGGGCATTGAAGGGTGAGTACCGCTTCTTCGAAACATGAGCTTACCACAGCCCTTCTCCTTCTTCCCCTCCACTAGTAAAATCTGCCGCGGGCTCATCAGCATCCTCGTCCCTCTCCAACGTCCCTCCTCAAGCTCGCACGCTGTCATCGGCACTCGGAGTGCATAACAGTGGTCCTATACCCGAAAATCAGACTCCCGTATCCGAGAGCCGAACGATGAGTATACAGATGACCGACGTCTCCGAGCAAGAACCTGAACTCAAGAGGAATGATAGCGCAGCAGATGAAGAGAGGATTCGGGAGAAGGCCAGGGAAGCTCAGGAGCAGGTGAGTAACTCGGTACGCTGTACGCGGCACCAGCTGACCATACTTGCTTCAGGCCGCTCAAGCTCAAGCAAATCTTCAGATGGCTACCCAACAAGCTCGTGTAGCTGCTATCAATGCTGCTGCCACTCAAGCCGCCCTTGAAACAGTTTCAACTGCAACCCCTCAAGTGGCACCAGCCCCCGCTGCAGCTCAGCCTCAACGTAAAACAGCCGGAAGATACGCCTTGTCAGATTTTTATATCGAGAGAACGTGAGTACTCAGGTTGTTGTATTGGGCTCATTCGCTGTAGTCTCGGTACCGGATCTTTTGGCCGTGTTCATTTAGTGAGATCCAAGCACAATGGTCGATTCTACGCGGTCAAGGTATTGAACAAAGAGAAAGTCATCAAGATGAAGCAAGTGGAGCACACCAATTCTGAACGTGAGATGCTGGTTCGAGTGCGACATCCTTTCCTTGTCAATCTCTGGGGAACTTTTCAAGACGTCAACAATCTTTACATGGTCATGGACTTCGTAGCTGGAGGAGAGTTGTTTAGTTTACTTCGAAAAAGTCAACGTTTCCCAAATTCCGTTGCCAAATTCTATGCTGCAGAAGTAGCTCTAGCATTAGACTATTTACATTCCCTCGACATCATTTACCGAGATCTTAAACCCGAAAATCTGCTACTGGGCGCTGATGGCCACGTCAAGGTGACTGATTTCGGCTTTGCGAAACACGTGCCCGATATCACTTGGACCTTGTGTGGAACTCCCGATTATCGTGAGTCACAGGCTAGATTGTGCATAGCTTACAGATAGTGGCACCTGAGGTTGTTCAATCAAAAGGTTATAATAAGAGTGTCGACTGGTATGCTTTGGGTGTGCTGGTGTTCGAAATGCTCGTGAGTTTCTGTTGCTTGTAGCATTTTGCTGACATGTACTTAGGCCGGATACCCTCCCTTCTTCACCGAAGATGGAAATCCGATGAAACTGTATGAGAAGGTGAGCCGCGTTCTGACCGACCTCGCTGATAATTGATCAGATCATCGCGGGCAAAGTCCGTTATCCCTCTTATTTCGACCCGCTAGCCAAAGAATTACTCAAGAACCTATTAGTTGGAGATCTGACCAAACGTTATGGTAATTTGCGGGCAGGATCATCGGATATTTTCGCTCATGGGTGGTTTGCGGAGGTTGACTGGGACAAACTTTACCGAAGAGAGATACCTGCACCATATGTGCCCAAAATTGAAGGAGAAGGGGATGCCAGTCAGTGAGTGCTTGTCTTTCCCGAGTTCTGTTCTGTACTAACGTAAATGACCCAGATTTGATCGATACCAAGAAGCAGATGTCAGCGCATACGGAAAGGCAGGCACAGGGCCTTATGATCACTTCTTCACCGATTTCTAGTTTTGCAATGTTTTTTGTAGTAAAGACCCATGCTTGTATCTGCAAGTATCGCCTTGACATCCTAATGCATCGTTTTGCCTTTTACATCACATTGTTGAATTCTTTTGCACGAAAGAGTGATAAAAACACACGTTACATAGAGGACGTTCTCAGATCTTTGGTTGCGGTCACAGCCATGGATAAACGGCGCGTCATTTCCGGATCAATTGTTTACAGAGAAGTGTATATACCTTAATTCGTCGGCCAGGATGTTCTTTTCTTCCGTCCAATACCACCATGTCAGATCTTGAGGAGACCGAGCCTAGAAAGTCAACATCAACGTTGCTCAACGGCAACCACACATTCCCAACATTCTATGCTTGCTACTTATTGCGGTCGAAAGCGACACCAAATTCTAACAGGACTTATGTGAGCTGGATTCTTCTCATCTCTGCGCTTGAGGCTGACTTATCTTTGAGGTCAGGTGGGCTCCACGCCAAATCCCCCTCGACGCATACGGCAGCATAATGGAGAGCTAAAGCAAGGGGCTTGGAAGACATCTAAGCATCGCCCCTGGGTGAGTGATAAGCGAGGTGATAATAGCTGATACTTGTAACAGGAAATGCAGATGATTGTCTATGGGTAAGTCTGCCATACCAAATTCATTGCTGAATTCAACAGATTTCCGAGCAAGCTCACAGCGCTACAAGTGAGTGTGTCTCATGCGCTGCAGACTGCTGATATGCTCAAAGTTTGAGTGGGCATGGCAAAAACCCGAGTTATCTCGGCATTTGCGGAATACGGACCCCCATACTGGGGAAGACAATGGTCCCATCTTTAGCAAAGACGCAAAGCGAAATTGGGTAGAACGGAAACTAGCGTGAGTGGATGATTACGAAACCCGTTTCGCTGAAAGGACCAGTGTCGCGCATGCTCTTCTGACCACTTCTCCCTTCAATCGCTTACCACTTCATCTGCGATTTTTCGTTCAAGAAGTGCACGATATGTTCCAAAATCTCGAAGTGAGGGATTCTTGCCCAGGATCATCGAAACGAACGAAGAAAACGACCAACCACGCCTGGACTCCTCTGCCTCTTCCTGAAACCGTGACTTCTATCTTGGATCTCGGCGGCGTATCAGGCTCGACAGGTCTGCGAAGGCAAAGTACTCAAGGAGTGCAGAGCGTGGACGGCCCAATAGATGTTAATGATACAGCGTTTCGACAAGGTCAAAGTGTCTGGGGGAAGTGGAAGATCATGGAGCAGAAGAACTTAGAGACGCAGGGACTGAAGTGCGATGAGTGTCATGAGAAAGTGGACCACTCAGTAAGTCTAATCTCGTATGGCCATCGCTGATCAACTAGAAACACTTGTCCTTCGCGCTATGCCCCTTGGATCCCGCTTGCATGTACAAAGCACATCTCCCCTGCCTAGCGACTATGTTTCTAGAGCAGACATCCCATGTCCTGCCTCGCTCTGGCATGTGTCCGAGCTGTGGAGGTAATTTGGAATGGGGTCAAGTCATCCGAGCGTGTTATGCTCGTCTAGAGGGAATCCAAAGGGAACATGAGGAAGCGTTGAAAGTCGCCAAGAAAGCTGTGCGAAGAAGCCAGCGTCGTAAAAAGGATACTGCGATCACGGAAGACGAGGAAGAGCCAAGTGAAGCCTCACCAGTAGCTCATAAGATTGGGTCAATCATGCTGGACACCCCGCCAAAACACGGTCTGAATAGAACCCCTTCAGATATCCTAGATGAAGAAGCGAGCACCCGGGCGAAGAGGATAGCGCAAGACGACAATAGTGATGAGGAAGAATGGCAGACGTTCGAGAAGAAGATGATGTCCATACCGTGAAATGCATACGACTACCTTGCCACATCCTCACGGTTCTACACTTCACTTTGTCCCTTCCTGCTTATTGTCTTTCAAATCAAGCCTGTCTAGCACCTTGATTATGTCCGGGTCCGCCTCGTCTGCTTTTTCCTCTTTGCCTTGCTGTCTACTATCTTCGCCCTTGGAATCTTCCTTGTTGTCGACGACTGCTGGCTCCTCATTTGAAGTCTCCGTAGGAGGGGTTTCTAGCGATTCAGCATCATCTTCCTCTTCGTCTGATGTGACATAATCTTCCCAATCGAGCTACATACAGTACCATCAGCATAAACTCTATCGACCAGATACTCAACCACTCACATAGTCATATACCACTCTCACTATCAAGCTACAACTCGGACATATAGCGATCTCTTCTCCGTCCCGAAGTTGACCTTTTGATATTTCGAATCTATCGCCACAGGGACAAGGATAATGGAAAAGCTTGGCCACAGGATCCCAAGCGAAATCTTCAATCTCGAGCTCGTCGTAGTAGTTTGGCATGACGGGTGGAATCAATTGTCATATAATGGGTAAGCGATGAGCCCAAAATATGACCGTTAGCAAGAGCGGCAACTCAAATGGAATCAATAAAAAGAAAACAAAAACCACGAGGTTTAATAAGATGAATGAATATTTAAATGGGGGTAGAAACTAAATGATGACGGCATAGTCTCAAGTGAGGCCCCACATTCACACGCCCCACGGTGCATCTTTAAAGCATTCCTCAATCCCAACGTCATGCACCGACCAACATTCAACATTCCCTTGATATACCACAACACATTATACATTATTACCATCTAATCTCTTTACTTCATCCTCAACTTCATATCCGTTCGAAAATGACTTCCACTACCCAAATGCCCACAGACGGTAAGTCACGTTACGAGCCGCACTGCGTATTTCGCTCATCAGACTTATAGGTACCGGCGTCCTCTTATCTGACCCATGGTGAGTAGCCCTCTCATTTGACCTTTGAGTAACAACACTGCTGACAACCCCTACAGGCTCGAGCCATTTAGTCCTGCATTGCGGGCGCGTTATGATGCGTACAAGAAGCAGCTCGACAAAATCGAAACGCATGAAGGCGGTCTTGCTCACTTCTCAGAAGGATACAAATCGATGGGTCTTCAGGTTGATGAAAGTGGAGGTGTACGGTACCGAGAATGGGCTCCAAACGCTACCGAAGCTCGACTGATTGGAGAGTTCAGTAAGTCTCGAACTGCGACTAGACTGTAGCTAATACTCTAGACAATTGGTCTCATTCCGCAAACCCTATGACAAAGTCTGCTTTTGGGATTTGGGAATGTTATGTTCCGCCTAAATCACCAGGCGTCTGTGCTATTCCACACGACTCCATGATAAAAATCTCCATGACCCTTCCTACAGGTGGCTCAATTGATAGAATCCCAACCTGGATATCCCGTGTTACTCAAGATCTTGCTATATCCCCAATATATGAAGGCAGATTTTGGAATCCACCTAAAGAACAGATATACCAGTTTAAACACGGTCACTCGACGAGATCCACGGAAGGCTTGAAAATATACGAGGCTCATGGTAAGTGTATTACAGGCATGATCAAGCTGACCTCTACAGTCGGCATATCTAGTCCTAATATGCGAGTGACGACATATAAAGAGTTCGAGACCGACGTTTTGCCCAGAATCAAGAAGTTAGGGTACAATTGTATACAAATGTAAGCAAGCCTTATCATCAGAATTACCGAGCTAATCGGTTAACAGGATGGCCGTGATGGAGCACGCCTACTACGCCTGTGAGTGTTACGTGCTTGGAACCCATCCCTGCTGACATCTGTTTTAGCTTTCGGGTATCAAGTCAGCAATTTCTTCGCTGCGTCTTCTCGTTATGGTAAGCTTCCTCAAATTGAGCTCGAAGCTGATCAATCGCTTAGGTACACCTGAGGAGCTCAAGTCTCTGATTGATAAGGCGCATGAGTTGGGCTTGACTGTTTTACTCGATGTAGTCCATTCACACGCTAGCAAGAACATCGAGGATGGGTAAGTTTTGACCAGAATTACAGGGCAGCCGCTGAATGTTTCCTCAGTATCAACGAGTTCGATGGAACCGATCACCTTTATTTCCACGGAGGTGCCAAAGGTAAACACGAATTGTGGGACTCTCGACTGTTCAATTACGGCCATCATGAAGTGCTCCGATTCCTTCTGTCTAACCTGCGATATTGGATGGATGTCTACATGTTCGACGGATTCCGGTTTGACGGTGTCACCAGTATGATGTATACTCATCACGGTATCGGTACCGGTTTCTCAGGTGGGTCCAAAGAGATAGCCGAGCTCTGCTGACCTTCTTAGGTGGTTACCACGAATACTTTGGAGAATCGGTCGATCTCGAGGCTATGGTCTACTTGATGTTGGTGAGTACCTTATCTTCCTTCTCTTGCATCTAGCTGATTTACCTGCAGGCCAACCAAATGCTTCATGAGCTCTATCCGAACGTAATCACTATTGCAGAAGATGTTTCTGGCATGCCAACTCTGGGTCGTCCAGTATATGAAGGAGGTGTAGGCTTCGATTACCGTCTCTCCATGGCTGTACCCGACATGTGGATCAAAATGCTCAAGGAGCAGACCGACGATGAGTGGGATATGGGTAACGTGGCACATACCTTGACCAATCGTCGACACTTGGAAAAGAGCGTCTCATACGCTGAAAGTCACGATCAAGCCCTTGTTGGTGATAAGACTTTGGCATTCTGGCTGATGGACAAGGAAATGTGTCAGTCGCACTTCTCTCCTCCTTAACGGTTGACTAACAAGACCCCGTCATATAGATGAAAACATGTCTGACCTTTCGCCCATGACACCGGTCATAGACAGGGGTCTCTCACTACACAAACTGATCAGGTGCGTTTCGCAATTCGCCTTCTTCTTCGCTGACTTTTCACTTAAGATTCATCGTGCACACATTGGGAGGAGAAGCGTACTTGAATTTCGAAGGTAACGAGTTTGGTCATCCAGAGTGAGCCAATCCGTTCAAGTCCAGTCTGTTCCAGCTAATAAATCATATGCTTAGATGGATGGACTTCCCGCGAGAAGGGAACGGGAACTCATTCGCCCACGCCCGTCGTCAATTCAATCTTGTAGACGATGAACTTCTTCGTTACAAGTACTTGAACGAGTTCGACGTCACAATGAATTGGCTTGAAGACAAGTACAAGTGGCTTAGTTCTCCTCAGGTACGCCTTCCGTGGCACTCTGTAAGCTTAGCATGGCTGACAATGCACTTAGGCATACGTCTCTCTAAAGAACGAAGCTGATAAAGTCATCGTATTCGAGCGAGCGGGACTGCTTTTCATTTTCAACTGTACGTTTATACTTTAAACGCCACCATACTCAGATCCGCTCACTATGCATATGCAGTCTCGCCGCAATCCTTCGCTGATTATCGTGTCGGAGTCGAGACCCCAGGGGAGTACAAGGTGATCCTTTCAAGTGACGAAAAGAAGTTTGGAGGACACGAAAGAATTGATCTTGCGGGGCGCTACTTCACTACTCCGATGGAATGGAACGGCCGCAAGAACTGGGTGCAGGTGTACTCCCCCTCGAGAACCGTGCTAGTTTTGGGTTTATAGAGCATCATCACGGATAGACGGACGCGAATATGTAGCAAAATGAAAGAATGACTAAGACGATGCATCGAATATTGACCCATGTTGTAACGATGCAGACCGAATTGCAAAATACGAAAGCCCAAAGCAAAGTCGTGCTTAGCTTTTCAAACAAAAAAATATCAATGTCATGATGCGCAACTGATTAATAATCATGGTCGCGTGGTGGATATCGACCCACGGTTTGAGGGGTATGCTTGATGGAAGATCCGTTGGCTGATTTCGAACCTGATCTGTTACCATTCCTCAAACCTTTTTGGCGTTTCATTGACAAATCAGTTCCAGTCCCAAGCTTCACACGCCCTGTATCATCGGCATTTTGCAGACTATTCAAGACGAAGCTGAAGGTCAACCAGGAGAAGGCGTAGCCGGGACTGGTTGATGATTTGCATTTGCCAAGACCCTACATTTCGCTATTGCTGTTAACATTGCTACAGTTGATTGACTTTCATGCAAGACTTCCACACCAAATCTGCACTGCACTGCATGTAAGGTGTGTTCAGTTCTGTGGATCTAGCCCAAATCCCACCAAGCTTTTACCTGGCTGTAACCCTCCGGTCAATAAACCTTCAGTTTTCGCCTGTCTTGTATATTAAGTGTTTGATCCAGTCCAAACTGTAACAGCTAGAGGCATGTCTCAGTGTATGCTACAGAGAGTCCCTTCAATTAAGTACTGCATACCAACAATCAAGCAAGCACATGTTCATGCATACACCTTCAGCATGCCATTTGCGCATATCATCGTCTTGTAACAATCTATCTGTCCTGGACCGGACCCTTGGTAAAAACGACAGATAGAAAGTGAAAGTTTAGTAGCTTGAGAATCAACTTTGAGATATGTCTCAGAGTCAACTCTGAGATACGTCTCAGGAATTTTTCTTAGATGCATGCGCCTCAGAGATTTCTCTTAGAAACGTCTCAGAGGTTACTCTCAGATGCGTCTTAGAGATTGTTCTGAGATCTGTGCAAGAAGTTATTCTGAGAGTCTCCTAAGATAGTCAGTCAAAATAGATGATGTGGGGCAGGTCAGAACACATCTGTATATCACTTCTGGCCACACCTCTGTCGTCTCAACTGCTGCCCGGACTGTTGAATAAAGATTTGACATGATGGAGTAGAGGATTAAGAAGAAACATAATTTAGGAATAACACAATTTTTTGTGAGTGTCAGCTATAGAAATAGATCTCTGCCTCACGACAGGCGGCATTATCTAAAGCAATGACAAGCATACTTTCAACAACTACATCACCTTCTATCCCTTTGAACACATTTATCCTTGGTTTGGATCTTTTGATCAACTTACATGTTGATTTCCAGACTTGTGTGACTGTATCAAACATTCAAAAGCTGCTTTTTCTTGCCAAGGTAAGAAATCGAGCATGGGTGATATAATATTGCTCCAATATTTTTTAGGTCTTCGAGGTCTGACATATGACTGTTTGATCACACTATGCATGAACACTGTGCCAAAGAGGCCAACACAAGATGAATACTGTGGTACAAAACCTGGTGGCAATAGGTAACCTATTCCAGCAATATTCTCATTCCAGTCCGTATTCCTCAAACTGGGTCATTGGACTGCAGTCGTAGATTGCTCAGAAACTACTCCACCGGATCAGATCATTGCCATAGCACTTGGCGGGTTTGGCCTCATGAGTAATAAGCTGGGATTAAACCAGAGCGACCTTGAGTCAGTCCACATTGATTGACCTTTGGGGACCTCCCAGGACACCTCCTAGACATGGTAATTGCTATTTCTTGGCGGTTGATGACGACTTCACAAGAAAGATTCATTTAACACTACTGAAACAGAAGTCAAAAGCGTTTTAGCAATCAAAAACTACATTAGAATAGCAGGAAAACATCACAACTCCCTGTCAACCAGAATGAGTCTGATCTATGGCGAGAATTCATGTCAAACTTGGCCAGGAAATACTTCTTAACCAAGGAATCATACATACAGCAATTGCCCCTGGTGGTCATGCGTAAAATACAAGAGGAGAACGAGTTCATTTGATAATACTCAATGGTAACAGGACTCTACCAAAACAAACCTCCCTTGAACATTTTTTGGGCTGAAGCTGCTATTTGTACATCATCTTCTAGAAATTGTGCACAACTGGTAGACAAAAGCTATTTCTTTTGGAAGATGGTTTGACAAGAAGCTCAAATTTGACAGACTTCAAAGTTCTGGTGAGAAAATCAAAATACAAACAAGTTAGAACTCAGATATAAAGAAGGTGAATCCAGGGTTATGCCAATGATCATAGTCCATCTGACTATAAAATATTTGATATTCAAGATAAGAGGATTAAGATAACAAGAGAAGTGGTATTCAACAAAGAAGAAACAGTGTCAAAAGCGGTCATAGAAACAAATACTCCATCTTCAGCAAAAAAAATTCACCAGCTCAGGTGTCAAAATTGACTTTACTGCCAGAATTCACAAATGAAGTGTCAAATGTGCCAAAGGTGTCAAACCAACGACTTCCCAACTGTCCTTGCCAGCTACTTAGGTTATTGTCAAGAGTTGATTCTCAAAATCGCTCAAATTCACCTGATCCAGTAGAGCAAATTGACACAAGTCATGAAAACGTCACAGATAAACAACTCGATACCAGTGAAGAATCAATTGATCCATTACCTATCACAGATGATTATGCTATTGCCATGGCAGCCATGTCAACTTTATTTCATCAAAGTTATAAAGAAGCTTTATCATCTGGTGATCAGCAACAATGGAATTTAGCAATCAAAAATGAATCAGAAAAGATGAGCAAATATAAAGTATGGGAAGTTGTCAATAGACTGATAATATGCATACACTTCAGAGAAAGATGGGTTTACTTCAAAAAAATTGATGGAGAAAATGGTCAACCTTCAAAGTATAAAGCTAGACAGGTTGCCAAATGTGTTGGTGTAGATTATTGATGTACTACATGCTGGTGTAGCTAATGAGGATCCACATAGAGTATTTTTATCATCAGTTGACCATTTGGACTTAGAATGTGATCAAGTTGATGTTATTGCAGCTTTTTTCAAGGGAGAGTAAAAAGAAACAATTTATTTAGAACCGCCTGAAGGAAGCAATATTCCTGCAAATAAAGTCTTATTACTTAGAAGATTGTTATATGGACTTGTACAATCACCAAGATGTTTTAACAAAGAATTGGATACTTGGTTGAAGTCACAAGGTTTGACACCAACTAGATTTGACTCTTGCTTATACATCAAACGGTGAGAGGGGAAGTTACATGAATAAGCACACCATCTTCCATATCCTCAATTGGTTGGTTCAATCTTATATGTCTCAACAATCTCAAGACTAGACTTGTTACATGCAGCAAGTGTTTTATTAAGATATAGTTATAAATGGAATACTTCTCATTGGCAAAGCTGCAGAACATTGTTTAAGATATATTAGAGGTCCTTCAGATTTGACCTTAACATCTAGATCAAGTCAAGTAAAAGAGTTGTACTTGGATATGTGGATGCACATTGGGATGGAGACTTAGACGCTAGAAGGTCTACTACTGGTTACATCTTCAAATTTTAATGGTGGTGTAGTTGCCTGGACAAACTGTAGCTTTGTCAACAACTGAAGCATGACAGAATATGAGATGTACATATATTGCATATACAAAGTATAAAAGGGAAAGAATAAGTAAAGATAAGACAATTAAGCTTAAGTACAAGTAATAACGTACTAGTGAGACGCGCCTCAGGATTAAGCAGAGTTTGGTACAGACAAATGTGGCATTAGATCACTCATTCCGACACTCACCAAGCCTTCTAAAAAGCCTCTTAGAACTTTTCCATGAGAAAATCTGGTCCCTGTAAAAGGTATAACCTTTCCCTCCACGGTTCAGATTATCGATAGTCACACAAAGTAGTTGTACCCATAAGTTATAATCATAAGTTTCATAGCCTTGTAGTAGATACTTTTGTAAACTACTCACTGAACCCTGTTTGAAAGACTACTTATCATCAATCCATCACATTTTCTTCAACCCACTGCAACTTATTGGATCCATCTGAGTTGTATATTGCTGTCCAACCATGTCACAAGTCCCACAAGTTTGACCATGTGGTAAACCTCAAGCTGGTAAACTTTCACTTTCTATTTGTCTTGTATACCAAGGGTTTGATTCAGGACGGATTGTAACATGTCACTTGATCGGGAGAGAAGGTGAATGACAGCACCATATCAAGTATCTGTGGACCATTAGAAAAGACCCTAGCAGACTCATGAACAAAATCTGCACCTGCAGATTTATCAAAGAAATCTGGAAGGTTCACTTGACACTGGAAGGCAAATGGAACAAGGGAGAGTGTTTGTATATTGATTCATTACCACTTCTGACACCACTCTTCCTTCTTGCAAGGTGCACCTCTGTCTCTATACTTGTACAATCAGCTTGGTTTTCCATCAAAATTGTCTTTTGCATCTTTCTCCATTTGTCATGCATCAGATATGTATCTTGACAAGCAGAGCCGAATGGGTCAGTATGGAGAATTGTACAAAACAACGGCCAAAGGTATCACTCGATGAGAACCCGTTGTATCGGATGTTACAAGGAAGCCCATCAGAAAGTAGCAAGGTGAACGAAGGGCTCAAGTAAGCGATAGCTAGCGCACGGCTCAGTGGTCCCGCCAGTGCTTGAGGTGTGGACCGCATATACGGGTTGACAGGACTGATCGATTAGAATCCTTAGCATGATGGTCTCTCAACCATCCAAAGGGATACCGGGTCATATGGGGATGGCGGAAGGACAAACACCAAGGGGGATAGGCTTGATACTCAGAGTTAGAGGATCCCCAAGCTCGACACCAATTGGTACAGTGAGTAGACCGTTGAATGGATCTCAAATTATGGTAGTCACCTCTTGTCGGCTGACAGCTGTAGGTCATTGTCAACCGAGGCCCATGACCGAACGAGAGCAACGAGGATAAGTTGAGGCCAAAGCGAATTTACGGCGAAATTTGCGGATATCAGCTCGATATTAGCGGCAGTACTAAGGTGATACCGCTGAATTGATGCATTAGCACGGTGTTCAAATCGGGCTGGAATGCTCGACCAGTATCGCGTACCGAGAGCCAAGACGAGCAAGTGGTGTCGCCATCAAGTCATGTAGGTCATGAACCGGGTGTCCCTTCGTGATTCTTGTCGTTTCGAAAAGCCGCGACGTCGGCTGCGGCTGTCCGGACCTCGTCGGCAGGCATCGGAGGGTGTTGTGTGATGTAGATGACACTGACCACAGCAAGCGGTTGTAGGCGGCAGCGACGAGTTGATTCTGCGATGTCTGGTCGAGATTCCTTGATTAGATCGAGGTCAAGCTGATGATCGTGTCCTAGACTAGATAACGCACGGCGCGGGAACTGCAGAAGACTGTGAGCATGTTCCCATAGCTCGATAGGTACATCACGCTCGTACGCCGAGCAGCGTATGCTTCTATTGTCGTTCTTTCAATAAGAGTTGTGATAATGATGACGACTGTAAAATAGGCTTCAGCGTAGAGGCTGAGAGAAGGCAATCAATCCTAAGCCTAGGCCTGACATCAGACTTATGTAGTACTACGATGGACAGGAGGAGTCCTCTAGGAGCGGGATCGACGGATAAGTGCTGGAAGCAATTCCAGCATGCAAAGCATTCAGGTGTAGATGAAGAATGAAAGATGAAGGAAGCTAGCAGAGTTTGTGAATTGAAATACTCTAGTCATAGAGAAGAGTAATCTGATGACGTCATGATATGCGCCATGACTTCCGAATTTGGTTACTCAACTTACCCGTAAAAGTAGAGCAGTGAATTACCGTAGCTGACGTCAACTTCGAGACATGGACACAAGCTTTGACATGTATACCAGAAAGCAACACTGATCTTTGACGATGTCTTCAAGTGTCTTCCTCTTTCTCTACTTCCGTTTCCCTTCCTCAATTACCTATTATTCAGCTCTCAAAGCACCCGTCTTATACCACGGTGCCATCATTTGAACACACCTTTCACTGACTAAAAAGTCGCGCTGAATTCAGGCAGTTAACCAGATAGAGAATCTACACCAGCAACATGTTCCCGGTTCTGCCTCGTGGAGCAGGCAATCCAGATAACAACGACTCTAACTTCCGACCCCTTGATAGATATGCTGATACACCAGATGATGGTCGAGCTTCAACTAGAAGGAGCATCGAAAGCGGTGGCAGACACATTGCTCCATCGACTCATGCATCAACTCGTGCAGATGACCTTAGAGAATATCAAATCGCCATTATTCAGTCCAGAGGCAAGTCAAAACAGCTACACATGCGCCATGGCTGATTTCAAGGTAGGTGCCGGTGAGGAACTTGGTATAGCTGCGCACAGTCTCAAGACAGGACATGTAAGCACTCTGACGCTCTCCACCTTGATTCTCGATACTGATCTATACTCACGCACGAGCAGACTGTGATCACCCAAGCAAGTTTACTGTAAGAAAAGACTTCGAAGCAATCGCACTGATATGAATTTTCCGCAAGTTCGCGGATACGACATGTAAGGGCGCTTCCCATGCCGTTTCAGCTGATGCAGACTATTCAGCTTTCCACAAAACGATACAACATCTGACCATGTATACCCCATGTTCAATTATAATCCCCGACGGTAAACGTGTCAATGGGGAGACCTTGGCAAGCAGTACTCGTCTCATTGATCGATTGCAAGACACTTTCGAGCTTACCTGCGAGACCGTCCCTCGAGATTACTGGGTGAAGGATCTGGGTGAGGGACATCTGAGCTCACCGCTAGCGCACGCTTACATCTTGTCAGGAGCGGAATACATCAAAAAGCTTGGTGTACCTGGTGAAGCGAGGACTTCGACCCTCCTAGCCATTTCCGATAAGTAAATGCGGTCAACTTGTCTCCCAGATGATCTGCCTAAATTGATTTTGACCGAAGGTATTTCGCACTCTGTGCCACCTCCGCTCTCTTCAAGCATCTGGAACATGAAGATTTGCACTATAGCCGGGAAACTCTTCCAATTCGTTATGCAACTTCTGAAGGTTGGCTCTTACCTTTTATGATAGGCTTAACAGTGATCTAATACCGCTTCAGGAACTATGTTTATCGATACTGATACTGTCAAGAATCTCGAGCTCGTGGCTAACTCTTTGACTCACAAGATGACCGGTACTCTATACGGTAATTCATCTTCAAACTGATCAATATGGGGGACTGATTTTTGGTTGGCTAGGTGTCCTAAACCGATGTTTCACCCCCATGGGGTCTCGACTTCTGCGAAGTAACATATTGCAGCCATGTAATGGTAAGCGGTTCTGTTCAAAGATAAGTGACTGCTGAATTCGTGCTACTATCAGTGAGGGATACTATTCTGACCAGACTCGATGCTGTAACGGGTGGGTTCCATCCATTTGCATATTTGTGTCGCTTAAATGGATTAGAGCTTGTGTCGTCGCCCGAGAGGCTTAGAGATATACGTGACCGTATGGGCAAATTAGCCAACGTACGTCTTACCATTCCCGATCGATCCGCTGATAGCACTTGTGCAGACCGACCTTGACAGGCTGATCAACCAGGTCCGCATCGAAGAAGGCAATGCAGGCCCGCTACTAATGACTAGGCATCTCAGGCTACGAGGACCGGAACTCATGCTCGTATTGAAAACGTCACGGACTTTCGGATCTCGATCTTACTCCAGCTCGAAAAATTTGTCCAAGCAGTAAGAAATCTAACCGCTGAGCTCAATCATGGCAAGAGCAAGATGATGAAGGAGATACACGACGTAAGGCGATGGTTTTTATTCGACGGCTGATACGCCTCTGCAGGAGCTTGCCGATCCGGTACTTTCCATGATTCAGTCGGAAATACAGAGTAAGCAGCGACTGCCGATGACATAGCTGACACAAAGAATACCTCAACACCGACGGGACCGCCGCAAATCCCAAGAAAAAAGTTTCTTCAACAGCTCGCTTGTATGCCGTCAAGTCGGAATGCAATCAACTCCTCGACATTGCGCGTAAAACTTACAGAGAGAATCTCGATGATATTGAACAATGTAAGTTTTGAATAATCCAACAAGCGTGAACAGGCTGATCAGCTTTTAGTGAACAAGGACTTTTCAGGTGAGCATGACGTCGACACCGCAAACCTGACAATCTATGTAGAGCAATATGGCATATCCAGCAGACTTGAACCCGTAGCGAGCAAGTTTCGTTTTTGTATAAATAGTCAGGATCTGGAAGGCGGGAGATTACCTAGCGAGTGTATCAATCTTGATCGGAAGAAAAGCGGGTAAGTGGACCGACGAGGACTATGGTCATCGTCACACAAGATTGACCTTTGCTTTCAGCAAAATCGCGTTCACAACACATGAGCTGGTAGGTTGCCTTTGATCAACGAATTGGTCACTGATGGCAAAGCTCATGTCGTTCTTCAGCTCCAGCGCAATGCTAAATTGGAGCAGGCACAGCAAGAGGTCTTGTCTCTGAGTGAGGAGATCGTGGCGGCGCTGCTCACCTCCGTTATGGGAGACATCAGTGAGTTAAGCAAGAAGGTGACCAGCTGACGCGTAGGTGGGCTCTACAGTTGCAGTATAGCCGTGAGCAGTATAAACTAAGCTGCTGTTAGCTGAACTAAAGTATATAGATCGCAAAACTCGATGTACTAGCTGGTTTTGCCGAGATAGCTTCACGTAAGCCCAACTAGCTCCTTATGCCAACTGACGTGGTATCATCCAGACGGCGATTGCGGTATGATGAGCCCCGGTCCCGATCCGATGTGATATGTTGAGGCTCTGATATATGACCATAGTTCGTCCAGATTTCACGGACAATATTGCGGTAAGTGTTGCCTCAGCCAGCAGAAGATTTGGCTTACTCACTCACCACACAGGTTCGGGCCGGACGACACCCAATCCTTGATAGGACCCTGGATACCGACGAGTGTGTTCCCAATGACATGTGCGTGATTACTCTATAATCAACTTATCGAGCTGTTTCTGACTCATTGTAGCTATGTTGTCCGGGGTCACGCTTCTTTCCAACTCATACAAGGCCCGAAGTAGGTTCGTCTCACTGGAATTCCTACGATGCGTGATGACAGTGACGACCATCAGTATGTCTGGAAAAAGTACATTCCTTCGACAAGTTGGACTGTTGACCGTACAGGCAATGCTTGGCTGCTAGTGAGTTCAGACCGCGAACAACATGAATTGACGTTTCACAGTGTGCCAGCCCGTTACGCCAACTTCATACTGCCTGATGCTTTGCTCAGTCGACTGTCGAACGATGGCAAGTACCGACTCTCTGAGACTGGCGCTGATTATTACGCTTGTAGATTCGCTCGAGAAGAATCTGTCTACATTTGCATCTGAAATGGCCACATCTGCGATGATCCTAGGTAAACGGCTTATCGAACCAATGTCATATCACACGTCACGATGCTGATTACAGACAACAGGGCTTGCAACACCCAAATCTTTAGTCCTCGTCGATGAGGTAAGCAGGTCCGGCTGTGATTTCCGACTGACCACTGGAAGCTTGGACGCGGTACGGCCCCACTTGAAGGACTGGGCTTGGCTCAAGCAATTGCCGAGTGCTTGATCGAACGTAAAGTGAGTTCCAGGGCTTGTGGCACAAACTCACGATCCAGGTCTTCGTTTTCTTCACGACCCACTTCCACGATCTAGCTACTACCTTCGGAGCTTTACCCGGAGTTGTGAAGTGAGTTCAGACGGTATCGAGCTCCGCTGATTCCTTCTTAGAATGCATTTGAGAGTCGAAGTAAGTTTGTGGGTCCTGATTACAGACACTACTTTCTCACTTCGCTGCAGGACAATAGGGTGGGAGACAACAACGAGGCTTTCAGCTCTCATTTCCAGTATAAAGTCGAAGAAGGTCCAGCAATCTTGGAGCATTATGGTATGTGACCGCAGGATCATCAGTACACTAACAAGACTCACAGGCCTGGAACTGGCAAAATTGGCTTTCCTACCTTCAAAAGTCATGTCGCGTGCGAAGGAAGTAGCTACGAGGTTGAGCGACTTGGACAAGGAAGGTAAGTCGTTCTATTTGGTCCAAAATCATAAGCCTAGATCACAATTGGCAGGCCGAAACTCAACCGCATCTCACGCCTTGGTGAAGCGACGAAAAGTACTCTTCGAGGTGAGTCAGGAAATATGTCTTTTCGTGGCTTTGGTCTGAACTGGCCGGACAGCTTCGGGACAAGCTGGTGTATTTGCTCAAGAACTCCCATGGCGACAATACAGCGTTAGCCGCAACGTTACGAAATCTGCAGGAGGACACTATCGATGAGTTGAGAAAGACTTTCAAGGAATAAACATGTGTAGTATCGATGTCGTTGTAGAACCGGTTTCATTCTTTTATTGAATTATATGATATATGTATTCATTCTATGCTTCGTCACGTAATACAGACGGCCAATCTAATTCCTTACCAGGCCAACCTTCGCCCCCGTCCGCGATCAACGCGCGCTCCTGGACGACTCGGAGCTCCCTCAATCTCATTCGCCTCGCTTTGCGTTTCGGGTCTTTTGGATTGATAGGATTGATCTCGTCCAGCTCCACATCAGATGGGATTGCAGAGCCTTGTGGCTCCGAAGGTGAGTGATGAAGTGGTCGAGGAGTAGCAGTACCAGATGTGCCAGTCTGTATGAGCGAATAGATGTGTGTTCGGAGCAGAATTTGTTGTACGGTTAAGAGCGCTTTGGAGACGGCATGCGCTAGAGGTGGTAGGCTGGATTGGGATTCGGGGTTCTTGAAATGAGCCAAAACCATTGCAGAGAAGAGATCACCGACACCCGAGAAGTATCCTCGTATGGTTGGTAATGCGAAAGCCCATGTTCTCATGCTGTCGTCTTGCCATGAACTTGCGAAACACACTAGGACTTCATCTTCAGGCTTGCCTACACCCACGGCATCATACCACGGAGGGAAGGGGTCGGGGAGCAGCCGTAAATAGGATTCTGGAGGGGACGGAAGATCAAGGCTGGTGACTAGGGATATGGGCAGTGGGATGGATGAGAATGCGATGTGAGCCAAAGAGTTTGCAGTATGCAACTGTTGAAGTGCAGTGTGCAACGTTTCTATAGAGGTTATATTGATGCCTGAGAGTAATCTGAAAGGTCATCAGCTAGCTATTACAGTTAAGTAACAAGCCTTCACCTACTCTACTTCGAATTGATTAGGTGTAATGATACTAGCTAACTTCAGCATTTCCTTATATATGGGAACTACGTCTTGCGACACGTATAGACCAGTGCCCATGTCGCCCATTACGGCTAATTAATTTTGAAGTGTGTCCGTTAGTGCTATCGAGGGCCAAAAGAGATGTGGGCAATACGCACGGTCTAGCACATATAGTGTCTCCGGGTTATTGTCCTTCATCCTACGTATCTGCTCCGCTACCACTTCCAATGCTTCCGCGCCCGGCACGTAACCCGTCAGTATACGGGAATGCGCAACCAAGCCATTCGTTATGAGTCCTTCGAAGATGGATGTGAGCTGCTCAGGAGTTGTCTTATGACCATTCGTATGACCGTAACCTGCAACATCAGCTTTGTCCTTCAACGTCTATACCCACCTGTATGATTCGAGAATTGCACAGTGTTTACTACGTCCACATCATATCCTAATGTTTGTAGTGGAAAGGTTGCGGCTCGATTACCTAGACGCTCAATCAATTAGCGGAAGGTGGTTGACACGGGAGGCTTTCTACGAACCAACATAGCCTGAAACGACGTGCGATTGAATAGACAGTACCCGTGATGGGTCAAGAGCTGTCATGCCTGAAAGAGAAGCTTCCAGTTGTAATGGCTGTGGTGAACGGTTTACGGATAAAGACAAGAGGTAGAAGATGCTTGTTGATAATCCGACTCGGCGGTAAGCCGAGAGTATAAAGAACAAAGTCGGTCAAGACCGAAGTTGCGCGCTTTAGTTGTAATTGTTCAATTATGAGAAGTGAATTCTTCCTTGCATTTTGTAATTATTGTACTACAAGTAATGGTTGTTGTCTATGCGCAGACTATATTATGCTAAATATGGAAGAAAATGCGATCAACATCGCAGCTACGACACCCCAAGCCTTCCTATCCTGGATTCTGAACGCGCAGATACCCCTAACGACTTTCCAATCTACTATTCATCCTTCAAACTTATTGCTTCTTTTCCGATTCGGATGATGAAGATGATTCTGATTCTGAAGAAGCAGACGATGATTCAGAGCCTTCGGAACCTCGAGATTCGGCGTTCCTCTTCTCGTAAACCTACGGAGTGCATTAATATTAGCTGATGACGAGAGCAGCCTTCTGTATCAACACTTACTTTTTGGAATAATCCAAGAGAAGCTTGTTGAGCAGCATCCAAGGCAGATTTAATATCCTCTGGCTTAACACTAGCATCACCAGCGGCACCCTTGGCAGCGATTTCTCGAAGTTCACCAAGGAGCTTCTTGACCTTCTCTCTCTCTTCCTTGTCAAGTTGAGATTCGAATTCGGCCATGGATTTCTCGGTATCGGTAACGAAACTTTCACCTCGGTTGGCCTCTTCGATGATTTGTCGTCGAGCTTTATCGGCTTCAGCGTATTTCTCAGAGTCAGCAATCATTTGCTCGATTTCGGAATCGGCAAGACCGGATGATGAGGCAATGGTCATGGATTGTTCTCTGTTGGTGGCCTTGTCGATAGCACCGACGTTGACGATACCATCGGCATCAATGTCGAAGGAGATTTGAATTTGAGGGACACCTTTTGGTGCAGGTGGGAGACCAGTCAGTTGGAAGTCACCAAGGAGCTTGTTGTCTCTGACCAACTCTCGTTCACCTTGGTACACCTTGACTTGAATAGCGGTTTGACCATCGGCGGCGGTTGAGAAGGTTTGCGATTTTTTGGTAGGGATAGTGGTGTTTCTGTTGATCAATCGAGTGAAGACACCACCGAGGGTTTCGATACCGAGGGAGAGAGGAGTGACATCGAGAAGGAGGATATCGGTGACGTTACCAGCGAGGACACCGGCTTGGATGGAAGCACCGATAGCGACAGCTTCATCAGGGTTGACACCCTTACTGGGTTCTCGACCAAAGACACCCTTAACGGTCTCAACGACCTTGGGCATTCGAGACATACCACCAACTAAGATGACCTCGTTGATTTCAGAAGCCTTGACACCGGCATCGCTCAAAGCCTTCTTACATGGGTCGATGGTTCGGTCTACAAGAGGCTTGACGATAGATTCGAATCTTGCTCTGGTGAGGTTGAGGTTTATGTGTTGAGGTCCATCAGCGGTGGCAGTGATGTATGGAAGGGATACATCAGTGGCTCCGGCACTAGACAATTCTACTTTGGCCTTTTCCGCGGCTTCTCGAATTCTCTGGATAGCCATTCGGTCCTTGGAAACATCGATACCGGACTCCTTCTTGAATTCGGCGAGAATATGGTTGACAAGCGCAATGTCGAAATCTTCACCACCAAGGTGGGTATCACCATTGGTCGACTTGACTTCAAATACACCCTTTTGCATTTCGAGGATGGAGATATCGAATGTACCACCTCCCAAATCGTAAACAGCAATGACGGCAGAATCAGTCTTGTCGAGACCGTAAGCGAGGGCAGCGGCAGTAGGTTCGTTGATTACTCGAAGAACTTCAAGACCAGCGATGGAACCAGCGTCTTTAGTGGCTTGACGTTGCGAATCGTTGAAGTAAGCAGGTACAGTGATGACAGCGTGTTTAACGGGTTTTCCGAGGTAGGCGGCAGCAGTGTCCTTCATCTTTCCAACAACGAAAGCACCGATTTGAGATGGTGAGTATTTTTCTCCTCGAGCTTCAACCCAAGCATCTCCGTTGGTGTGTGCAACGATCTTGAATGGTACATTTCCAATATCCTTTTGTACTTCAGCGTCTTTGAATTTTCGGCCGATCAACCTGCAAAATGGTCAGCGAACATCGAAGTATCTGCAAGAGGATGCTTACCGTTTAGAAGCAAAAATGGTGTTTTCACCGTTGACGACAGCTTGTCGTCTGGCTGGTTGACCGACCAATCGTTCTCCATCTGAAGAGGATTGTCAGTAAAGATACGTAAAATCTAGCAAATGGCTTACCCTTGGTGAAAGCGACCACGGAAGGTGTTGTTCGGGCACCTTCAGCGTTTTCTAATACTTTAGGAGCACCACCTTCGAATATCCTGCACACCAATGGTAAGTAGTAATTCCTTTACACGGGCTATCTGTCCCACTCACGAGACACAAGAGTTGGTTGTACCGAGATCGATACTGTGAATGGTCGTCAGCAAGGCGTTTGAAGAGGAACATCTGAATATGCTCACCCAACTACCGGTCCAGATACTTTTCCACTGTTGAATCTTTTGGAGGTGAGGAGGGGAGAGGTAGATCTCTGCACATACGTGAGTGGCAATAATGACGAAAAAATTAGTTGACGATCGACGACATGTGGAGGTTTGAGAAAACATCTACTTACAGCGACATTTCGCAAAGGACTAAGAGTCGAGCTTGATCTGAGAGAACGAGCGATCGAGTACATTTTGAATGCGTGTCGATGTTTTTTAGAGGGTTTGAGGGACAATGAGTAATAAAAGCTGAAAAGAGAAAGGTTGGAATATACAAATGAGTTGATTGATGATGAAAATACGAGTAAAAGGCGGAAAAAGTAAAAGTTGGAATATTCTGATCTAGCGAGTTCTATGATAATAACCAAAAAAATTGATGCCGTCGGAGTCAATCGGTAATAAACCTAAAACCTTAACATCACCCCCCACTTACTTGCACACCCCCTATGTTATGAATTACCGATGGTGGCGTAAGTGCTTTATTTTATTACATGCTCATAGTAATCTACAAATCTACAACGTATCCTATGGCTACTGTATGAAATTGATTGCAACGACTATATCGAGTGGCTTTCTACTCCTATCACTTGCACACCTTTTTTACGAGGGATAGCGTCTGTCAGTTGATTGCATCCTGTTCAGCCGCCAAATTAGCATTTGCCTTGCCTCGACAGTAGGTGAGACTTACCCCAAACCCGCACAGATTGAATCTCTTTACATCCTTCCAGAACATCTTTGATCGTGAAATCGGTCACTTGTCGGCACCATCCGATATCTAGATCTTTTAGGTGTTTACATGTAGCTAATTCAGCAAGGCAATCATTTGAAACTCCTTTCCAACCAAGCAAGTTGAGCTTTTCTACGGTGTTGCCGGAATGGGCGATCAGATTCCTCAATGAGTTATCTTGTAGATCGTGCCCTTTCTCTAGATCTATCCATTCTAGTCCTGGTCTACTTTTCTTCTTCAGTAGGGAGAAGTAATCCGCAACACCCTCATCAGTCAATTCTACCACATTGCGAAGAGACAGGCGGTGAAGGCGTGGGCAATGTTCAGCGATACCTGGTAAGACGACGTCGGTGAGATCGGCATTTTCTGCAAGGTTGAGTTCCTCTAATTGTCCACCAACAGCGGCGAGAAGAGCGATTACCGCATCATCCGTCAAAGGCGTACCAGCAGCTGACAAATCGAGATATTTTAGCTTTCTCAACGATTGTAAGATTGTGAGACAAGCGTCGTCGAGTAGACCAATTTCAGCTAAACGAAGCTCGACAAGGTTGGGACACGATTTGACGAGGATTTGGATGATTTCCAGATCGATTCTGGGAGACTGAGTGATAAGGAAACTTTCGAGACGCTTTCCAGTCGATTTGAGGAAGTTAATCCATCCGTCTTTACGAACGAGGAAAGGGGCAAAAAGCTCAATCCTTTTCAGTTGTTTCAATGACTTGCCCCAAGCAGTCATGGCGTCTGCTGAAAGTTGACCACACAGGTGAAGGTGGAGCGAAGTAAGCTTGGGACATAATTTTGCCATTGCAGTGAATGCCTCGGGTGTGAGCCCTATGTCATTGTCAGTGAAATCCTGAGAAAGGGTCTTCAACATGACAAGTCACTCACGAGTACAGTCATACATGGCGAGCGTATCCCTATCCGCGGAGTAGAATAATTGGGCTGTCTCCGGTGTTCTGAGATATGGTCAGCGCGAGGAAGACTGATTGTAGTCATGGTCATAATTACTCACAAACGTCGACTCTTCGATATGATTTTGCAGACTTTGTCCATATTGATACCACCTATATCGCCCAACTGATCTACGTCCTCGATGTATTTACCAATGATCTGAATTGTCAGTGTGAGTATGACATATGATACTTACTTGTATGCATAAATCTCCCAAAGCTAAGGCCCCCTTCTTCTGCTCATAGTGCACGACCTTGGCTCTATCTTCCTTCTTCCCCGGTGCTTTCTTCCTAATCGGTGCTTTCTTTACCTTTGCAAACGGATCCAAACCGAGAGTGTAGCAGCAGTTGACGCATAAATAGGTTGAAGCTTTGGAAGGGTGCTCCTTGGTATAGGCAGTCTGACAAACGACAATCAATATCGATCTATGAACAACTTATGCGCATGAAACATACTACTGTGAACCGCTTGGCACACTGACCACACTCCATAAACTCTCCAACAGCTCTCAGAGGTCCTGGAGCTACATTTTCCGCTGGAGCAATAACATTAGGCGTACTGCTCGGTTTACTAGATTCGACCGGCGGTACATCATTTGCGTCTAGATCATCCGAATCGATGGAAGCTGCTCGGTTTCTTTTGTTGAGAGGTTCATCTTCATCCGACTAAAAGCGAAAAGATCAGCCTCACTAACGTGAATATTAGGAGTATTGAGGTATGAGATAAAAGTAACTCACAACGACGCCTCTCTTCCTCTTTCTATTCTCATCTTTCAGTTCGACTGTACCATCACCGGCGTCTGTGGGACCAGCAATCACATTATGTGCCGTTACTGCACCGGCAGGATCGAGCTGATCTTGCGGATTGATAACTGGACCATCATGTGCGAGTGATGGCTGATCACCTTGGTTACCTGTACCATCTGCATTTAGTCCAGACGTATTGCCCCACGTAGTGATACGGGTAGCAGGTTCAACGCCGAGACCCTGTATGGAAACGTTAGTGATGCTAGCGACGCACTATGGGCTTTGGCTTACAGCAAGGAAAGAGGTCAAGGCGGAAGAAGGACCTCTTACGCCTCCTCCAGCTCTCCTGTTGCGGGACATTGTGGTACAGCGTGATAGCGATTCCGTCAAGTACGGTGGCAAATAGACAACGAAGATGGTTAAACCGACGATAAAAAGTGGACCAGGTGAAGTGGAGGTGAAGCAAAAGGAGTACACCAGAGTTGACGCGACTGCCACAGCTCAATCCATTACCTCAGTGGTGGACCGGCTTTATCGGGGAAACATTGGTAAACCATCTCCATGCCACGAGGGCAATCACACCTCTTCCCAGAGAGTGCCTATATTTGTTTCGTTAGGCTTGCCATTCCCTATGACTGAGCTAGACGAATTCAACCAATCCTTATACGGTTAAATCAATATCAATATCATATATCGTAGAAATCACCTTTGCACTCACATTGATTAGCATTTCTGTGGTCTCTTCTCTGTCACCACCGACTCTATTCCGCCTTAGACCCGTATCCCTTGCTTTCCAAAAACACTCTTCGATATGGCCAGTCATAGACCCGCAGTTCTCACCGACCAACCTTACACCGACCCTAACCCCCTTCCTTCATCCGTTCCTCACGTCGACGAATTAGGTGTCACATCTGCACCTCTGAAGAGTGCTTCGTTTTTTATAGGTCAGCACTGCAAGGATGTCAATGGTGAGTCTCGTCCAACCCGAGATTCAGATCAAATTGCTAAAGCTTTCATGTAGAGGACTTCATGCTATGTAAACAAGAAAACCGAGATCCAGCCCACTGTTTGTCGGAAGGTAGAAAGGTGACAAGATGTGCCGCGGATGTGTAAGTAGGGAAATTACCAAGCAGGGCCCTTGTTCATAATTGATTGGACTGTAGGATCGGCAAAATAAAAGAATCCTGTTTAGAGGAATTTAACTCTCATTGGCAATGTTTAGAAAAGAACAACCAGGTTTGTCACTTTTCTTATTGAATATGAGGTTTTTCGCTCATAATCTCCTCAGTACTTCCAAGCATGTCGAAAACCAGAGAAAGCACTCAACCAATGCGTCTTCACCAAATTAGTGAGTCTCTGGGATCATGGAATTTCGCTTACATTTTACAGAAACTCTCCAAAAACATTCCAGGTTCTCCAGAAGGTCAACCGCAGATCCACGAGAAATCATCACCAATCTTTACTCGAGTACAAAAGTAGAGGTATCATGACATGCAGCATATTATACATTAGATGATTACAATGAAATCTATTCGTCATCCTTTTCACCCCGTAGACGTTTCTCGTCATCCCTTCGTTCGATATCTTCATCCTCACTTCTATCCCTCTTTTGCCTATCTCGCTCACTCTCTTCACCTCTGGGCACATCTGCTCCAGCCATACCCAATCCGCCGACCGCAGCATAAGTATCGAATTGTATTTGAGATCGTAGTCTTTCTTGTTCTTGCCGACGTTTCTCTTCCTCCAAGCGTTGATGACCCCATCCACCTGATTATTAGCGTTGTTTACATGCGTAGAGAACTCACCTCTCCCACTATCATATTCCTGCCTGAACTCATCTCTGACTTGCCCTCCACTCTTTCCCCTTCCAAATTGTCTACCTTCTTTATATCCTGGATCTATGTCACAACGAATGACTCGTTCATCTAATTTTGTACCTGAGATATACCGCAAGCAGTCGACAGCTTCAGAATGCAAAAAATACTCGACAAAAGCGAAACCACATGGTGTTCTACTCTTATCAGCCTTGTTTTTCGTTACTTGAAGACTCACTTTTGATTTCGATCCAGTCCCATGATTATCCTACAACAACGTCAACACAAATATAGAACACGAGAAAGCAGATGCTCACCTCTTGACGCCTCCACCTTCTTCAGGTCGTGAGCAAGTGGAAAAAACTGTGACTCGTGTCAGTAACCCTTCATGGTCCAGTGAGAGTCACTCACGCTCATACATTTGGGCCTCTGTGGTGTAGAAACTGAGATTTCCAACATACAGTGTGCTTGATTGAGCCAAAAGTCGTCGTTCAGTCTCTCTATCAATCTACAATGAAATCAGCTGAGGTATAATTAGCTGAAAATTATTCTAGGCGTACTTCCGACCTGTTGTCCCTGTAAGAGGACGGTTGATCCAGAGGGGTGACCACTTGCGCCATGACGAGGGTCGTCCAAGTGAAGGGAATGGCAAGCTGGATAATGATCCAATGTAGATCAATTTTAGGTTGAGTGATAAAATACCAAACCATCAACAGCATATATATCGTTGAAATGTAACACTAGTCACATCGTGGGAAAGTAGTTTGATATGACACGCGTTGGTGTTGTCATCGTCAAGTATCTATTCCAATATATTCGACATATCTGCTTCTCCCTAGCTACTTTTCATATCATACTTCTCAGTGCTGCGCTACACATCTAGCGAATGAATTATTGATCTCATATCTGCCAGAACTCGGAATTTCCAGCATAACGCAGTGGATTAACAACAATGTCCGAGAATACAGAACTTAGCGATGCGGATAAGGTGAATCTTTCAACCGGATTTCATTTATCAGTAGCTGACGAGAAACGATAGATACGTCTCAAACGATTAGCTAGACTCGGTACCTCAACTCCTGTTCAGCAAGAAAAGCCTTCAAGTGAACAGGAAAGCGCCTCAGCCACAGCCTCCTCATCCGCCGTCCATACGCCAGCATCAGCAGGATCTCGGCTTCTTTCTACTCCCCCTTCGAATCCTGCGAGCTCCTCCACGGCACCATCACCTTCCACAAGGCCATCCAAGCCTGCCGCATCGAAACCTTCGGGGGATAGCCAATCTGCCAAACCCTCGACACTATCGCTCGGAAAGCGACCTGCATCCGCAACACCGGTAAATGAACCTGTCGGACCAAGAGTAGTACCTTCTAAAGCGGCAACCCATCTGTCTCGAGTGGACTATGCTCAATGGCAGACGCGAAAAGTGGGAGATATATTTTCGGTCACTTTCGATGTGAGTTTATTCGTGCTCGCGCTCGGCTGATCTTTCGTAGAGGCAGAAAGCACAGGAAAGCGATTGGTCTCTATGTTGGTTGAAAGGTTTAGCAGAGGAACTCATTGAAGAGAGTGAGTACGTCATGCCCATTCTCTAGCTAATCTCATAGATTGCCCTCAACCTCTCGAAACAACCGTTGACATGGCAGATCGACTTCTGATCGCTCGATTATCCCTCGATCCCGCATCGATGGCTTCATCGTAAGTTTCTGCTATGGTTATCAAGCTGATAGCCACAGGGATGATCCAGATGTCTTGTCAGTATTGGTCGGATTGCCGACCGGTGAAACAATCTTTGAGTATTTGACGGGATGTTGGAAGAGACTGTATGGAGCCAACAGGGAATCGCTCAAATATGTAAGTCGCATGAAACGATACCAGCGCTAACCGATCTAGTCGTTTAGCACCGAGGAGAGGAGATCATGGGCAGCTGCTTTTGATAAGCTGAAAGGTTTGATCATATCGTATTGTGGGATGACGCTAGAGGATCCGACCATGTTCCCTCAGCCTCAAGAGTGAGTACCTGCTTTAGCAGACCTTCAGCTCACGACCCGTAGTAAACCTGTTGGACCAGCCGAATTCCTTCCTCTTCTCCTCTCAGTGACGGCTACGTCGAACCCAGAAGGTGATCAACATACGACCTCATCGCAGGTTGCAGCTAGTACCTCCCCTGGAGCTCTGGCTGGAGCAGATTTATTACCGTTCCTCAACGACCTGGCTATCGGTTTTCCGAGTGATACAATGGCAGACGTCATCACACCCACCCTGAGCTTATTCTTCCAAGAATGGTACAAAATAACTCCCACCCCTGATATAATGGGTGCCGAGTGGAGACGGTATATAGGGGCCGTAAATCTGCTGCTTCAAGTCAAGTCGATAGCTGCAATTGTAAGTTCCCGTTTGTTCCGGACACAGCTGATCTCAGCTCCCTACTCTTACGATCTGGGTCGCGCCTGATGTGACTGCACCGAAACTGGAATGGCAATCTTTGTTAGGGCCGTTGACCAGACTAAGTGTTTTCCCCCGAGAATTTGTAAGCGAGATCCCTGCCCGCATGTCATGATTAACGACTTGTGAACTGACCTAACGCTAGCCGGAAATATGGAAATCCTATTTCTCCAATCCAACTGAACGTAAGAAGGAGGATATCGATGCGAATAAGAGTAATCTGCGATATACCTTAGGAAGTCTTCATGTAAGTATTATCGGTATTCTTATGGTCGCGCTGATTGTTGTACAGACATCTCTTTTCAACATATACAACTCGATAGTCAGAGCATCGCCAGAATCACGGGAGGGTGTCCTGGACTTCTTCGCTTTGACCATAAAGCTGAATGAGAAGCGAGCGGGAATGAGAGTGAGTGCATAATACAAGTGCCGGGCTGACAATATAGGTTGATCCCCGTACCGTGTCTTCCGATGGGTACATGACAAATCTTTCCGTTGTACTGCTCAAGCTTTTTGAACCGGTTATGGACGCTCAATTCTCAAAGGTATGTGAGTCGAAGTTGAGTAAAGCTTACATTTCAAAGATCGACAAAGTAGATCCTGCGTACTACAAGTATTCAAAAAGAGTAGATATCACTGAGGAAACTAAGATCAAGGGGACCAAAGAGGAGGCGGATGACTACTTTGGCAGCGTGATGCAAGTGGACACGAAGCCAAATTTCATATCCGATCTATTTTTCCTCACAAACGCTTTCGTGCACCTGGGTATAGTCAAAACCGTTGCTACCCGTGAAAGGGCCGAGAAGAATATGTCAGAAATAGAAAAGGAATTGAAACGAGCTGAATCGCAAAGGGCAACCTGGGTCGGAGTAAGTGCCAAGAGCCAGAGAACGTCACTAATTAGCCATCGATAGAATCCTGCCATGGAAACGCAAGGGGAGGCGGCAGTCAAAAAACTGAAAGTGAGTATATGACTGCTGATCAAGGCTGACAACACAGAGCGATATCGCTACGCTCCATGCCTCAATACATGCATATGATACGCAACTTCTGGATCCCGCCATGGTCCGACTCACAGTGTCCTTCCTTGGTTATTTAATGACATGGCTCATTCGTATGGTGGATCCGGTACACAAACATCCAGGTACTCGCATCAAGTAAGTTGATCGGTGTCTGGTGTCTAGGCTTCGCTGATCGCTCTCAGTCTGCCCCTCCCTGCGGAAGCTCCATTGGAGTTCCGTATGCTTCCTGAATACCTGTTTGACAATATAACCGAGTATTTCGATTTCCTTGCCAGGTGAGTCAGATGCCCGTCTTTGGGCCCGCGGCATGAGCTGAAGGCGTCTCCAGGTACCACCCGGACGCTTTGGATGATGTTGATAAGGACATTGTCATCACCTTTGTGGTAACCTTCCTATCTCCGAATTATGTCAACAACCCTTTCCTCAAAGCCAAGCTTGTTTCTGTAAGACTTTTTAGCACTTCTTTTGGTAACGAAACTGACTGCCCATGTCATCAGATCCTTTCGTACGGATTATGGCCAATGGGATACTGGCGAAAAGGTGCCCTGTTTGATCGACTGAGCGTACATAGCTTGTCGACCGATTACTTGATGCCAACCCTCATTAGGTTCTTCATTGGTGAGTGACGACTAGAATGCGCTGTGCTGATAAAATCAGATGTGGAATCGACTGGTGGTCATACCCAATTTTGGGGTGAGTCGTGCTGTACCATTGTGGTGTCATCGGCAAAGCAAGCTAACCTATGGTCTCAGATAAATTCAATTTCCGGTATGTAGGCAGCTTTCCCCGTTTGGTACCGTCTGACCTGTTTCCAGACGAAATATACAACGTATTTTCAAATCAATGTGGGAGAATCCATTGCACCGTGAAGCTTTCGTCAAAGCAAGACAGTAAGCATATCATCATACAAAGCCAAAACCTTACTGACAATTTGGTTAGCGATGATTTTGACCAATTCGTTCGATTCATCAACATGTTGATGAGTGACACGACGTTCCACTTGGAAGAATCACTCACCGGAATGGCGAAAATCTCGTCTATTCAAAATCAAAAAGCCGATGCAGATGCTTGGGCTGCACTTCCTCAGAATGAGCGGGACGATCAAGAAAGCCAATTGCGGGCAGCAGAAAGCTCTGCTCCCTTCCATACCCAGATGGGTCTGGAAAACGTAAAACTGATTCGAGACATCACTGCGACCACCAAGGAACCCTTTGTGACAGCTGAGATTGTTGATCGGCTCGCAGCGGTGAGTGTAACAGCGGCAAGTCACCGGGGTCTGCTGATCAATTCCACAGTCCTTGGATGAGAATCTTGCGGTCCTCGTAGGGCCTAAGATTTCGGAGCTCAAAGTTGCGAATCCTGAGAAATATTCTTTCAAGCCTAAAGATCTGCTCGCAGCTATTGCTCAAATATACCTCAATTTGGGCAATGAGGCGGAGTTCATCCGGGCGGTCGCTAACGACGGAAGAAGTTATTCGAAAGAGCTATTCGAGAAATTCGCTAGGTTACTTAAAAATCGAGCTATAATGACGGATGCTGAAGTCGCCGAGGTGGTCAGCTTTACGCAAAAAGTAGAGGATATGAAAGCTACAATTCAAATAGAGGACGAGAGGGAAGTACCGGACGAGTTCCTGGGTAAGTTGATTCTTTTTCGCTGGCACATTTAGCTAATATACCCGTATGTGCAGATCCATTATTATCTACTTGTAAGTCCTTCTCGGGAAGAAAAACCCAGATAGTCACTGATTTCCATCACAGTGATGAAAGACCCAGTCATTTTGCCGGTCTCCCGGGTGGTCATAGACAGAGGAACAATCCGTACTGTACTTTTGTCAAAGGAGGTTGATCCTTTCAATAACGTTCCGTGAGTTCGCATAGCGTTATATCTAGGATACACTTGGCTGATTTTGCGCTCAGTTTAAAATATGAGGAGTGTATCCCTGATACTGAATTGAAAGCCAAGATCGACGCTTGGCTGGCTGAAGGAAATACTCAGAAAGCTGCAGACGTTATGGACGTAGACCAATTGTAGTGTAAATTAAAGCATTTTATCATTATCCTTGAACAGTCACCAACTTGACGCGTTTTGTATATTGTGACGTCATGCATATTTCGTATCTTGTTAATAACAACGCATTTTCGAAAAGTAAACCGAATTCTTGTCCAATAGACCTTTCTCTGCGAGCCAGTCTACAATACTAAGAGGAGATCGTTACGAAAAGACTCACAATGCCCTGGCAAAAGACTTTGTGAGAAATACGATGTAGTGTCAGTATAAGTGTGTAGCTAATCGAAACTTCAACAGCAATCTTCCGGCCCAAACCAAGGGGATGCACCTTGTGAGTTCTGCCAAAATACCCATCGCTGGGTGCAGATACTGAAATATCCACAGGTTACGAGTCATGTCTTGAGGGAATGTGAGGCAGGCTTGAAAGGTATAGATATTGGTATCTTCACTTTGCATTGTTTGCACACGTCTGCTGGACTAACGGTACGTAAGATACTCTCAGCCGAGAAGAAGTGAATAGCGGCTAATAAGTTGGTCTATTTCTAGATCAACGAGAACTGCGACCCGTGAGCTGTACGGTGACTAAGGCTGAACCGGCATTCCAGCTGACATGACATGTCTCATCCCAGAACCGTTCGGACTGGTGAGCGCGCGAAATGAGAGAAAGAAAAAGGGAAGATTGATGAAGCTGATGATAAATACTAGATATGGATATGGCGATGGACACTATAGTGCCCGAATCTTTACCTTGGGAGCACACTGATGAAGGACCCGAGTGGGTCCACTACTGTTTCTGCTCTCGACTGATCTTTACTAAGATTCTGAGGTGTACAGCGACTCCGTATCTCATTTGAAAACATCTCTTATCGGTAACTCTATCACCCTTCCAATCTCAAAAGGCAAACTTGTGTTTGGCACATGGCAAGGTATATACTTGGCGGAATTTAGACATAGCGGAGCAGGATGGGGAGGTAGAGGACAAGGTAGAAAAGTCATTGCGACCATTTTGTGAGTAAAAAGGGTCTGATCAAACGGCTGAACGCGAAGCTCATTTCGTAATTTTTAGACCATAATGAAGCTAAGAACAAGATAGATGTATGCATTATATGATCGAACTTGCAAATTGAACCACCGACCATCCCTTCTGCTCCCATATCTCATCCATCATCTCAGGATCTTTTTCATACCCGTCAGATTTGCGGTCTTCTGATTCCTCTCTCAGTAGTGCATCTGTAGCTTGCTTTTTGACTTGTAGCCTCAGACCAGCTCCAAGAGCATCTACCACAGCTAGACTTGCGTTAAGACCATAAACCATCGTAGCGGCGTAGAAGAAGTTGGCGTTCCCCGTGCCAGTGAGAAGCCATAGAGAATGCAAAAGAGGAAGAAGTATTGATGTGTATAGGTGAACAGTGAGAGTGAAAAGGGGATGTCGCAAGTCTGTAGCACACTCGTCAGGTGAAAGACCAAACTCAAAGCTTTACTACTCACTTGAAACCACGTCGGGAAAGCAACCCAATAGCCCAGCCCAGACTGCCATGTCTCCAAGCGCAGGGTAGCTTTTCCAGGTACTGATGATACCCACTTGGATCAAGATCGCGAATAGGGGATCGTCAGATAATCGCAGGCAAATAGGTGCTACATAGATCAGGTTATGCAGCTACACCATCATAATCAGCGATTTGCACTGGAAAGCTTAGCTGATATGACTTACCTGGAATACGCCCAAGAAGAACGTTCTGAAATGATCGAACATCTCGGTGAAAAAGTACCACCACATGCCAACGTTGGGCGTCAGGTCGTTCACGTTGATGCTGAACCTGAGATTAACGGGAATCGCATTTTGACGATGGACCTCCAACTCACATGACACCCCAGCTCTGCTCAATCCAGCTTTGACTAGCTGTCAAATAGATAATCCCGGTCAATCCTGCGCAAAATAATACGAAGCTGACAGCGGTTAAGAGGACTGGAGAAGCAAGATGAGTTCCTGATTTCTGCTTGAGTAGCATAGCTAGCGGTGGCAGGAGGAGTAGCGGGTATAGTGAAGCATGTGATGCCAGAGCTAGCAAGAAAGTTGCTCCTGTTATTTGACCTACGATATGTATCGTCAGCATGGTTTGTGCGATAAGAGCTTACCTGTTGCGGCAAAAGCGATAGCGCTTAGAAGAATGGCGTTATCGATACTCGTTGTAGATTTTGCGAGACACGATAGCAGAGTGTAAGGATTGAATAAAAATCTGCCAATAAACCTTGGTCAAAAGGGCGTCATGGGATTACTGGAAATGCACTCACAGAGCTAAAATCAGTGACACCTTTCGTTCGTTCCGCTTCGAGTTTTGAGATTTCCATATTCTTACCAATGCGATGGCACTACCGATATCCACTGAGGTCCAGAGCAGCAGAGTGAGGAGGTATGAGGATACTGGAACGATGTAAGTGAAAAATAAGAGGTACAATGGGGACTGCAGATCCCATCAGCTTTGTTGTAGCGCATAGTTCAAGAATGAACTTACGTGAAAAAATACTCCTCCGTCGTATGGATTGCTTCCTTGATCGTGTATGAACACACCTTCTTTGACTTTTACAATTGTTTCAGCAATACAGACATACAAGGGGGTGAAATTATCACTCACGACTACGGAAAGATGTCAAAGGGGTAGATAACTCCGGCCTCCGTTCCAGCGCATGACAAAGCGATGGTATTCCCAAGAATAAAGCCAACCGAATAGCTGCCCCAGCACAAAGAACCCCTTGAGGTGACTTCAAAGAGGTCCTAATTGTAGCCAAGTCCATTACCGGCAAGATTTCGTCACGAGGATGTGGTTTTGTGGGACTTTGGAAGAAAGCAAGATATAGGACTGGAACGGGGAAATAATCATGACGCGACGAGGACAACATTTTGACGAAATAATAAAAACAACACGATCCGTCGGAATTTTGGAAACGTATTAGCGGCAAGCTATGAATATGATCAAGACATGGGAGACTCTCCCTCCTTAAATGAGACTGTTATTGCCAGAGGTAGCTATTAGTGACTTTAGCAGTCCGTTTACAACAGGATTTATTGAACGATCGAGATGCAAAAGATCAAAAACCACAGCACTCAGGATTTCCGCATGGTCCCCCAACTTCGGTACTAACTGAGCGACAACCAACTTTATTGCGCAAAACTTAGATGCATGCCAATCTATAGTCGGTTTATCAAGAAACTAATTACTGGTACCTAAGATGACGATGCGTGCACATTGCGCAGAGCAGACCAGACCGGGATGCTTTCTGGATTCTATGACCGTAGATGGCATTCTTGGCGACACGTCCATACTCATCTTGTTCAGGAAAGCCCGGATATCAAGATGACATGTCGTTCACGGTAGTACAAAAGGGGAATATATACAGTGAATAGGGTATCTTCGACGAAGAAGTCTGGCTTTGACTGCGGCTTAAGACACAGCGATGAGTAACAAGTTTTTCCTAAATCTCCATACGCTATTAGGATCTTAAACATATGATCTACTAGCCTCCCTGAGTACTGAGCGATGTCCTCGGGCTACATATAGCCCACTCCAGTTGTTTATGACGATTTGACGGTAGGTGAAGTATCGTTCGTTGTGTCTTCGTCGGTACTATCCACTTCGCTGCTGCTCAACGATGAGGTATCGTCAGAATCTTCAGGGTCATCCTCATCGTCTTCATCATCTACTGCAATGTCTGTGGGCGGCTGACTATCGACTTCGGGCCCTAAGTTGCTTCTCGGCTCTTTTGGGGCATCGAACACGCCAAGACCGAGATCCTGTTCGACTAGATGTTAGTATCGAATCATCTTTATCGCCATATATTATGACAGGAAAAAAGGGGACAATCTCGAACAGACCATTGCTATAGCCTGATTCCCATTTATCTTTTCCATATTGACCGAATTTGGATCTTTCGCTGCTTTCTCCAATAACTCATTATTTGAGGCCTTGAACAAGGGCAAGAAAGCTCGAGCTCGTGCAAGTGCTATATCGAGAACGATGTCAGCTAAAGCAACTTCAACCATTCAGGGATGTTGGAACATACCATCGCTCTCTGGTACGGCTTCCGGACGACTGGGTAGTTGGATTGTCTGCGATTGTGGAAGAGGTTTCTCGGGCGATTCGGTCGTAGGAGAAGAGATATTGGAGAGCAAATTTGCTAATAATCAATAGCAATGCAGCAATTCGTCAATGTTTGTTTTATCACTTATTTAATCGGCTATGTTCACATACATAGTCGTGATTGTCTTTCTTCAGAAGATTCGACATCCAGCCTTTCTCGAGGTTTTGATTGTGAAGCCATGTTATTATGATTCTTGATTATCCTTATCCTTCGTAGAGAGCGTAGTGCGATTGATTCCAGGCTGATGGATATCGGGTGTTGGAGCGGTGCTGCTGATTAAGAGGATGTAAAACTTCAGGCAAGCTTTATGTTGTCAATAAACCGAAAATAATTCATAGGTGATCGACCTCCACTTCCAATGACCCTTTGCGATTTGATACTCTTCTTACTGTTCGCTATTATCAATCTCGCTCTTTATGCTTCCTGCAGCTCACATTATGAGTTTTACGATCAGACCAGCACGTCAAGTAGCATCGATAACGCCAGTACAACTGCAACAGCATCTTTCGGTCTCACCTGTGCACCCATTGCACATAAGCGGGCTGGTATCCTCCTGGCCTGCTCTCACTCAATGGCGACTGTCGGATGGGTTGAGGGGTGTAAGGGATGCTGTGGGAGAAGATAGAGCGGTGGAAATTGAATTGGGGAAACAGGGTAGAGGATATCTGCATCCTGATTGGCAAAGAGTAAATATGGGCTTTGGTAGGTTTCTTTGCAGAACCAAGATCATAAATTGATTTAACGAACTCGCAAGTTTAGATTTATTTCTCGATGCTTTCATATTCGATAAGATACCTTCATCTGTTCCAAAATCACAATTACCATCTGCATATCTAGCTCAATCGGATCTTCTGGACTCCTCATCCAGATTAGCTGAAGCAGTACCCCCTTTACCCCATTTTTTCGTTGGTAAGGAGAAAAGTCTGTATCGGCGAACCATTTGGATTGGTCCCGAAAAGAGTTTCACTCCATTCCACAAAGATCCATATGTAGGAATATATTCTCAAAGTGGGTATTTCCTTAAGGCGAAGAGGACTCATACTTACAAAACAAATAGTTGTAGGCAAGAAGACATTCCATGTGTTACCGCCAGAAGCAGCTCAATTCCTCTCACCTTCAAATCTCGCTCGACATACGAATACTTCTCAAATACCTATACCTGTCTCGCGTATATTACCAACGACGCCCGACTCAATTCCAGATCGGAAAGACCTAGTCGATCTCCCTCAAGGTATCCTTGATACGTGTTATACTCAATTGAAAAAGGCTTTCGCTTTAGAAGGTGCATGTGCAGTAGATTTGAATGAAGGTGAATCGGTGCTTGTCCCAGAAGGATGGTGGCATACTGCTGAAGGTGGGAATGAGCCTGGCGTAGGTGTGGGCGCATGGTTTAGATGAGTAAAGGTTTACGACAATGACGGTTGTATTCGGAAAGATCACGATATGTCAAAAATTTAAGGATAATATCGTATAAATACATCAACCCGTGGGCGAACACCTCTGAATAAAATGAAAAGCCAAATATATACGGCGAAACTCTAGATCAAGCAACGACCCATGGTCTTCTAACACCAGTTCTCGCCACGACGCAGATCGCCAGTCTGTTATCCCAATTCACATTCATACGAAGAATGCGAGGTACACGCTGGATACTGCAGTAGCGGCCATGACAGCGTAACCTGTAGCGTAGACACCTTTGATAGTGAGACCTAGAAATTTATGGCATAATCAGTTACTATCCGATTTCAGTGACATAAGTCATCCGGATGACGGTTCGCCGATTGAAGTTTGCATTGCTACCGTCAGACGGCATCGAAAAACAACTTACCCTTTCCAACATCCCATGACAAATGCCTAATACCGTTGAAAGTGTGGAAAGTGAATGGAACAGCGAAGAGGAACTTGAGACCACCTTTGACCCATGTTGGAAGATCGGAGATGAGGGATATGAGATGCGCAGAGTCGATGATTGGAAAGACGGGATGTAAGAGGTAGGCGAGAGCTCCAGCGTAAAGAGCACCGGAAAGAGCTACACCGGTCACTCGATTGGCGATCGACAAGACCGATGTTACCTATCAGGTCGATAACCGTCAGCGTGAATCACTATGCAAGGATGTGGAAAAGCGCACTTGAGGTTGATAGATTGTTGCGTGAGGAGAATTTGGTCGATGTTGTCGTTGCGAGTTGAGATATGCGATGTTTTCAGCTGGTGTCATGTTTTCAGTGGAAGCGAATCTATCATGTTGTCGTAGGTCAGCTTGATTCGGCCCTCGTAATGACAGTCCCCCTGTCTCATTCAATTCCGCCTCCTTCCTCCACTGCTGGTAGCGTTCGTTCTCGTCGTATTACTTCCCCGCAACGATTGTGTCCTCCTTTCTCCAGTTATATTGCCGGCCAATGCATCATCTGACCTCGCAATCCATGTTTCGAAAATCCAGTGAGTGTCCCGATCCCATGTGTCTATATCATATCGACCCCAGAATGAGACTACCATACACGACCAAAAATTCACCTTTTCTGTGCAAGCATCAAACCTGGAGCAGAGGCCCGAAGCATCGAAGCTATTTTGAAAGACACAATGTCAGCTTTCCACCTGCCAGATCCGTTCCTCTTTGTATAATGTATACGTACGCTTCGCTACTGCTCGGAATAGACTTTGTCGTACAAGTGAGGCGGACATGGCTGTAATCGACCTGAGAGGTGAGTTTAACAATTTATCAAAGACGATAAGTGATGAAAAAATAGGTAAAGTAGAGCGAAAGTTGAATTGGGTGGATGATCGAGAATAGGATTTGGTATTGTGCTCCTGCTATTCGTTGGATTTCATATATTCATTTATTTCATGCATATGACCTGACCACGTGGCTGATCATCACAATTTAAAGGAGTATCGGAGGAAATCGGATCAAACAATTCTTAAGGTACCATCATCAATCATAGAATATCAAGCCAGTGGCATTTAGTAGTTATGATGCATAGATTACATACATCCACTACAAGTATCATCTTTATTCAAGCTTACTCTTGCCGCTCTTTCAATGCAATCATTTCTTCCTTCAGCTTCTCCCTCTCTGTACGCTTGAGCTCCCCTTGCTCTTTTTGTCGCGCTATCCATTCATCTTTGTCCCTAGCTGGCTTGGCGTTCCTGAATGGTTGTTAAATTAGCAAGGTAGCAGAATGAACCCTCAAGCAATTTTACTCACCTTCTATGTATTTTGGACTTGATATGAGTTTCCCATTCTTTGACGCTGAGTGAGTAAGGTCGACCAGGTAGAGAGCAGATTTCGCAGTCCCTTCGAGCATTGATGTCTTGTCGGCTTAGTCAAGATAGTCAGCCAAAGCCTAAGATATGGCACCAGACTGACTCACTCTAACGTGTCTGGTACCCTGCTATCTCCAACGTTGTCCAATAGGCCCAGAAGTTCTTGTGCTTCTATATGACCTATGAGTCTAGATTTGGGCAAAGGTTCTTCTGCCATGAAACCTACAGAGATCATCAACGAATGCGAAAACACTATCTCTTCACGCTTCCCGATTATACACAGTGATAACGCGAAGGTAATGCACTCACATCTCAGTATATTGACTGCAGGTTCAATTCCCATCTCTCCGCCGTTTACCACATATATATCAACTTCACCCCCAAGAGATTTAGCTTCTTTTATAGCAGGTAAAAGCTGTTTCTTGATCCATTTGAGCTGTGATTTAGCATATTGATGCGTCGATAATTTCGTCCTTTCCAGGGCAGGAGCGTATGCTGGATCCGTACTTGGATCAGGTTGAGGCAGATTCAAGGCTGCGAATTCTTTGTATCCTGTGTAGAGAGAATCGATTGACCATTTCATTCGTCAGATCAACCAATAATGACAGGTGCAAAAATATTGCCTCACTCACCGATTGACTGAAATATGCCTTCTGTGTGGTCCGTAGCTTCCGTTGTGCCGTATATACTTTGAGCAATCCCTCTTAATTCTGCAATCTCACGCAACAGGCCGTTCTAGGTTTGCCTCTAGTCAGCCCAAATTATCTTAGCGAATGTATGAACTCACATCGACCATCTTATCGACTCGCTTGTCCAGACGAGGACGGAGATCAGAGAGCGGTTCATAAACCCAAAATATAAGAGTGCGGAACCTAAAGACAGAGTTAGCCGTAGCCCATGACTTAAGATCTGAACGGACTCTGAGGAACTCGCCTTGCTTCTCTTCCTTTTGATTGGACTTCTCCGCTGTTTGTACATCCATCAACTATATCCTTCGAGATGCCGCGTTCCCACCATCTTTCTAAGGCTCGTCTGACTTTTCTACCGTCACGCCAATGCCATCTACCTCCCTCCTTTGGGTCCAATGCTGATAGCAATCGGTATAAAGCTAATAATTTAGCATCCTCGTTAATAGTGGGCCGACTTGAGTTGGAGGAAGACGAGCCCGATGAAGATTCTGTAGTAACATCAACAGGCCATATAGGCTCAGTAGTCCAAAATGTTTCCAAGAGCGTGATCATACCGTCACTTAGATCTGCGGGAAGTGGTGGACGTGGACAAGGTGGTATCCATCTCAACGAGGTAGAACTAGCTGTAGCTTTACCTTTGTCGGCAGGAGAAGTCGGACGGTCGAAGGACAGCTCCGGTGGAGGAAAGAGGAAATGCTGGATGAAGTAATGTGTTCCTCCACATACGATAGGTAGAGTTTTCGAGGATAATGTACCAATCTAAAAGAAAACGACAGTTGTTCATTTTAGCTAATGATTAGACGGATTCAATCAAGCATGCTTAACCTTGTGATGCATGTGCTCACCTTCTTGTCCGCTTCGTTACACCATTTTCCTACTTCCCAACTTCCACCTTCACCCGGAGAGACCATATCCAATCCCCAATGTTCAACACCTCTCATTTCCTCCGGCTTCATTTTGTTCGTGATTACATCGAGACCTTTATACAGCTGCATAGAGTCTGAGGAAAGAACAATCGCTGGTTGACTTGACTCGCCTTCACGGCTATGATCCCTCAAGAAAGAGGTTGGGGGTCTTAGGGAGTGGGCTAAAGCGACGGCTAAATCTGACTTGCCCACACCAGTTGTGCCGATCACCGCGACTATAGGTCTCTTCATCGTCGTTACTGTCGTGACAGTCATAATTGATCGTCGTGAGAGCCCGAGCATGTGTGTGACATTTTCAATAAATCATTTAATATGTTAGGGCAAGATAGTAGGAGTATTTCGCATGTTGGAAAATAGACATTTTGTCAACAATAATGTAAAGTGGAGGTTGCCGTCAACGCAGATCTCCTCAAATTGGGTGGCAAATAGAGACCAAGAAGAGTTATGACAGCTTTTCTTACATATATTGACCAAAGAGTCATAAGACATGGACATACAACCTATAGTATAGTCTGAAACATGTACAAGAGAAACAAGGGGTACCCTACAACTCCATCGACTCATCTTCCCTGCTCGATCCACAAGACTTCATCTCCTTCTTCTCAGCAGCGGGCTCCGATCCTGCTCTTCGTCTACCTTTTTTCTGAACAAGCGTCCAGTTGTCTTCCTCTTCTTCTTCTTTGACTACTTCCAAACTACCGCTTCTACCAATGGAACCTAACATCATAGGCGAAGAATCGGTATCTCCATTGGCATGGGAATAACCGTTTAACCCGTTCGTCAATTTACCTTTCTTGACCGGACCTAACGGACTGACAAAGTCAAATCTCTGAAGCGTGGGTACAGGTGAGCCAGAGCTTCGAAAAGCGGTCTCATCTCCAGAGGGTAGAATTCTCGGCGGAGTGTAGGTGCCGCCTCGTCCACGAGGACTTGATTCGCCCATTCCTACAAAAATACCATTTCGACGTTTATCTCGACCTGATCGGCGCGGAGAATTCGGTCGTTGAGGTGTAGATAAGTTCGGTCGGATATATGATGCGAGTGATGGAGAAGCTGTCCTTTGAGGCGTCGAAGGTCCAGCACAATGCAAATTGACCGGACCAAAAATGCTGGATTGAATACTGGAAGAATTGTCATTGTCTACCGTCTCGGCCACAAATGTCCTCCTTTTCTTTGGTCCGGAGAGATTCACCATTTCTTCTCCTACTTCGCCGTTACAGGGTTTGTCATATCCTTCTCCTTTTCCCTCAAACGGATCGGACTTGATGACCAATCTCAACTGTTTCTCCCTTTCCTCACTGAGGGCTCTGAGCTTTTCTACTCTTCTCTCATTCATAACCCAGTTGACGCTTTTATTCCAAGCGTCTTTATCCGCTTTGATCTGAGCTCGATCTGACTCATCACCTACTCCAGGATGTGTCCGGTTATGAGCCGCCTGGGACTCCCTTGATGAAGCTCGCATATCGAAGGTGATCGGGGAAGCGGCGTGATAGTAAGCGCCGAGAAGAGGCGGAGATGCGAGTAAAGGTGGATTTGGACGTATACTTAAGGGTATCAATCTGGCTTTGACGGTGATGATGCTTTTCAACGGTGCGTTAGCGATCTGACAAAGGGTGCAAGGTCTGACATCATATACGTACGGCGGCTTCTCCTCATGGTATATCCTGACAGGAAAGAAGTGATTTCCTCTGGGTACGGTTCTACCTTGGAAGAACGTCCTCTTGTCTATGATCTGTCAAGAAGATTATTAGCAGCTGCAGGTCGAATGACTGCGTACTGAACTTACTTTGCCAGGCCAAATACCGTCGTCAGCCGTTTCGACGAGTACGACGTCTCCAGATTTTGGAGTCCATCTTCTCCATTCCCTTTCTTCCTCTGCATTAAGCTGATGAGTAGCGACAGCTCCTATATGATGTCGATTGGGCATAGGTCTACCGTTCACATCTTGTTTCTCGTTGTCTGTAGCAGCTGGTTTCGTCAGCATGGTGCGGAAAGAGGGGTTTCATAAGACTTGCCAGCTCGACTATCGCAATCTTCGTCCATATTCTCGCCATCAACATCTTTGATAGCTGCCTTCTTAGCTGTACAACATAGCTCATTCATCGATCTTATCACCCAGTATCTTTTAACAGCCTCTTCCCATCTTGCCTTGACTACGCCTTCCTCCAATTTCACATTAGCGCATGATTCGAATTTTGCCGTCAATCCATCTAGTCGAGTGAAAGTGTCACATGCTAATAGATCTAAAGCGGCGTCGAGCGATCCTAGTTGTAATGTTGGTCGAGGTAAAGAGTCGCATGGCGCGCACTTCCTCTTTGGCATTGCTGACTATCTGCGTGAGAACCAATCAATCGATATTTGGTCTATCGATTTAAGGTATTAGTTTCGTTGGGTATAAAGCGTAATTAACAGGGAGAGAAAGAACAGATGGCTGATGTTGGAAGGGTTTACGATGACATTGTGGGTCGAAAACAATGAATGAGGTATGGTATATAGCGCTGCAGTAGGCTTAGGCAGATCTCTCTATGAGAAGAGATAATAATCAAGAAGTAATCTATGTAATAGCTTAGCAAGAGGTAAGAGTGGCAAACACAAGTACTGGTAGTCGTAATATATGAAGAAATGAAGAATGATCTGCTTATGCAATACACTATAATGTTAGTCATCTATTAACAATAACCGGACACCGCCGCCAATAGCCAATATCACCTTTGACTGGTGGGGCTCCACATCGGTTTCAGCATTTATATTATCTATAAAAGAGTTTTAGTTGCGAGTTCATATTCACTTTCATCACATCACAAAGCCTTATAACCGATTGTCAGTCAAAAAATGGGCAAGAAGAAGCTTTCTTTGAAGCGTGAGTCCCGACTTCAAGCATGTTACCTCTTACTAACAAATTCTGCAGCCGTGCAACGAGGTTTTGCAACCACGTCAATAGTGACGAAGAAGCCAGAACCTGCTCCCGCTCCTTCGCTTGACAACGATCCGAAATCTGCAGACAATCCTGCAGACAAAGGTCCAGCACTATCTAAAAATGGAATTGATGCGTGTATAAATGGAGGTAGTGCTTCAGGGAAACCCACAGCACAGGCTGATTGGGAAGATGAAGAAGCGATAGGAAAAGCTGCTCTTCAATCGCTAGTCGACAAACTGCACGATAAGGGTGAGAAGGAGGTCTCCCGCATCATCAAGGTCAGTCATCCCCTGTGTTCCTTTAGCAGTCAACTCACAATTACTTCAGACCATAGAATATGATCGAAGGTTAGCAACATCGTTCCCCAAATTAGAATTAGACGAGAAGGTAAGAGAGGAGGTTTTGCAGTTGGCTGCAAGTGAGAATGGCTCAATCGTGGAGGGTAAGCAGCTGATTGTACTGGCAGATTTGAATATAGCTGAATACTTACACTGCACAAATTAGGCCAAGCTGTACCTAAATCTATTCCATCCTCTGCATCCGGCAATGACACGGAGAAAAGTCTTTTACGCTTTTACATTACTTATCACGTTCTGAAAAAGCTTGGTTTCCGTGATGAAAGGATCGAACAATGTTTGATAGAAGGTCTGGGAGAGACGGATACTTGGGAAGAAGCAATGGAATGGGTGAGTTCATCGAGATGTCCATGTGAACTCAACTGATGCAAGCGCAGATGTGGACCCATTTGACGGAAGATGAATGCCTACAAAGAGGAGAGTACGCTAAACAAGAGGGTAAGTAGCGGGATATGATCATTTTCTCTCTGGTACTTATTCCTGATTTGAAAACCAAAGAGCCGAGCCTCATGCAATCAGACGAGCCTTTGCTTGAGTTACCTCTAGAAGAAGCACCACCAGTCATAGTGGACGAAATGACTGAACCGTCAGCCGAAATGATACCATCGCATGGCACCACCAGCTCATCGGAAGCAACATCACTGTTTCAGTCTCACGAAGCGGACAGTTCTTCCGAGTCTAGCGATGATGGCAACTTCAATCCGGGCGAAATTAATGAGAGGTGGGCCAATCTATCTCTTGAGCTTGACAACTTGAAATCAGCACCAGGCGGCCCAAAAGCAAAAGGGAAGAAAGGGAAAAGTGCTGTCATCATAGAAACGCCCGAAATCAGGACTCTGAAAGACAAGATAGTCAAGGTGGAGAAGGAATATCTTTTCAGCCGGAAAGATGCTGGTGAGTTAGCACCATTGAATAAGGGTCAACCATCGCTAATCTTCGTGCAGATGTCATATTGAAATCCCTGAAATCGCAGAGAGATGCTGCCGTTCTAGCAGCCAAGCTCAAAGGAACATCCGTCACGCCCAGTGATAGCAGCCAAGGAGCTGTGGAAGCCGTTGACCCAGAAGATCCTATCACTCCACCCGCCGCCCCGGATATTTTCAGTGCGGCTGACGATGAAGACGGCGATCTGTTCGGGGGACTTTTAGACGAGCCAACGGAGGCAGTGACGGTCAACGATCATTCAACAGCCAATACATCAATCACTGTCCGGTCTATGACAATACCAAAATCCTCTTTTGCCAGCAACATCCCAAAGAATATCCTCAAATCAGCTGTCACCAAGCAATCCAAACAGGCTGTATTCACTTACGCCAAATTGTCAGGCAGCAGCCGTGCCAGTCGAGCTGGTCTCGAGATTCGATGGTCGACTGGACGACGCAAAGTGTGGCGTATGGATGATATTGCATGTAATGATATGGCCGAAGCGGAAAATTATGTCTCCACTATCGCCCTCAGCGAACTTTCAACAGACGGTACTCTAATAGGGTTGAATTGGCGCACGATGCCTCCTGATTATAGGGAGCTGTGGGAAGAAGAGGAGAACAAACGAAAAGACGAGGAAGATGTTGGGAAAAGGGAAATCTGGGCTAAAATCAAAGCCCTGTATGAGAAGAAAGCCGTGGGTCCACCGACAGATTCAAAGATAGACGCTACTGTCAAAGCTCCATCTACCGGTACCACAACACCAAATATCAAGAGCGAAGTTGAACAAGCCGACCGATTTTCGCAGAAACTGCAGGACGACCAGGACGACTTCGCAAAACGTCGAAGCTCTTCAGCATACCAAACCATGCTTCATCAACGGAACACGTTGCCCATCGCGTCTTTCAGAGAACAGATCGTGTCATCACTGGAAGAGTCCCAAATCATCGTGCTTAGTGGAGAGACTGGTTGCGGTAAATCCACTCAACTCCCTTCGTTCATTTTAGAAGATCAATTGGCGAAAGGAAAACCATGCAAGATATATGTTACCGAACCTCGACGAATCAGTGCTATATCCCTTGCACAAAGAGTTTCACAAGAGCTGGGAGACTCTGCCGGAACCATGGGTACAAATGCTTCCTTGGTTGGTTATTCAATCCGTTTGGAAGCGAAAGTCTCCCCATCAACAAGACTAGCGTTTGTTACCAATGGTATTGCCCTCCGTATGCTTGAAAGCGGATCGGCAGGTGGTTCGAAAGGGACAGCTTTTGACGAAGTCACTCACATCATCGTTGACGAGGTTCACGAGAGATCAATCGAATCAGATTTCCTCCTCATCGTGCTCAAGAATTTGATGCAACAACGCAAAGATCTAAAAGTAGTTCTCATGTCAGCTACAGTGGATGCTGAGAAGATATCCAACTTCTTTGGGGGTTGTCCCTTCCTATCTGTGCCAGGCAGGACTTTCCCTGTTCAAGTCAACTACTTGGAAGATGCCGTCCAGATCGCCGACTGGCAAATCAGCGAGGATTCCCCGTATGCATTGCGAGGCAGAAATTTCAAACCTACCACCCAGATGGTAGAGTGGAATGAAGAAGGTGCCAAATCAGATTCAGACCCGTCAGATGGAGAGGAAGATGATCCAAGCCGTTCGTCGAATCCCGCAAAGCTGTCTTCGATCAAGTATTCTTCCAATACTGTTTCAACACTTAATCTGTTGGATTCCAGACAGATCCCATACGATCTCATTATTCGTCTCCTGGAAAAAATATGCTACGAAGACTCGTCTTTGATTGCGTTTTCTCAAGCAACACTGGTATTCATGCCAGGGCTGGCGGAAATCAGGAAACTTACGGATTTACTTCAATCACACCCCGCGTTCGGCAGTAGAGATTTCATGGTGTACCCATTACACTCGACGATCAGCTCAGAGGGTCAAAGTGCAGTTTTCGATATCCCGCCAAAAGGAATTAGGAAGATAGTCATTTGTGAGCCTTTCTTTCTTCAATTTGCAGTACATTGCTGACATCGCCTTAAATAATCTTACAGCTACCAACATTGCCGGTGAGTGAGGAGAGAACTACCAGATATAACAAGACTGATGACATCTGATAGAGACCGGTGTGACTATTCCTGATATCACATGCGTTATCGATAGCGGCAAGCATCGAGAAATGAGGTAAGTTTGGTCAGTTATTGAAAAGGTGACACACTTAATTTCATTAACCATATCGCAGGTATGATGAGAAGCGACAGCTCTCTCGACTGGTGGAAACCTATATCGCTCGAAGTAATGCTAAGCAAAGGCGAGGTCGAGCCGGTCGAGTGCAGGAAGGGTTAGCTTTCCATTTGTTCACCAAAGCCAGGCATGATACACAGGTAAGCTTAGTTTCGGTCTCAGCCGGTGGAAATTCGATACGTGGCATGCCTTCTTACGCATTTTGTTACAGCTGGCGGAACACCCCATTCCAGAAATGCTTCGTCTATCTCTCCAAGATCTCGCCCTTCGAATCAAGATACTCAAAGTTCCACTCGGCAAAACAATTGAATCTGTGCTGCTTCAAGCTCTCGATCCGCCATCGTCGGTGAACATACAACGAGCGATCGCTTCTCTTGTAGAGGTCAAAGCCTTGAATACCAACGAAGATATCACGCCAATGGGTAGACTGCTGTCTAAACTACCTATGGACGTCCATTTAGGTAAATTCTTACTCATGGCAGCGATGATGAGGTGTTTGGACCCGGCACTCACGATAGCCGCAACGCTAAACTCGAAATCACCCTTTGTCACTCCATTTGGGTTCGAAAGTCAAGCTGAAAATGCCAAGAAGAGCTTTGCCGTGGGGAATAGTGATTTCCTGACTATCGCCAATGTTTTCGATAGTTTCAGAAGGGCTTCAGAAAATCCTAACTTTGTCAGGGTATTTTGTAAAAAGAATTTTGTGTCTCTGCAGGTGCGTCCGGACGTCCGATCACCTTTTGCGCTATCGCTTACCTGTGTCTAACTAAAACACAGAACTTACAACAAATCGAAGAGCTTCGTCAACAGCTTCTAGCGTGAGTTATTGTCGATTTTAACGTGACAGGCTTGAAGCTGACAGGGGAATCCAGGTATCTTGTTGATTCGTCCTTTGTCGATACAAATGCCCAGCAACGCAAAGAGATCAGCCAGTAAGTGAAGACACTCGACTGACTGATCAGGTTCTGATCGTATTGTCACCCAGAGCTAGGTTTTCCCGAGGCGTACGAACAAGATTTGTCAGCGTTCCACCTGACTTCAACGTGAATGGAGCGGACGTGAATATCCTTGGAGGCGCATTGGCAGCTGGTCTTTATCCCAAATTACTATCGCTTGATCCTTCTTCGGGAGGTGGCCTCAAAACCATCATCAACCAACAACCTGTAGCCATTGTGGGTGTCCAATACTGCAGACGTAACTAAATGAAGCTGACATAATATATCATCTCAGCATCCAAGTTCAGTCAATTTCAAAGTGTCACGATCCGATTTTGGGACGAATTACCTAGCGTACTTTACGATAATGCAATCCAAGAGACTCTACGCTTGGGAGACTGGACCGATTGACGATAAAGCTTTGGCTCTGCTTTGTGGTGATGTTGCCGATTTCAGGGTAAGATCTCGAGTCTGCACTCCTTCTTGATAGCAGAAATTGACCATTCATCCGAATACTTAGATAACTGCCTCATCCCTACATATTGATCGTAAGATCCGATATCATGTTTCACCTAAATCAGCCATCGCTATCAAACTTCTTCGCGAGCAATTCGCTCTTGCTATGTCAACCAGATTGAGGGGGAAAAAGTTGACGGAAATTCAAGAGAAATGGTTCGAGTTAGGCATGAAATCTTTGCGAGTCGTAGTGAATGAAGAGGAAGCTAGAGTTGGGCTTGTGTAGATATAAATAGAATGAAAAATATATGCTTTGTCATGATAATAGATAGATACATTCATTGTATTGATACAGTGCTATAAGTCCTTCTACTATACATACAGTGAAGACAAAAATGATTTTACAAAAGGTAAGAGGTGTATCCCCCTTAATTTTGGCTTTTGGCCTTAGATTAGACCATCTCATGGCTTCGGTTGGACATCGTATTTGTTCACTCGCCCTCCAGTTGAATCGCAATTATGAGAGTGTTTATGTTTTCTAGGTTTTATAGCGGGTCTACGGGTTTAATAAGGTTATAAGTGTTCATCAGCGCGCTAGAGAGCATTGTGATAACATACCTAGCACGTCCATCACCTGCCCCACCATCCGACTCCGAACTTTGTGAATCTGATTCTCCCAGTTCATCGTTACCTCCTTCTCTTACTCTGTGTTTATGCTTATGAGTATTGGATCGTCCATTTGATTTTGATGAATCATGTGTATGTTCTTCGTCAGAAGACGAGCATGAAGATTCATCTGATGATTCATCGAATGCTTTAGGTTTATGATATATACAACAGACTAATTTAGGAAAAAAACATAGATCATAAGCTATTGCTCCATTGTTCAAATTGTAGACCTGACTCACTTTTTGATTTCTTCTTTCCCATTCCTTCATTATCTACAGTTTCATCAGTCCAAACTACCCTTTGCTTTTTTAATGGACCACCACGTAATTTCAATACTCCCGCTGGAGGTTGTTCGGGCGGACTTGTAGATGGTCCCGCTTCAATCTCAGTTTGAGCAGTTCCACGCAAAGTTGCGCCTTGTTGACGAGCTTGATTTGACATGTCATTCAAGGAGTAGATGGGGTATCCCTTATTTTCAAATGTGATTTTATCGAGTGTTTAAGTGATGCTTGCGGATTTTAAGCAACGGCAGAATGAAGATCGACCCCTTACTCCAGTAAAATACAAATAACATACCGTGGGAAAATTGATTTCCAAAAGTATTAATAGATGACGCCAGAGTAGGAGTTGACCGAAAACACCAACAGGTAAAGCGAAAAAAAGATCAAATGCTATTGATTCTATAGGACGATATATCGTACGATCGCTAAGAGACAATTCGTAGTCAATATCAATCTCTTATAAGATAGTAAATAGCATACGATCTACTTGAAGCATCCGAACATCTCAAAAAAAAGTAGAATATTATGTCAGAAGTAAGTGATTGGAACCCGCTCTTGAGGGTTTTGGCTTTCTGCTAATGGGTTGCCGCATAATTAGTTCAGAGCTCCTCCTCTTGATGTATCGTACGTTACGCTTTCCACAAGACTTCTAAAGCTTCTAGAAGACTAGGACCAGCTGATGCTCGTGAAAAATCCAGATCCATTCTCCATGGAGGTATACATCATCCCGTTTTGCGAGAATGGCAATCAAATGGTCGAAGTCTGACCAAATCGATGTTCATCTACCCCATTTTCATCTCTGATGATCCCGATGCCGAAGAAGTCATTTCTTCGTTGCCGGGTCAAAAGCGGTGGGGCATAAATAAGCTGGAAGGCTTCGTAGCTCCATTAGTAAAAAAGGGTTTGAAGAGTGTTATACTGTTCGGTGTACCTATGAAAATGGAAAAGGTGAGTCATTGCATTATTTGAACGGGGTCAGGAAATGCGAGAAGGGTACTGGCAAGATGAAAAGAGTTGACATCCACTGCAATGTCGATGTTGAGAGTATAGAATCTGATGCAATTCTCATTTAACTTGCAGGACGCACGGGGTAGTGCAGCCGAGGATCCTTCAACACCAGTCATTCAAGGTCTTCACCTTCTCAGCAAAGCTTTCCCTCAACTCATGCTCACCGTAGATGTTTGTCTATGTGAATACACTTCTCATGGACATTGCGGTGTCTTATCTTCTCTACCTAATCCCGGTCATTCCAATCAACCGACAATTGAGCCGGAGCCATCCGCACAACGTATAGCAGAAGTAGCTGTTGCATATGCTAAAGCAGGTGCTCATTGCGTTGCACCTAGTGATATGATGGATGGTAGAATAAGAGCAATTAAATTAGGCTTAATGCATGCTGGTTTAGCCAATCGATGTGCTTTAATGAGTTACTCTGCTAAATTCGCTAGTGGATTATACGGTCCTTTCAGGTATGTAATTTTCCACGTTGATAACAAGGTCAAAAGCTAACATGTCATATCTGAACCAGAGATGCTGCTGGTAGTGCTCCCTCTTTCGGTAATAGAAAATGCTACCAACTTCCTCCACATGGTCGATCAATCGCTCGACGTGCTATTGTAAGCTTTCTTCAAGCCTACACTGTTGGGAGACAAGCTGATTTGTGATTGGAACAGCAACGAGATGCGAACGAAGGAGCTGATTTCATAATGGTCAAACCTGCATTACCATATCTTGATATAATTTCTGATGCCGCTCGTTTGGCTCCTGATCTTCCTACGGCATGCTATCAAGTTTCAGGAGAATATGCTATGGTAGTTGCTGGTGCAGAAAAAGGTATCTACGATTTGAAGGAAATGGCTTTTGAAACAACTGAAAGTATGGTAAGAGCTGGAGCAAGTATTATATTGAGTTATTTTACTCCTCAATTCCTCGATTGGCTGGACGAAGAAAAGTAACGCCAAACTTATTGGTGAAAATACATATTTCTGATTGTAATAATTGTTAACATCATGCACTACTCTTATGTAATCAGTTATTCATTCCAGTCACAATGAGATGATCAACTCAAGCTTAGGTATAAGTTGGAACACTTTGATGCCTTTCTCAAAGTGGTTCCTTGACGACTCGGACAGCTGAATATTCCGATACGGATATTATAAGCCGATAATCATAGGGAGAAGAGGTGATGTACCACCGACTGCGCATACCAGCCTGTCAATCCCCCTTGGGAGGGTACTCAGCTTTAGCAGCCGGGAAGCGAAAAGCTAGCGAGATATATTGATCATATGCCCATATGATGCAGTTGACCTGTGCAGCACACAGGCTATCAGAGGACTTCGCAGTAGTGTGCGATTGATGGTACAAGAGCAGCACATACGAAAATCATCACCGCTTCACCGAGATCCTCAGATGGGGGTTCAAATGCCTAAAATCCTTCTTAATCACACTTCCGCCAGATCTGGTAATCCGTGGACAGCATATCGATAAATGACGTCTCGAATGCCTTTCAACCTATCGATACCTTTTCTAGGATAGCCTCGCTTCTTGTTCGTTTTCGCATCACATTATCTATTGATCCTTCTTCCCAATTCGTGATGGATAATTAGGGTATAAGAACACATGAACCGTCATTATCTTTTTTTTTTTTCACTCTTTCCAATTCGACAATATGTTCTTCAGATTCAGCTCAATGATCGCTACTTTGGTCTTGGCTAATACAATCTCAGCTGTACCTCTCTTTGTAAATGAAGAAGGTAAATCTAAGCCCTCTCAATCTAATTTAAAGAGTTAAATTGCTGAAAGTACTCTGTCAGGGCTTAGCGAGAGAGGAGAAAGACTACATCAGATTGAAGGAAGACAAGTGATCACTTGTGCTTATCATCATGTCTGCTGTAAATGGATTTCACCTTTTGATCTTCTTACTCTCTCGCGATCAGGCGATCAGACCAAATGACAATGTTGATGATGAGCGAAATCCGATACAGATTGTCCCAGAAACGGCGTACGATTTACCTGTACTTCACCTTCGGGATGCAGTGAGTCCATTATCCAGGCTCAAGTTCTAAAGAGACCTATTCAACCCCGCTGCGAATAGGTATGACATGTTATGCCTCTTGAGTTGATCAAGTGATATTCGCTGCTTCATTGAAGGACCGGAAGAGTAGGGATAGATCGAATATTGCAGAGAAGCGTGGAAGTAATCGATGTCAGCAAGGGATGCACGATGTAACAGTTATGCGGTGGAGGGAAAGTCAATCCATCTGGATCTGACCAATATCGGATCCGTCTTGTCCTAGAATTCGTAACAATCTCTTTAGTATGGCGGTCAATATTGTCAATCATTCTAGCTGTCTTATAGCTGCACAGGCATCTGGAAAACAGATCGTCAGTCGTAAGCTGCACGAATTAGCACCGATCTTATGAGAATGTTCCATTCTAACGAACTCGCGGGAAACCTCGTCTTTTTTCTATCTCAGTAAACAGGTGATCGCTTTGTACCGTTCCTGACGAGGTATGCGAATGATATACATGTGATGGACCATTATTAGTCTCGCTGAAGCATCTATGTATCAACAACCTCTTGCTCCCTTCTTCTTCCATATTTTGGGTTTAATCCATTCTTGCCCTGAGGGTTCGGGTTATGACCTTGTCTTGGGTACTGAATACAGATCGATATATCAGCCTGACTTTCCTCACTCTCCACAGCAATTTTGTGTTGTGTTCAGACTCACATTATATGCACAACAGCACCCCAACCACTCAAAGCATCTCGATCGACAGCATTTAACAGAGTCTGCGAAATAGTTTCAAACAGATCCTCGGGTTCCTGGGAGAGACCAGACTATCAGCTGCGAATTGAACCATTCCCCAGCTGACTCACGAGATCTGGTTCCCATAATCCCTCAGCTACACCGTACAGCTTATCCGCTGCTGTTCCAGCTACAGCGAAATCTTTAGGTGTCGTTATACAGCCGATACTAAAAGAGCGCAAAAGCAATGTAAGTCATTTACCTTCGAGGTTGCAATACCGATTGCAATGCCGACTCACGTGTCCATGGTGGAGATGAATGGTTTAGGATGAGGTTCTAATTCTGTGGGAGTAGGAAGTCCAGCTACTACAGGTTCGATGAAGAATGGGCCGAATCTATCAATAGCGATTGTTTTAAGTCAGCTGTGGTTGCAGACTGCAGGAATTGGACGGCTCACCTTTTCTCGTATAATGTGCTTGAAACAAGATGCGTGAAGGTTTTGGGGGTAATTTCTCGCTCTTCCTTCATCCTGTACATATTCACTCGGAATCTAAGGTGTTCTTTCCTACATCAAATCGCATACATCAGCGCTTCTCCCCCTTGACATGTCGTTTTAGTCAAAGTTCAGCTTACAGTGTGTACACGTCCGTGGCTAACCCCGGCAAGCCGTAGTAGAGCTTATCATTCACTGGGAAGACCTGAAAATGGAAGAATGAGCTTGGTATTCGATCTTTAATGTTTGATAAACCACTCGACAGCTCACTTTGTCGAAATTCGATGCTACACCGACAGCTTGATTTCCCAATCTCAAATCTGACGCTATAGCTACACATTCTTTCCCTATCATAGCCACCACGGAACCACCATTAAGTTCCATTACCGACTAGATGCAAAATCAACAATGAGCATCGGCTCTGACGTGCTCCTGTGACAGTCTCCCTATACCAGCTAGTGGTTATAAGTGAAAGAAACATACCATGTTGAGCGATAATTAAGTCGTCTTGAATACCCGAAGCAAGAGGAATACGGTCTAAATAGATGGAAAAGAAGCCTATAGTATGCGATTGATGATTGACAGTTGTCCTTCTTGATCGAAATGTTATTTGATGTTGTGCAGATTGACAAGTATCATATATCTAAGTACATTCATGAATGCTGCATCATCGTCTCGTCTCGTCTTGTCTTGGGATTGACAGCATTCAACGCGCAAACGCGGCCCCAGAGTCAGTGAATTCATGGTCACCACGTGGTCTCACCACTTGCAAACGGAAATAAACTCTGTGTGGCAATAATCAAATAAACCTCCACCTAAGATGGTCCACCTCAACCCTCTCTCTCTGAAAACAACAACATTACTCTTTACCTATACTTTCCTTGCTTTTACATTCATCGAGGATGAACTCAATACAATGATCCAGTCGCAAGCTCAGGCGATAGCTTTGCTAGATATCCCGTGAGCTTCCCGAGGTTAATAACCTTCGCTTAGCTGATATTATGACCTTTGTGCCGATCCATCTTTTAGCCGTTCGCTACGCGAATCTCTCCATGATGCAGGCTATATTACGATAGATGACATTGGATCATCGTCTGCGAGTGACTTAAGTGCAGGTGAGCTTACTTTGTCGAACGAGTCTTCAAGCTTTTGCTCATGCTCACTAGACCACTAGAGCTTGGAATATCAAGAAATCAAGCGGAAGATCTATTGCAACAGATTAGTTCCCTACAAGGTGAGTCAGCGAGAGGGATCTTCCCGGCGGACCAATAGCTGACGTATCGAAGCTGGAGTTTCTACATCGTCAAAGGCTGGATCAGATAGCACTCAAATACCGCTGCAGAGTCAAATTCAAGCGTCTACAGCGGCCGATCTTCTTTCCTCAGCTTACCTACCTCATTTCTCAACTTGTTCTACATCCATCGATCGCTTGATAGCGCAATTTCATGTTCCCCATCGTCGCAAGGCAAATACTGGAGTGTTCAGGAAGGGCAAAGAAAAGGAAGATAGTGGAGCTATTACACCGGGAATGACAATTGAGATTGCCGGACCACCCGGAATTGGCAAGACTGCAATGGCTTTGGGAGTAGTGTTAAGTGCCAGACTGACTAGTGCGGGCATATCAGACGAGAAAGAAATGGAGGCAGGTGAAGTGCTAATCTTAGGTCAGCTCTTTTCCAATTTACGTAGTGGATCATAGCTGACAACACGTGATATTAGATACAGAAGGTGGGATCACAGCGGAACGAGTTCGCTCAGCTGCGGAAGCGCTCACTCGAACACGCGCTAGTAAGCTAGAATTTCGCGAAGATTTCAAGACGCGAGTCTGATCAGAGCTCAGCTCTACCTAGGGACATCATACATGGAATACACTTTGTACGAATACCAACCCAGACTCATATGGTAGCTTTTCTACACACCCTCGACGAATGGTTGGAAAATTATCCCAAGGTGTGTTGACTATATACCTCAGGTACTTTACACAGGCTAATTGTCTATCAGGTCAATCTGATTGTCATCGATACATTGAGCTTTCACTTTCGACAACCTAGTCTCGACATGTCGACTAGAAGGAGAATGATGGACTTGTTAGCTGCCTCTCTTCCACTATTGTCGTACAGCAGCTTACCTCGTATACATAGGGTCAAACAGAAGATCGGACAAGCTACTACACTTCATAAATGTGCTGTATGTGCTCTTTTTCGCCTTTGCTGCTGTCTATCATTTTGACCCATATTACCAGCTAAGTGAATTTTGTAGGTCATCATTTGCAATCAAATGGCTACAAAGCTATTGACAGCCGAAAATAAACCTGCAAATTTCGATACAGGGGATAGAGCAATTCTCATGCCCCAATTAGGTATATTTGCTACTTTTGTTCAGAGTGAATTGTAAATCGGCTGACATCATGAGGTGGTTTGATTAGGTGATTCATGGACTACAGGTAAAACTCTTCGACTATGTTTATTCCGTGGACAAGGAGGGGATGAACTTCGTTATGTACATGCGGAAATGTCAGGTTCTTCAAAAGGTTTGAAATGGGCTGCATTTGATATTGATGTGAGTCAGCTGAGAAATTTGAGGTTGAGTTTCCTCTCTTTCAGCTGACGCGATAAACGATAGGATGACGGTTTACCATGTGATATACCTGAAATGTTGTACGATAGACCTAAAACACCACCATTTATTGGTGAAACAGAATTAAACTTTTAGTCATATAATCTTACATATACGTATAAGTTGCATGTAATTTTCATCTGAAATTGCGTTTCATCGCACTTTATATTTTCTTCAAAGTACTAGTATACTTTTGTGTGATGTAGATCTCTAATCCATGCTTTGTTCTTTCAGATGAGTCTACTAATAACCTGTTGGTCTAGCTACACTCGTATCATAAGCTCTAATCAATCTAGTTTGATCTTGATCATTAGTCTCAGTTTGAGAGAATGCAAAACCTCTTTGTCGTCTCATACGTTGAGTAGCTCTAACTTTCTTAATAGCTTTTTGGAATCTGCAATTTCGCGTACAACCATTAGCGAAAGTACAAAGCTTCGGTCATATTGTACAGTATGACTCACTGTTCTTGCCTTGGTCTGTAATCTGATAAGTTGAATTTTTGTATTTCTTGCACAATATGATAAGATGTTGGATGATATGTTCGTGAGTAGCTGAATCATTGTAAAAAAGGAGATCAGCATACTTGAATTACAACGAAGATAGATTAATCGTCACCGATACTCACTACTTCCAAACGTAGTCTCGTAAAAGACAAACGACTGGGAACAGAATCAAGCAGAAATAGAACGCCGCGTCTGCCCATAACCTAGGTACAATACCTTTATAATCCAATGAGAAGTTCAATAAAGGTGCGATGATGGCATATAAAGGTAAAGCGACCATTGTGAATACGAAAGACCCGGGAATGGCTATGTGAAATTATGAGTTTGCGCTTCTGACTCCGATCAACAATCTAACTTACCTGCCAGAGTGTATTTCGTCCATACACTGATTACGTTACAACATGTCAGTTTATAGTGCTTGATAAGCTCAAAAGGTTGAGTGAACTTACTCGGATATTAAAGCCGCTTTACCTAGAACAGTCAAAAGGACGGCAAGGTACAAGGTTGTACCCCAGACCCATAATCCAGAGTTCTTACCGTCTGAGGCAATGAGATCGTTGTAAAAGACGAGCACTGAGAAGAGGAACAAGATCTGTGATGAGAAGGTAGTTAGTACTCGGGCTTTGCGGTTTGATTGATATGCCACTCACAACACTGTGGTAGAATGCATTGCCGACCCAGTAGAAGAACCTCACAGGGGTGAAGAAATGATTGGATTGACCTAATTGGTATAGTTGAGGGTACCTATCCAGCATTCTAGCTGAAACGAACTGATCAAATATACCGATAACCAACGGAGGAAGAATCGTGAAAATAACATTGTAATATGACATTGACCAGCCTTCGAATGAGATTTGTCCCGAGAAATCGTTGAACCATGAATACTGAGTTTCAATTAGCTCATTTGTCTTAGTATCAGTATGGTGGAACCTACCCAGAAGAGTGTCAAGGCGAACGTGATATTCTTGTAGAATGAGTCTATGTGAGACCGTCAATTCTGATCTTATCGTTACTCGCAGAGCTACTTACACAAGATCAATTTCGTTAAACGCTGATAACTCCAAGAACCATGAACTAATAAGAGCTTCCTCAAGAACCTGAATTGCGAAATGGCGACGTCGGCAGATCGAGCGGCTTGCAGACCCTTTGAATTCCGTATTAGCCAAGCTTTTGTATTCAGACAAATGTAATGAGGCAACTTACTTCGACACCGGATATACCGACTCCAACATGGGCAGCTTGGATCATACTTACATCGTTGGCTCCGTCACCGATAGCCAGCAAGGGTGCATCTGTGCTCCGCTTGACAAGTTTGACAACAAGGGCTTTCTGAAGAGGCGATACTCGACCTAAGTATTATCCGTCAATTCAAGTAGAGCTAGAAGCTAATTCCAAATACATACAGCAGATAACAGCCTGAAGATACGAAGGTCAGCTATTTCCCCGGCAAGACATGCTCGTGCAGCTCACCTTGCACATGATAGCTAATTCTAGGAAGACGTCCGCACAATCTTTCTCAAGTGCGTACGTTAGACTCTTGCCGTCTGAGATAAAACTTCAGCTACAGAGCTCTCTTTTCCCAAGGGAAAGAACGTCAAAAGCCGACATACCTATGATCAACGCCAGTTCCTCTACATCACCTCCCATTCTTTGATTTTTGATGGCAAACAATCGTTTATTCAAGAGTTCGGATGTTTCGGTTGCAGTCTCCGTGTTGATGATGACCTGACGCAACGTCAATCCGTATAAGCAGCTTCGTCGATTAATGATTAACACCAGTGAGACGTACTAGATTCATCGATTCAGAAATCAATCGACAAGACAATCCAATATTGATAGCTGTTTCCTGTCTATCTCCTGTCAATACCCAAATCTACCATCATTCCATCACATCAGCTACGCGCCTATCGGTGCTGAAATCCTAAGGGACTGACCTTTATACCAGCTTGTTGAAGGGTGTGAATAGCATCTGGTACACCCTCTTGCAGCTTGTCTTCGATGGCGGTAGCGCCGAGTAGTACCAAATTCTGTTCGATTACTTCTGCTGCTCTGTCAAGAGCATCTGCACGACCGTGCATTTGAGAAGCAGCGTTATCGTACATTACGGACCACTTTGCGTATTCGTCTTCCGATATCTCTCGGTAAGCTAGGCATAGAGTTCGGAGACCTTCAGTGGCATAATCCTACATCGAACAAGTGGTCAGTCGAAGATGTCCGGCTGAGGTTTCTCCGAGAGCGAATGTGTGCTCACCTCAAGATGCACAAGGGTAGTTTCGGACAATTCTTGATCCGGGGCTAATCGTTCGAATATGACAGTGTCTGCACCTTTAGTATACAGCTTAATTCGACCGTCCGGACCTCTAACAACGGTTGACATTCGTTTACGAGATGAGTTAAATTCGCAAACATTCAAGACCTCATATTCTTCGGAACGACCATTGACGTCAATGAAGACAGACTTGGGTTTTCGTGTCTGTAAGATAGGCAAGTTAGTTCCATGCGGTTTGGACTGCCTGAGGTCTTATACCATACTTACATGGAAACGGTAACCTAACAATTCAGCTCCAGAAACAAGTGCAGCTTCATCAGGACTTGAGGCTTGATATATCATCTTCCCGTCTCGTTCTTCAGGAATGACGGTATGACAAACAGCAAGAAGAGCCAGACTGACCCACAATCAACCCATACATATTTAGCTTTGCTGCGAAACTTGTTGTAGTTTTCACTTACAATTCTCTCAAAGTCGCACCTTCCAGATTATCCTCGTTGACCCTTTGCCGCAGGGTTTCGAAAGTCTTTTGACCCAATTCCCGCTTATTGTCATCGACAGTCTGGGCATACATCGTACCGAATACTGAACATTCCCTGAATTCCATTTCGTTCCGAGTCAAAGTACCAGTCTTGTCAGAGAAGATGTAAGCGATTTGACCAAGTTCTTCAACTAGAGAAGAGGTTCGGCACAATGCGGGAGTATCTGTCGGGGCATAGTACATATCCAAATCGGAGTTGATCAGGGAAGCTTGTTGGAATTTCACGACCTCCATAGTCATGATCAACCTGAGCAGTGTATCAGCTTCATCTTCGAGGATGCAGTTCCAGAATCTGAACGCACGATATAGGAATTAAGTTATTATATAGAATAATGAAGGTTAGAAGATCTATATTATAGGGTCAGCACTTGTACGACCGATTTTGAAAGCTGAGGGGCGCGCACCTTCGATGAATTGTCGGGCTACAATGACCATTAGCATTGAGCACTACATATGCGTAAAAGAATAAGGCTCACCTTTGTTGGGACTTTCTCCAGCCATCCGCAAATACCAGCTCTTATTGTTGAAGAAGGCCTATCAGATAGCTTGTCAGTTCGTTATGGCTATACTGCGAGCAATTGACCCACCGTGCGGATGCTGCCTCCGATGGTGGATACCAAAGACAAAATAAGCAATAATACGAAAAGATACAAAATCTGCCTGTTGACTTGTCTTTCGACCGCTGTACGTTTTACAGGAGCGTCTCTACGAGCATGATTAGTATCGACACTGAGGGTCTACCTCGCAATACTACTCACGTAGCATTCCTCATCAGCTTCGTCTCATGACCAGCGTTGACCACAAGACCATAGACCCATTCTGTATTCCTCAGCTGAGCTCCCCGTAGCAGCATCTGATTTGGCCCCACCGGTATTTTGGTAGGGGCGGAGCCAGGATGAGTTGATGATAGGTGAAAAGTACCGTCATATGTGTACAAAGATGAGTTAGGAGCTTCTGAAAGAAGATGTCCCCGTAGTAAAGAGACTGCTTGAGGATTCGTCAAGGTAGCCGTAGAAGGGTGAGATTGCTTGATTTTCAGGTTGGTCTCCCTACAGACACCAGCATCAGCTCCTCCTCAAGTGTACGCCCGTAGCAACGAGCTTCACTCACCCGTCTAGGTTCGCTGTTTCGATGTAACACAAGCCCTCAGGTTCACTACTACTCAGTAACACCATATCCGCAGGTATGAAAGCATTTGCCTCTAATCTAACTATATCTCCTACACGTATCCTCCTCCATGGTCTAGGTTGGAAAGCTTGGTTGATGAGAACTTGAGCTATACTATTGTTGAGCGATCGGTCCAAAGCGTGCCGTTTCTGCGAAACCATTTCGTCAGTTCAACTTGCATGACCCCTTCTGTAAATGCTGTCAATTCACCAAATCCTCCTTGATCTCCTTAAAAGCACTCGCTATCAATACTACAGCAAGAGGTACAATAGTCGTATATCGACCAGTAGGCGAAACATTGGGTACTTGTTGGATACAAGCTGCAAGCAAGGGTGAGCTGAAAATCTTATTACGCAATGGATTGAGCTCACCTGTGAACAAGAAGAACAGATTGGCAGACCGTGAAAATTCGGCTACAAAGCATTGTATCAGTCGTGTCTACCACCAGCTTCATGAGGTTTGTTTCCGACATACCGAACAAGAATTTTGGCAGGAATGTGATTGGACCATATTTCCCAGTTGTAACGCTGTTATTCTCGTAGCCCTTTACTCTATTTCCTTCCGCATCATTCAATGCGATTTCCCTGGGAACACCATCGAATTTCCCTCTTCTACCTAGCATCTTATTCAATCCAAAAGTCCAATCCACATCTGTGAGGTGATCTTCTTTTATTCGTTGCCATCTTGACCTTTTCCTTTGAGCAGCATATGGACCCGATCCAGGTGCTGAGAATGCATAGGCTGACGGACCATCTAAGTCGTCTTCGAATGGATCTGCACCACCTAATCCATACGATTTTGAACTTGAGGAGTGATATTGCTTGTTATCGTCTGGAGGACCGGAAAAGCCTGCTGGAACAGCTCCGGACTGGGCTAAAGGTAAATGGGATTCGAGCAACGAAGGATCAGAACGGCCAAATGACCGACTGATGTTGGCAGTTGAAGATGATTGAGGAGCCATATATCCACTCGATTGTCCACCTCCTCCATATTCGTCGTCACTGAAGAACCAGCATCAGCATAAGCTTTACTCAAACGAGAAGCGAGATGACAGAGAATAAAGGAATCCGACTAACTCGTCGAAAAATGGATCTAACGCATATCCGGCTTGAGGCTTAGCGGATCCTCCGGCGCCAGACCTCGTACTCTGACCATATGGAGTAGTTCCAGATGGACTGAAAAGCTGCGGCTCGTCATCTCCGAAAGGGTCATCCTGGGTTACGTGCTGATTTTGATGTTGCGGATTGTCGGATAACAAATCGTCAAATGGATTTTGTTGCTGACGCGACATGGCGCGTAGTATTAGTGACGTATCCAAAAGGGGTTGGGGATATTGCCGAGAATTTCTGACGAGATGACTTGTCTAATGAGTATGCTATTTGCCAATAGTATTTGGTGCAACCTTGTCACTAGGCTGCGTGGTGCAAGTGAGCCCGAGGATGTTATGTTGTTCATGAGTGTATATTTAATGGTGACGACAAAAGAACTGGTTGCTGTGTATAAGAGCGGAATCAAATTGATCAATAAACCCCCCACGTCAGGACATAACCACGTGAGTCCTATTTAATGCGTAAACAAAGCTTAAGCCAGTCAAAAGCGCATAGACGCGTCTGATCATCTCAAAATCAAAGTGTTTCCATTCACCTGCATTAAATAGCAAATAAGCTGATGAGATGGTAGATGACTCTTGCTAAATCTTCCTTTTCAATCTTCATTTCCTCTGTTGTACTCAGACCTTCATCAACCTCCATACTACCGCGACGACAGACACTTCACGCTTATTCAACTTCACGAAAATCTACGGGGAAGTACAGCATCTTTCGAACTCTCACAACGCATATCGGCAGTAGAGCATCAACGATGTCTGACAGCGAATCTGATGGATTCGTAGTGGCGGATAGTGGGAGCGAATCCGAAGGCTACATTCAGTCATCCAAAGCGAAGAAACCAGTCGCAGAGAAGAAGGCTCCAGCTAAGAAGGCAGCAGTTTCGAAAGCTCCAAAGGTAGGTCCTATTTAGACTCTCGAGATCACCGACGACGATAGGGGCATATGACAAGGAATGCTGACGAGAGATTCACAGGCATCGACCGTAAAAAAGTCTGCTACCAAGAAAACACCTCTAGCAAGCAAGAACCTTCCTAATGATTCCATCTCAGAGGTGGAGTCCGACTTTGTGGATTCTCCTGCTAAACCTAAAGCGAAAGTTGTAGATGATGATGATAACTTCGGTGCTGGACCAAGTACTGCTGCACCGGCAAAGAATAAGAGCGCGAGTGAGGTATATCAGAAAGTAAGATGATCAATCTCTAGGCTCTCATTGACGTCCTGAGCTGACAAAACACAGCTATCACAACGAGACCATGTTCTCAAACGTCCCGATACATATATTGGTTCAGTGGAAGCTATTTCGCAGAAGATGTGGGTCTTCGAAGAAGAGACAAAGGGGATGATATACAGGTGAGCTCATAACTGTCTCTGTTCCTGTCCAAGCTGACAAGTTATTCATGAAGGGATATTACCTTCGTACCTGGTTTCCTAAAAATCTTTGATGAGATCTTGGTAAATGCGGCTGATAATAAGGTCAGTCCACTCACCGTTCCAAGAACTTGTTACGCCGACTGATCACTTGAGTAGATCAACGACGCTACTATGGATTCAATAAAAGTCACGATAGACCGAGAGAAGAATACGATATCTGTGTACAATAACGGAAAAGGTATTCCCGTTGAAATGCACAAAAAGGAAGGTGTGATGATTCCAGAACTCATCTTTGGTCATTTGTGAGCACAGAAGAACTCTTGTGGGCGAAATGCTGACAAGAACGCGATCATAGACTGGCGGGAAGTAACTTCGACGATGACCAGAAAAAGCTGACTGGTGGTCGTAATGGTTATGGTGCTAAATTGGCTAACATCTATTCCCACGAATTTAGTGAGTCAGCAGGCCGTACAGCCTCTATAGTCAGCTAACCCAATCGATCAGTCGTCGAGACTGCCGATAAAGTGAATGGTAAGAAGTACAAGCAGGTATTTTCCAACAATATGGACAAGAAAGGGGCACCCAAGGTGAGTTGCTAAGTCCCTTACATCATTATCAGAAGCTGATATTCATTTTGCAGATCACGGAGAACAAAAAGGGGGAAGAGTGGACGAAAATCACATTCACCCCTGATCTACCTAGATTCGGTATGACCGGTATAGATGACGATACAAATGCATTGTTGATGAAGCGAGTATACGATATGGCTGGTACTGTCAAGGATATCAAGGTGTTCTTAAACGACGAGCGATTGAAAATCAAAGGCTTCAAACAGGTGAGTTGAGCTCAAGATCTGGCGTGCTTATTGCTGATCTGGTCGGCAGTACGTCGAGATGTACGTCAACTCAGCAAGTGCAGCTACATCTGCTGAAGGTATGGCTATGAGCAAGCCTCCTCTCGTGTACGAGGTAGTCAACAAACGATGGGAGATAGCATTCACCCTATCGGACGGAGAGATGAAACAAGTCTCTTTTGCGAATTCGATTGCCACAACGAAAGGTGGAACTCATGTCGACATGGTTTCAACTCAACTAGCAAATAAATTGCTGGAGCAGATCAAGAAGAAGAACAAGGCTGCTCCTGTCAAGCCCTTCCAAGTGAAAAACCACATGTGGATTTTCGTCAATGCGCTTATTGAGAATCCTGCTTTCGACTCGCAAACCAAGGAGAATCTCACGCTCAAGTCGTCCGCTTTCGGCAGTAAATGTGATTTGTCGGAAGATTTCATTAAGAAAGGTGAGCTGAATCATCCCTTGGACTAGGAACGCAGTTGAGCTCGGTTGCAGTGACGAAAACCGGTATCATTGATAATGTCTTGAGTTGGGCACGTTTCAAGCAGGATCAAATCATGAAAAAATCCGATGGTGCAAAGCGAAGTCGGTAAGTCGACCTCGGGGAACCCTGCGAATCCAGCTGATTTCCGGCTTCATGCAGTGTTGGCGGTATCGTCAATCTTGAAGACGCTAACCAAGCTGGTGGAAGGAATTCCAAGAATTGTACATTGATCTTGACCGAAGGTCTCTCGGCCAAAGCTCTGGCAGTGTCGGGTCTGAGTGTAATTGGTCGTGACAATTATGGTGTCTTCCCGCTACGAGGTAAATTGCTGAATGTCCGAGAAGCCGGCCACGAGCAGATCATCAAGAATGCGGAACTTAACCACCTCAGGCAAATTCTTGGTCTCAAACACAAACAAGATTATACTACAACTGACAGTCTACGTTATGGACATCTGATGATCATGACCGATCAGGTGAGCTCTTGTTGGTGCTGAATCAAAAGCGCATAAACTGATAGGCGAATATAGGATCACGATGGCTCACATATTAAAGGTCTTTTAATCAATTTCTTTGATCACGCATACCCTTCACTCCTGAGGATCCCCAACTTCCTGCTCGAGTTTATCACACCAATCGTGAAGGTGTGGAAAGGTAAACAAGAGCATACCTTCTATACTATGCCCCAATACGAAGAATGGAAAGCAGAAAACAATGAAGGCAGAGGATGGGAGTCCAAGTACTACAAGGTCAGTCTAGCCCTTTTCGAAAGAAAGGATTCGGCTCATCCTTGAATGTAGGGTTTGGGAACGAGTAAAGCGGAAGACGCGCAGAAATATTTCGCCGATCTGGATCGCCATAGACTTGCTTTCGACACCCTGAAGACGGAAGATAGAGGGTTGATCGATATGGCTTTCAGCAAGAAGAAAGCCGATGATCGTAAAGAATGGCTCAGGCAATTTAAGGTGAGCCTGTTGAGGAAAGACGGATTGCCTTGATAAGCTGATTAGTTTCTGTAGCCTGGTACTTTCCTTGACCATGATACAGATGTTATCCCCATATCCGATTTCGTAAACAAAGAGCTTATCCTTTTCTCGATGGCTGATAACTTGCGATCAATCCCATCAGTTGCGGATGGTCTCAAGCCCGGTCAACGAAAGGTAATGTTCGCCACCTTCAAGAGAAATCTAACGAAAGAAATCAAGGTCGCGCAATTGGTCGGTTATGTATCTGAGAAGACTGCCTATCATCACGGTGAAGCCTCTTTGGCATCAACAATTGTTGGATTGGCGCAGACTTTTGTTGGAAGCAATAATATCAACTTGCTGGCGCCTAACGGTCAATTCGGTACCCGTCTATCTGTGAGTTCTGTTCTAATCATAAATACGGGCTCAGGCTGATACTTCCTGGTTAAAAGGGTGGTAAAGATGCCGCCAGTCCTCGTTATATCTACACGGCTATACCACGAATGACTCGCGCCATATTCAATCCAGCCGATGAAGGGTTACTCAACTACCTCATTGAGGAGGGTATGGGTATCGAACCGGACTATTATATGCCTACAGTACCTTTGGTCTTGATAAACGGTGCAGACGGTATCGGAACTGGTAAGGTGTTTCGTACAGTAAATTTGGTTAAGCTAACAGGTGGACCATTAGGTTGGAGTACATCTATACCCAATTACAACCCTGTAGACATTGTAGAAAACATTCGCCGTATGATGCGCGGCGAGGAACCCCAAAGAATGAACCCATGGTTCAGAGGTTTCAAGGTCAGTTATGAGAATGAAACGAAACAGCGGAACGTGACTAAGATTGTACAACAGGGCTCGATCGAGCGTATTGAGCAAGATAAATACAAAATCAGTGGTATCATCGAAAAAATCGATGACAAGACTATTGAAATCACAGAATTACCGATCCGAAAATGGACACAAGATTTCAAAGAAATGATTGAAGAAATGACTACGGGTACGGATAAAGTGCCATCTTCCATCAAAGTGAGCTTCTTTTCAAGATGATGCTGTTGTCATGCTGAAATTGCGGATTCTTGTAGGATTATGAAGAGCATCACACCGAGTCCACCGTACATTTCAAGCTGCATTTGTCTGAAGCAGCTATGAAGGCCGCGGAAGAAGAAGGGTTGGAGAAACGATTCAAGATGAGCACCACGCTGAGCACCGGTAATATGGTTTGTTTCGATCTAAACGGAAAGATCAGAAAGTACGCCAATGCAGAAGACATTTTGTCTGATTTCTTCGGGAAACGATTGGAATTCTACGGTTTACGAAAGGTGAATGAACGCAACTATGATCGTAAAAGCCCTGCTGACATTGAGCAATCCTTCAGCAATGGCTCGCAGATGAATTGAACAAGCAATTCGAAAAGCTTTCCAATCAAGCTCGATTCGTCACCATGATAATCGCCAAGGAGCTCAACGTGAATAACAAGAAGAAATCTGTCATCGTCGATGAATTGAGAGCATTGAACTTCAGACCATTCCCCAAGAAGGTCGCCGCGAAGGAGGCTGGAGAAACCGAGAATGTCCTTGAGGAAGAAGATGAAGGCATGGCGAGCGACTACGATTATTTGTTGGGTATGGCGATCTGGAGTTTGACTGTCGAAAAGGTAGGTTAATTATTTTTCTGCCATGAAGTCACGCTGAAAACCCGCTGTGATCGTTAGGTCAACAAATTACTCGCTGAACGAGACACCAAAGAGGCGGAACTCATCGAACTGCTGAAACTGTCACCTCAAGATATTTGGAACACCGATCTGGATAAATTCCTAGAGGAATGGCAGGTAGGTAATGCCGCTCGTCCTTCACAGAGATCCCGGAGTACTGACACGTGGTTGTAGCTGTGCTTGGACAACGACACCCTCGCTGCCAAAGGTCTCAAGCCCAAAACAAAAGGCGCGATCAAAGCTGCCGCCAAGAAGAAGAAGCGTGCTGCAGGCGAGGACACAGATGACGAGGAAGAGGATTTCAAGCCGAAAGCAGCTGCCAAACCTAGAGCCAAACCTAAACCTAAAGCTTCTCCCGTTAAAAAATCGCCTGTTAAGCGAGACAGGTAAGTTGCTGACACGTTATGAGCCGGTAGGGATCGCTAAATTGCTGGACAGCACGAATGTTTCGGATGAGGAGGATATAAAACCGCCAACCAAAAAGCTAGCAGCTACTAAAACTACCTCAAAACCTAAGGCTAAGATTGAAACAAAGATGGACTTTGATGAGTCAGATGACGATAGTGAGTACCCACATGGATACTGTGTGATCGGGAACTAAGCACAACGTCATAGTGTACACCGTATCCGCAGCTAAAGCTACGCTGTCGACGGGAGTAACGAAGTCAAAACCAGCTGTTGCAAGTATAATCGAAGATGATTCAGATAATACACCTATAAAGTCTAAGCCCAAAGCCAAACCTGCGCCCAAGAAGAAAGCGGCACCAATGTCGGATGAGTCAGATATTGATATAATACCTTCCAAACCTGCTCCTAAGACCAAAGCTAAAGCCCCAACGAAAGCGAACAAGGTCAAAGAGGAGAGTGAATCTGATTTTGACGACTCGTAAGTTGCGTTTGCTGGACTGACTTTGCATCTCGCTGATTTGACTCATCGACGTGTAGTATGGATATAGATACTTTTGAACCTTCTCCAGTGGCTCCTCGAAAGACAGCTCCTCGAGCAGGAAGGGGAGCGACTAAAAAAGCTGCATATGTGGATCTTTCCGATCTAGATGACGATGCTGATGAGTAGAATCGAAAAGATAATTTTGGGTGACCTGATTCGAAATTTATGATGTGTATAGTAATATGTATAATTACCTTCTATATAGACTATGCATATATCTAGTGCATTGATGACTTTCATCCCGATTGTACGATCTCTCATTGCTTTCAGCTAATTTATCAGTGACGTTGAGGCAGACTGGCGGGAGGACATGGCCGAATATGACAATTGCGGGGCCCTGTGATAAGAGTTACCACTTGCTTTCGAGTAATGTTCTGACCACCTGTATCAATGCATCTCAGATTCCTTTCTTTCATCGCCCATCACCCACCTTACAAGAAACGTATTCCTCATTCTTGATCCCCGCATCTCATGATACCACTGATGGACAAGCTCTGATTGGTGAGGCTTATACCGTTGTTTTTTTCAAAGACATACAAGCTGATGGGCCGCACAATGTCCAGACCTGCCTCCCTTCATAGCACCTGCTCATCCTGATGTCGTCAGCACTTGCGCTTGGCAGGATATAAGAACAGCAATCAGAGTACGCCTAAATCATGGCTGGTTCATCATCTCCTCTTCCTTCGCCCCCAAGTGGGATCATGAGATCAGCAAGCTTATCTGCTCATAAAATATACTCAAGACGAGCTTCAGCAATAAGAGAAAAACGGAGAGCCGAAGCATTAGTTAATGATACAGATAGCGATGAGGATGGAAATAGTGATACCTTCCTTAAAAGGAGTAAGGCAGTCGAAGATGGATCTCCGATATCGAAGAAGACCAAGTCGAGTTCAGAGAAACGAAACATACAAAATAATCAAACCAGAATTTCGCCTAGAAATCTATCGTCAGCTCGAAATCACTCTTCATCGTCTTTCGTTGAGGCTAGATCGCCTTCACCTTCTCCTCCACCAATCAAACGATTCAACTCAATGGAAACTACAACTAGCTCTTCGACCACTTCTCCTGCCAATAAACGGAAAGCTTCTCAAAAACAATCTGCACCAATTGTAGATATTCATCCACCATCATCTTCACCACCACTTCCGCCTGATACCAAAGCACCTTCCACTCCACCACGCAAAATCAAATCATTGTCAAAGAACAATACACCTCAAGCATCGCCATCATCGTTTGAAGATTTATTCGCTAATGTATCGCCTAGAAAGGATTATTTTGATGATTCACCCAGTCGTGGCGATAATAAATTACCTACTTCTCCTGGTGCTGGTATCAGCGAAGGATCTAAGCAGAGATTAACAAGACCAGGTGGAATGAGAAGGATGTTAACTAAAACTCAAAGTATGAGTGCTTTACCTATTACTCCATCGAAAGATCAAAATGAGGACATTGAGGAAAGTCCAAAAAATGCATTTGGAGGTTCAATGGAAGTTTCTCCTTCTTCGGCAATAAGTCCTCAACGACCTTCAACACCTAATAAAAACCTGAGTCGCACGAAATCTATGCCAGAATCACCCTCCAAATCATCACCTAAAAATCAAGATAATTCTAGTTTAGGTGTAAATACTGTAACGCAAGGAGCAGGTGGATCAGGTGGAAGAGCAAAAAGAACATATGGTGGTAAACGATCAATGTTAGCAGAAGTTTCCAAAGTGAATTTGGAATTATCGAATGTATCAGAAGATGATGTGGGAATAAGTGAGAATGCGCCTGAAGTTAGTTATGCGGAGCTTAGAAAGAAATTCGAAACTGATAATGAAGAGACGGATAATGGGTCAGGTAATTTGATGGCTGTAAGTATACCTCACATGGCTATTAGCGCAGATTTGACATCAGCTGACTAATTTGGGTAATAACAGGAGTTACTAGTTGCTAGAGCACCTCAAGCTGTATCCGATATGAGATCGAAGGGTGAGAATAGGAGATTTATGGATGAATTGAATTGCTTGATTGAGGGCATAGGAGATCCTACAATGGGCATTTCGTTCAAACGAACAAGGTAATTTTCATGCCCTTCGGTCAGAATCTAGGTACTAAGATTACCACATTAGTGCTCTCGATATTATCAGAAATATGCAAGACGAAAGTTGGTTAGCCAAAATGGAAATTTGCGGTCAAATCGAAATAGTATGGGGAAGCTTGATGCAAGCCGGAGGTGAAGAATATGATATGGTAAGTAAGAGGTGTAACGTCTTAGTCTAGCTATGCTGATTAGTGACACAGACAATGGAGACTATCTGCATATTGTTTCTCGCAATTCTTATCAAATCCAACACAGGCATTGACCAGCTGATGCGGAATAATCGAGACCAAGCTATGAATCTACTATTAAGGAATCTGAACACGAAGAATGGTCCTTTAGATCAAAGTCAGAAAACCAAACTCAGCAATTCTGTTAGTTGATTTGTCTTGTCTCTACTGAGCGCACACGCTGATTGACAAGCAGAGCAAGAAGATACGCAATTTTTTTGAATTCTTTTGCCGAGACGCTCATCTTACTGTTAGTTTTTCTACCTGTGACTTCTCATGATCACGCTGATGCGAACTACATCAAAAGGCCAGCACTAGAATACTGGCATCATCAACGCTTAATAGCATTTGTGGAATGGTCGCCGAACAGGACGATATGGACATCATCGACGATCCCATTATTCTCAAACAAGTCCTCGATAGCTTAATACTGGAAACGAAGATATTGGGAGATAGATTCGATCTTCATGAAAAGGGATTGGTGAATAAGAGATCATGAAAAACGTCCGATCCGTGTGCTGATAGGATACCCTACTATAGGACTTACTACCACAAACTGATCCTCCAGATTCCGACCATATATACTATCTATTGCAAATCATCTTTAGGCTAGTAGAGGGGTCCGAAGAATGTAAGGACAAGATGGAGGACAGTCAGACAGAGAGCGTACAAGCTCTAGTGAATGTCGTTATTACGGCTACTGCCGTGTGGCTCAACGTGGAGGACGAGTCATCACCCAACGGTAAGCTCAAGCGGGTGATTGTGTGTCGGTCTCACCCTGATCGACCCGCTGTAGTTTCGCGTTGTATCGGCCAGATACTCCAATTACTCATTGTACTGGCAACCTCTTCACCAGAGTGGATCAGATCCTTTCTCGTTATACGAGGTGCATCGACCGCCCTACTTCGATCGCTTCTCCAACGTGAACACATCATACCTGTGCAAACATCAACGGCTCCGAAAGCAAGGGAAGAAGAATCACGAGCAACAGAAGTCGAGATGGTGGAGCAAGCGGAGCCTGACACAACGCTCTTACAACGAGACTTCTTATGTACGATACTGGTTCTCTTGATTCAGGCTATTCGCACAGACGCAAAAGTTGTGCAAATACTAGCTAACACCAGTGAGTCTCTGTATAATCAACTTTCCCAGCGAACTTAGATGTTCATGTCTGATTTAGGCATGAGCTCGAGATGCAAAGGTAATTTCGGTTGTTTAAGAAAGTGTAATTGCCTTGATCAATTATCTTTCACTCATCATCTGTCTCAGATTTATTCTGATTATCAACAAAATGATGACGATGTAAGCTTTTTGTTGGCTCTGGTGTATCGATATAAGCTGATCCAAATGTATTGTAGATATTCGCGAAAGCTATAACAGGTTATTTGGCTTTGGTGATAATTAATTTCCTCTTATCGAACTCTTCAATCGAGCAAGAAAGTCTCAGCCCGTTACCTGGCCAAAATGTCAAAGGTAAATTGGAAGGATTGAGAGGATCATTGAGAGGTTTATTGTATGAAGTACATCATAATCTGAGACAGATACTAAGCGGGCCATCAGATGAAAACGAAAGTGCAGAGGACGATGGTGAGGATGAGATTGAGATGGAAAACGTCAAAGAAGCGTTGAAGAATCTAGATGATATCATTAGCAAGATCAATTAAGTGATTGTATCTCTTATCCTATCATATATCTTTCTGTATATCTATTAAGTCAGCGACATTCAATATCTCGACAACAAATGTTTCCAGTGTAATGCATGATTATCTACTATTTTACGAATGGTTTAAATTCCAGTTTGTCGGTAATGTCGGGTAAGGTTCGATGTCGTAATTGAGAATAGAAACAAAATGTAATGAGATTTTGTATTTCTCCGCAAACTCCGCTTTTTTTGATGAATTGCCGCCACCCAGTATATTACACTCACTTTACTATTACTACTAAAGTATTACTATTACTGTATAGTGTGAGTGTGTGATTTGAACCCTGAATGCAACATTTTCACTTCCCTTTGATAGTTCATTTTCAATTCTACTTCATATCAATTTAACTTACTCTCTTATTCACCTCAAACGGACCTTTTCATTAAAAAAAAGAGGTCTATCTTTCTTTCCTTTTTTTGTCTTTCTCTACATCCTTCTATCCCTTGAAGGTTTGTCAGGAATTGTACAGCAATCCTACGGGAAAAAAAAACAAAAACAAAATCATCTATCACAAGACAAGATAGTAGTATCAATACAACTTCTCGTCATTATCTCATCCTAAAAAACGAGGATTATTTAGATAGATCATTATAAAATCGATCATCATCTCTCTTTCCTCAAGTTTGTTAGATATCGCATAGAATATAATTGATAGTACTTGGAACATCAAGACCACTATCGTTTTCATATAACGTCATCTGGATTTGTGAGTTCGTACACGCTACTTGTTTCAAATGAACGACTCAAAATTTTGCTAATGATCTCACATCAGCTACATCACATTGAGTTATCCTTGTGTCAATAATAATCCTTTTTGTAAAAGTCCCTTATTTATCGACTTTTCCAAATTCGTTTTCTTCAAACGTACATAACTTGCTTAATTACTTAAAGATCTCATACCTTTTTAGGAATCTTTGAAAACTTTAGATTTTCAAGGATTTAACCGAAAAGATAAAAAAGGAGATCGAATTATCATCGTCAATGAGCAAAACTACACCACAAAACTCACAACCAGTAGGCAAAGCCTCAGCGTCAAATTCCTCTTCTTCTTCAGCTTGGTCTCGTGGACCACCAACTGCTAGTCCAGTTCAATCAAATCCACCTTCAGGAAGTAATACACCTTCTTTACCAAATGGAGTAACTAATGGAAACGGAAACGGACCAAATCCAGTTCCAATAGCTGGTAATGGTGGTCATAGTAGGAAAAGCAGTATGCTAGTTGGAGGAGGAATGGACATAAAACGAGGTATGTAATGCGATCAATTAAATCCCATTCACCAATCGATCGTCAAATTCCAAATTTGAACTCATCTAACATCTTACACAGGTAACATAGCTTTCGGAACTGTCGATCATCCTAACCCCATGCTTTCATCTTCCCCTGCCGCACCATCAACTACTGGTGGTCACCTTTCAGATGCGGTCAAGTCCTTCGGTTCGATTGATGCTGAAGCTTCAAACGATCCCAACGCAGTGAAGACTAGAAGAATGAGTTCGTTAGGTCCTTCCGCTTCCACCAGTCCTGTTCCAGGAGCAGCGCCACCCAAGAAGAACCCCGACTTACATTCTCTTTTTGCTGGAAAACCACATTCATCTCAACAATCAATTACATCAGCCATGTCTCCTCAACCCCAAAACGCTTTACCACCGAGCCATGATAGAAGACAATCAATGGGTCAATCAGGTTATCAACCTGGTTCAAACGGTCTTCCCAACTCACCATACACAGGCACTCCTCACCTTCGTCCCCCTGGTGGAGGTCTACCCAATCAGCAACGATCCCCTGTACTCAACCAAGCTATCCCACCTAACCAATACAACCCTTCTGCCCCTGCTCATGTTCAACAAGGTTTCAGACCACCCCAACAAGGTGGTATGCCTCCCCAGCAATCTCCTGTTAGACCTAACGGAGTAGGGCCTCAAGGTATTCCCAGACCTGGAATGATGATGGGTCCAGGCGGTATGGGAGCATATGGTATGCATCCTGGTCCTCAAGGTCCGGGTTATCCAATGATGCAATACCCTCAGCAAAACTACTACGTAAGTCGCATTTTTGGCTGATTATTCTTGATTGAGAGAGTCTAAACTGATATCCCATTGCTCGCAGCAACAGGGCTACAACCCGTACGAGCAACAGCAATATAGCCAACAATGGGCTCCTCAGCAACATCCTCAAAATCAGCAATATAACAATGTCGGATATAACCCTGCACAACAACAAGCTGCGATGTCTCCCCGAGCTGCTCAAGGGCAACTTTCCAACTCACAATCACCTATGCCACCTTCTGCTACTCTCCCCGGAAGCGGTGGTGCAAGCCCAGCTCCTACTCCTCCCACAAGACCTCCATCCCTTATGAGTGGTCACCAACCAACACCTTCGAGCGCATCGGCCGCTTCCATCCCCGTCACCCCACAAAGACCAATGCCTCCTACGTTCTCCCCTTCAGCTGCCCTCAGTCCTTCGGTATCTGGCTTCCCTCCTCATTTGTCTGGATCTGCTGCTACTTTTACCCCAAGAAAAACTACCGCCGCTATCAAGATATCTCGACCAGATGGTTCTGCTGTCGACTTGAAGGACATTCAAGAAGCCTCCAAAGTAGCCAAGGTATCTCCAACGCCACCTAGCGCTGGTACACCCGAAATCCCTGCTGAAGCTCCTGCGCCTGAAGCACCGAAGAAAAAACCTGCATTACCGGTGATCGTCAGAATAGAATCAGAGGATCAAAAGAAAGCTCGTCTAGCAGAGGAAGCTGCGAAGGAGAAACTCAAGTTGATGGAAGAACAAGAGGAGAAGGAGAGGCAGGAACGAAAGGAGAAGAAGGCCAAGGAGGAGGAGGAAAAGAAGGTCAAGGAAGCGGCTGAAAAGGTGAGTAGTCGTGTTCTGAGTTGTGGGTCCCAGTACATAGCAAGTTCGCTGATCGGAATCATCCAGGCCGAGAAGGAGAAGTTGGAAGCCGAGAACAAGGCGAAAGCTGAAGCTGAGGCGGAGAAAAAGAAGCTTGAAGAAGCATTTGCTACTGAACAAGCTGCAGCAGAGAAAGCTGCTGCTGAAAAGGAAGCTAGTGCCAAGGCCATCCGAGAACACTCTGAAAAGGCTGAACAAGAAAAGGCTGCCGCTCACGCTGCCGCGCAAGAAGCTAGAGAGAAAGCCGACGAGCAACGACGAGCTCTCGTGACACCTGTTGCATCCGTTCCATCATCTCCACTCGCATCACCAGCCCTTAGTGCTGGTCTTCCCGCCAAACCAGTTGCCGCTATCAACGGTGCTGCGTCTGCCACTCGAAGACCACCTCCTTCCGCCCTCGATCTCAAACCCTCCTCTCCTTCTATGGGTGGTGATGAATCACCCAGTGCAGCTCAATCAGCACTTAACACTGCCAAACCCATCGAAGATATCGCCTCTATTGTTTACCCGGGTGCAACCAAGTCACCCCAACCTCAACTCAATGTCGGTGCCGAACCTGGAAAATTCAGATACGACCGAGATTTCTTGATGCAATTCATGGGTGTATGTCGAGAGAAGCCTGAGAGCTTACCTCCACTCGAAGAGATCGGGCTTGAGGCCGATGCTTCTAGCGGTTTCGGTGGTCGAGGTGCTAGGGGTGGGCGAAATTCCACAGGCCCTCAAAGCCGAGGTGCCAGCGGTGTACCAACTGGACTGGGTATTGGTGGCATCAACAGACCTTCTTTCCCCGGTCAAGGTATGGGTTCTTTCGGTATGGGTCAATTCGGATCTGGTTCTGGTTCTCTCCGAGGTACCACCAGTGAACAACGGTACCAAGCTACCCTTCGAGCTGGATCAATGGGTCGATCACCTTCTCAAGGTGGTCCAGGTGGTCTTCCTGGTATGTCTGGTCTTCCATCAATGGGTCCATCGACATCCCGATCAGGTGCTTCCCGAGGCTCCCAACGTGGTACCAAACGAGCTCCTCAAGCAAACTTATCGCAGGAACCTGCACCTCCGCCATTGCAAATATCCGGTAACGCTTGGACAAGAACTCGACTTGGGGGTGATGACGAAGGATCGCCCGCATTCATCGAAAGAAAGGTCAAGTCATTGCTCAACAAGCTTACTGAAGAGAAATTCGATGGTATCTCCAAACAAATACTGGAATGGGCCAACAAATCTGAAAATGAAACTAATGGTATGACGCTGAAATTGGTCATCAAGCTCATTTTCGAGAAAGCTACCGATGAGGCACACTGGTCAGCTATGTATGCTAAATTGTGTAGATTGTTGATGGTACAACTCAACCCTGCTGTAACCGAAGTGCTCGAAGGAAAGCCAACATCTGGAGGTACTTTGTTCAGAAAATACTTGTTAGGTCGATGTCAAATGGATTTCGAAGCTGGCTGGAAAGCGCGAGAAGACACAGCTGTAGCTGCTGCTGCCAAGTCTGAAGAAGACAAGGAGCGATTAGCTAAACAGAAGCAGGCAGAAGAGGCCGCTGAAAAGAAAGAGGGCGAACCTGAAGCTGAACCCGAAGCAGTCTTGATGTCCGATGAGTACTATGCCGCACAAAAGGCTAAACGAAGAGGATTAGGTTTAGTTCAACTTATTGGTGAATTGTATAAACTTGAAATGGTTTCCAAGGGTGTCATTAGACAATGTTTGATTAGATTGTTGGGTAATGTCACGGATCCCGATGAAGAGGATATCGAGTCGACCTGTAAATTACTTACCACCATTGGTGAAGCTTATGATCAAGCTGCGCCTGATAACATGAACACTGTATTCGAGAGATTACAACAAGTCGTTAACAGCGAGTCTATCTCATCACGTATCAAGTTCATGATCATGGTAAGTAATCTTCCAGCTGTCGTTTCGATTTCGGTGTGCTAACAACGCGGCCTTTGAACAGGACATCATGGACTTGAGAAAGGCTAAATGGAGATCGAGAAACAAGCAAGCTGGAGTCATGACAATCGCTGAGATCCATCAACAAGCTGCCGAAGAAAAAGCCGCTGCCGCCGCTCAAGCATCGCAAGGATCGATATCTCGAGGCGGATCTCGAGCTGGTAGATCAAGAGATGGACCTCAACCTGGAGAGTGGCAATCTGTCTCGGCCAACCCTCGAGCCGGTCTCGGTCGACCAGCCGATTTCTCCAACATTGGTCGAAATATCTCTTCCACCGGCATGCCTTCGGCACCGACTTTCGGTCCATCCAGTGTGTTCGCTAGAAAGGGTAAAGCTGGAGCCGCTGGATCAGTCACTCCTCCTTTATCTCGACAACCTTCTTCCGCCAATATGTTCTCTGCTCTTAACGATGCCGCCGAAGCTCCTGTCGAAGGCCGACGAGGAAGTGCAGACGCAACCGGTGAAGCTGCTCCTCAAAGGAGGAAACTTCAGTTAGCGCCTCGAACCAAACCATTACCGGGTGATGGAGAAGGGGAAGGTGAGGATGCTGAGGAGGGCGAAGTTGAAGATGAGGAAGAGGAAGAGGAGGACGAAACTCCTGCTGAGGAAGCACCCAAAGAATTGACTGAACAAGGTGCTAAGTTGAAGATAGCCTCAGACATGAAGGAATTGTGGGGAGAGAAAGATCAAGGTGGTTCAAGGGATCCTGAAGATATTTCGGAATACTTCAAGGGATTACCTGAATCCAGAAGACACTTACTCGCTGAAAGGTTACTTGAAGATGTATTCAGAATTGCCAAGGAGAAAGACGCCAAGGTTGTTGCCAGAGGTTGGAAGGTTGCTTTGGAAGCTGGAAATGTTACGACCGAGGTTTTGAGAACTGCGTGAGTATTCGGCCTCCGAGGTTATGGACGTTTTCCAATACTGATCACGATTTCTCCTTTCGCAGCGTCGAGGCACGAATGCCTTCGCTAGATGATGATTCATTGGATTTCCCATCGGCTTACAAGGCGATTGTATTCCTCATCAAACCGTTATCGCTTTCTGATGAAGAAATTGGCGCGTTGGGAGACAAGATTGACGTATACGGCGAACCAAGGATAACGCCCAAGCAGAAATTCGAAAAAGCTATCAATCAAGTGGCTGAAGAGGAATCTTCTGCTTAAACTCGGTTATCCACATTATCTTTACACTGCATAGCAACGTCGTGATACGATATCTCTCATCCTTCCCATGGCATAGAATCAAAACTCCGGGTTGTCATAGAATAGTCAAGATCACCTCCTTCCGGATAGTATCTTGGCATCAATAAGCTTCATAAGATCTCATATTTCTTCCTCTCTTAAAAGCATATATAGTTTTGGAGATATCTTTCATTTTAATTTGGTTTCATGTCTTCTTAGTTATACCCCACATTTACTTATCTCTTATCCTATTGAGAAAAGCGACAGACAGCTTTTCATAGATTATCATGTAATGTTATCCCTTTATAGTATCTTATATTATGCTTATCGCCTACTTCCTGGGGAGGATAGTAGGTGGTACCTTGTGAATATGGGTAATTTGTGGATGCATCTTTTTGATATTTGCTTTTTGTTCGGTTATAGCAGAAAAGTGGAGGTCTGCTTGAACATGCCCAAGGTGCCGAATGATTTATACCTTGTTCGGATGATTATTGTTTAACTCTCATTTGTAACTAGTGGAAACGGTATATAAACAATTCGTTGAGGGACAAAATGAGCACATCGAATCTTACACCAGATCAAGCTCAAGCATTATGGTCTGCTGGTGGTTTTTTGATATTTTCAGGATTAGAAGAAGGTAGTGAATTTGGTATTGATGGAAGGTAAATCTATCAAATCTTTCCTTTTTTTTTCATTTTTGTCTTTTTCACTTCGATATACCACAAAATTACAAAGCTGAAAAATAGTTACTAATATATAGTATATAATAAAATAGCTATAATGTAATTCGTAAATTTAGTGGAGTAAAATTTATACCTCCTGGTTTACATTTAATCACTTGGTCATCATCATCATCTTCTTCTTCTTCTTATTCAAACGAAAATGCAGGTCCAAGTGGAAATTCAATTAGACAAGGATATTTAAAATATTTTAAACCTAAAGAAAGGGTTATTATTCGATATGATCATCAATTGGAAAATGCAAGTATAATTGAAGAAATCATTTCTGATGATAAATTGAAAGGATTAGATAAAGAAATGGCTTCTTACCCTTTTGATATTCTTGAAAAGTGGAAATCACTCACAAATCAAATTGATGAACAAGTCATCTCTGAGGTTTGTGGAACGAATGGAAGGTTCTTAGATGGATTAATTGGTGTTGAAGGAGAAGAAGAAGATTCAATAGAATATAAGAAGAACAAACTAAACAAGGAGGATGAAGAGAATAATCAATCTTCAGATGTTATTGAAGAAAAGGAAAAATTGAATTTTGCTCGATTTAACTTGAAAAAAAGTTGGAGAAAAGGTGCAATTGGTGAAGAAGTAACTAAATTTTCTAAAGATAAAAGTTGGTTACTTGGAGATGTAATAAAAAGACAATTTGGAAATAGTAAGTGTATATATAATTTATTTATAATCTCTAAGTCAATTATACAGAAATTACTTATGACTTATTACTTCTTTTTGTAGATCCTATTAAATTGATTAGTCAATTACAATTATCTTTTATTCTTTTATTAAATTTATCATCTTATTCAAGTTTATTAGTTTATAAAAGATTATTAAATTTATTATGTCAATCATCTAATTTTTTATCAGATCCAACATCTTATTTAAATAATAATAATAATAATAATAATAATAATAATAATAATAATATTTTTCAACAAATTTTAGATTTATATAAAAATTTAATTAATACTTTAATTAATCAAATTAATTCAATACCTGATAATACATTTGAAACTGAATTACAAGAATTTGATATTTTTTATTTAAATCAAATTGAATCTTTACGTAGAAATTTAAATGGTGTAAATTGGTTATCAAATGGAATTTCTGAATGGAATGATAAATCCAAAAAGGAATTAGAAATTTCATGGAATAAATTAATAAAAGTTGGAAAAAAATGGAATTGGGAAATTAATGAATTAATTAATTCTACGATTGAATATGGGAATGAAAATGAAGATTATGTCGAATCAGATGAAGAAGATGAAGAAGGTGAATATGCTCCGGTAATTGTAGAAATATAATATGGTAATTTTCTTGTACAACAAAACATTTGTAATGCATAATAGCTATGACATAGATAAACACCCAAGAAAGTAGCTAAAGTAATCCAGGAATCACAGCTTTTCTTTCTTTCGGATAATTGCTAAATTTCTCCTTGTACCATCGGTGTCCTCTCAAAGCTCTTGGTAACATACTTGCTATTTCAGCCAAGACGAACATCCACGCTGGATGAAGTAAGTAAGAAGGCCACCATGTTTTAGCTATCACTTTGACTAAACTTCCTCGTAATCCTGCTTGAAGTCTAAGTTGCGATATTGGTGGGAGGGGAATTAATGGGTTAGATGTAGCTGCTAAGGCATAGAAAGACCATTCAATCCTACATAAAAGATTTGTTAACATACCTTCTCGACATGGATTTATCGCTTGGATGCACCATCTCAAAATACCTGCGAAGCAAAAATCATAACGCTTACCATTCACTCAAGTAATTTGGAAAAGAAACAAATTTGAATAGTCCTCCTCTAGGTATTTTATATCGACCTGCTTTCGGATCATCGTCCTCGGGAAGATGGTGATTGATCAACCTTTCACCAGGCTGTCTTCTAAGGTCATTGAGCATTTCATCGTGATATACTGTAATAGAAGCAAGGGAGGGTCAGCATCATAGTCCAAAAAAAACGGCTAATGCGATTTCGATGAGATCTCGATGGGGAGTCATTTAAGCGCAAAAAAAAAGATGGGTGGGGTCTGATTTTTAGAATTCTCAGGCTATTTAGAATGGGTCACTCACCATTAGCAAAAAATCCCAAAGCCCAACCCCCTACGCCTAACCAGAATTTCCAGCTCACCTCGGCTTGAGGTGGATAGAAAGCTAAGCCCGCTGCTACCAAATATCCGTTACTTTCGGGTTGGTCAGCCCAGCTTACTGCAATGCATGGTTCGTCAATTGAATGACTCACAACAGGTTGAACAGACCCATGGCTAGAGCGACAACAATATGTAAAGATGACCTCCTCGGCGAAAGGATAAGAGGGGAAATGATCGCTCGATGGGCATAATGAGCGAAATATAAGCCCTAACAATTAAATACGATCAGCTTATCCCTTGGCAAATCTGAATACTCTGCCGAAAACGAACTGCTAAGATCCTTGCTGGGTAGTTCAGAGGTGCATGTGCATTTACAAGCAAGGTTGTAGCAAAAGTCATCGGCTAAAGGGTGAAGCGTTATAACATATCTGCTCCAATTCGGAGTAAATTCGACAACATACAGATACCAACTCTGCTGCCGCCCAAGCTATGTTACCTAATGACAACGGTCGGTCAGCATACTCATTGGGCCTATACAGAACGATCAAGAGTCATATGTACATTGAATCTACAAGCTACTCACCGTTAACATTCAGATTCGAAGTTTTGCTTGAAAATCGTCCGAAAGGGGCATCAAGAACATATAGCGTAATCGGCGCATGAAAGGGAAAGAGGTGAAAGGTCAGTAAAGTGGGGAAGAATGACGCTGGAGGAATCATTCTGGTTTCGTGAGCGAGTCAAGATGAAGCATTTAAGTGGTGAAGAAAGGAACAACAAAGGACAGAAATGTTCACAAATTTCAACGATTGTCGATGAAAGTCATACGCGATCATTACCTCGTGGCATTTACCAGGTGGCAACAACCATGTATCCTTTCTTCGTACAATGGAAATCTGGACTTCGCATTAGCAAAATGGACTAGATCAACGCATGACGACATAGCGTCTAGGCCTCGAATGACATGAGCTTCTCCGCTCTTACGCCTTCTCGTCTGAGTTGAGGCCGTCACCTTACAAGTGTGGGTTGATTAGGTTCCCCCGAACATGAATCTATATATCCTGTATGATAGAAAGTCTTCATACTGAACCTATCTTACCACTTCATCTATAAGGTTGATCGTTTTATATATTCGCAGATCTGCTATTTTATAATTTTCGACATCTGCAACGAACTACTTTAACATTTATCATGTCCTCGCAATCGTCCTACTACATCAAAGATCCAACTGTAGTGTCGGAAATTAGGTAGGTTGATTCCACTTCGTCGAACCTTTTCTGTTGGTTATTGCACTCGTATTGATTATCTGGATTGCAGCGATTTGTCACATCCGCAAGGGAAATTATTCCTGAGGCAACCTTCTGAATCGGTTGAATCCGTAGACGAACTCGTGGGACTTCAGATCACTGGCGGCAGTGAGAGGAGGATCCTGTTGCATAAAAGCTTCATGACCAATGCGCTAATCAACGGCGACGCTGGAGCTGTTTCTGCCGTTGTACGCTTACAAGCAATGAGCAATCGAACTTGGAAGTCTGTCACACTCGAAGACGTGAAGGAGCTCGAACAATGCTTCCGCGAGCTGCACCCCAGGTATCCCAGATTTGAACGTGACCTCACCCGTACTCTGGAAGCCATTGGAAGCGCAACTCAGAGCCTAGAATCTGGAGTAGAATACCAGCTTGATTTGAAAGATGTACCCAATATGCAAAAAGCTCCCAATTTCCGACATTTTGTCAGAGGCTGGGGGAATGCCATAGCGTTGCAAGAAGCAATGATAAATTTCAAATCAGTATCCAAGGAAGCTACTTTGACTGAATTGCTAGATACAGTGGATTCAGACAGGAAAGATGTCATAAAGGACCGCCTAAAGGAAGCCTTTAAACAGGTACATGCTTCGGATAGCGATCTCCAGGAGCGTGGTCCGCTGAACGATGCTTATTGGAGGACTAGGGCTTTGAACGTGGGAGTGCATGATTGGAGGAGATGTGGGCTACTAGCATCCGCTGCCATAGGACGGAACCTACGTAAAAATGAGTCGTCCAGCTTAATGTCACCAAAGCTGTCAGCGGAATGCGAAGAGTACACGGAATTTTTGGACGCACCAGATGAAGAGTCCAAAAACCAAGGGCTGGATTTGTTTAGACCGACCGAAAGCTTCGTCTCTAATGACCCTGGATTGAATTCTCTCCTAAATTTATTGGGCAAGCCCACTTCACATGCATGGGAATTATCGCTACCCGAAGATATCAAATCAGATCTTAGAATATCGCTGCGACGAAGCCGGGACCCTGATGTCCTCGGTAGATCAAGGGAAAGAGGTCATGAGCGGCCCAACTTCACTGGAGAGTCTATGGCTTTAGAAGCGGACACCTGCGATCCGTGGGAATGGGCGAGAGACAGACTACGCGCTATACTTCCTGAGATAGACTTTAGCGATACGGGAAAAATGGAGAAATTACTACCACCTAGAGCGCTATGGGCGTATAAGGCTGCTGTAAGGAACGAAGACAGCTTGTCAGGCGGTGATAACTGATCTCGACAGGTGGGTCACGACCGCATAGTGACAATCTATCAACACAATGATTCCTCCTTTTCTCGCTATTTTGGCTACGGACGGATGCCAGCCTGTTTGTAAATTGTACATTGTGTATAAGTATGCAGTGTCAGCTACGACTCGTTCTTCCATAATCCAATCAGTCGTGGATGAATACTATACAGGCTCCTCCCCGGTTGCTACTACATGTGAGAGTTTCTGTGATCCATACGATAGGTGTCATGGTATACAGATAAGCATAGCTCACCATGGAACAGAGAAATGAACTTCTCTTTCCCATCCACCTAGGTGAGGTACAGTCAGGAGGATAACATCATAAAAGGATGTTGATGACGTACAGTAAAGAGGATAACATCATAAAAGGATGTTCATTGCACAGCCCAAGATGACGCGATGAGCTTAAGATCCGTATACTATCTTCTTTATGATCCGAGACAGTTAGTCTCCTTTCAATAGTAGAGAAGACCATACGATTCGCATTCTATGCTACAATTCATATAATAAAAATTGATTTCCCCCTCAGACTGAAGAAAATATCTCATCTTGAAAGAAATATCTCAATCGCTACTTGACAATCCACTTATCTGATAGCTATACTGATCAGAAACATATCAACATGTCCACTTCAGCTACAAGGGCCTCATCGACAGAACCCAGAGGGGTCATATCACAATTTCTAGCGTCCTTCCCTCCTCCTTCAGGATTTGCAGCATCATCAATCGATCGTCAACATTACGAACAGAAGAACATCAATTTCCTCGACGAATATGGACGAGAAAAGTGTGGGCGATGGAGAACATTTGGTGAGATCCTAACGGATGTCGAGTAAGTCGCTCACTCTTTTCTTACTTGACCTCATGGTATTCCCGCTAAACAGTGTTTGACAGGGATATTTGTGATAAAGACAGCAAAACAGTCTTTGTCACTTGGAATAACTCAGAATCCCCCATGGACCCACCCTTGGGCATACAGCTCACTGGGTATCAATCCAGAACGCTCTTACACGGAAGCGTCATGACCGCTGCCAGTGCCAATCATGACTATGGTACAGTCGCTCTCATTGAGGTCTTACGAGCCTTGGACGGGCAATACAAACAACCCGTCACCAAAACTGATATCCAGAGTATGAGATCATCAATGCAGGAAGCCCGCACAGCGTATCCCCAATTTGAAGGAGACATGAAAAGATTGTCGGAAGCCTTGGAACAAGCGACTTCGCTTCAAGAGACTCTGAGAGCCTTCAAGATCGACCTAAGCGCCGTATCGAGTATGCAAAGACCTCCTGCCTTAGTGAAGTTTCTTAAGGATAAGGAGGCCCGCAAGGAGTTGAAAGAAGCGTTAAGGAGTATCGAGGCAAGTGCGAATGCGATTAATCTGAACGATTTAACCGCTCGACTGAATCCTCGATACCAAGACGCAATTAGCCGAAGTCTCGCAACGCTTCTCGATCTGATAAGAGCTGAGGAGAATTCCGTGGCTCAAAGGCGACACAGTTCGGCCGCTTATATCCAGACCGAAGACCAAGATACATTGCGTCTCGACTGGTTGATCAATAAAAGACTATTTAAGGCTGTTTTGCAAAGAGACCTAACAGTTGGAGAAGAAGTCAGTCTAATGTCGCCAAGTTATAAAGCAGAATACCAACAATACATCTTAGGCTCTGAATCTAAGATCATCGAACCATCAGCAAGGGAAAGGTTATGCAGACTGACAGAGCATTATATGATGGACGATCCTGACATGGCTGCCTGTACGAAAAGCTTGGCTCTGCTTCCTGAGACTTGTTCATTGGCTGAGAGACATGGGGTCGTACCTTCGCAGATAAAATCAGAAGTCCGGTCTTTGATTCAAAATCCAGGAGACCATCTGGTATTGGAAGCTTCCAAACGAAGAAGTGACAGCAAAAAAGGATATCGAACAGGGCTAACCATAGCTGAATTTAATGAAACAATAGATCCATGGGTCTTTGCGAAAGGAATTCTTCTGCGAAAATATCCTGAAATTGATCTTACAGATAGAAAGCAAGTGGAGTCACTACTTCCCCCTCGAGCTGTTCAGGCATATCGAGATGCCTCATCGAAAGCGGATTAGGAAACGGTTGAATCAGTACTAGGCCTCTGTCCAGGGTCTCATCGATGTTTTCACCCCATGTTGTTTTTGCTTCAGACGTAATGACAATCTACCTGTAATCTGTGGATATGCAGTCTTCTCTTTATCAGATATATCCAGAGTCGCATAGGACGTGTTTTGCATGAATGAGATTTGCATGATAGGGCAGCTTCCTTCCTGTCTGCGATCTTACTATCCAGCATTAGCCATGCAGTATGATACACGTATGAGCGCAAGGGCCACACATCGCTTCACATCGCTTCCTTTACGATGGATTCATACACACTGGTTGATTCTCCTTTTTCCCATACGAAGGGTCCATGGTGAACAACGAGCACAAAAGTGTATACATACGTCATCGCAAGTGGTCTTCTCAGACTTGAAGCTCCCTTCATAGAAACATCCCGATATGACGATGTCGCAGGTCTTTACAGTCTCGACTCAGTACATCATCTACCTCTCTGATGTCTACAAAAAGGGTTCATGTTTCCCTCGCCACTCCAACTTCGGTATACCCTTCCCTCAACAGTTTTATTTGACTTTCCAACATAACCTCTAGAGATCACCATTGCTGTTTTTGACTTTCTGCCATGTCATTCTACTCACAAACTCCATCAGAGAGCGCCCCTCTTATGGAATTCATGACGACCTTTGCCGATACCTATGATGGAAGACCATATGATGACAGACAGAGAGACTTCCTTAGTAAGTATGGCCATAAAAGAATAGGCCTTAAGACCGTATCGGAAATTGCAGACAACTTCAGGTGAGTATTCCGAAGCAGGTGGTATTCGACGCTGCTACCTCGCATGGGGGATCTCGTTTCAGAGAGTGCCATACTGAATCGATGGCTGACAATCGGGACTGGGTCTATGTAGTCGACTTCACGCCAAAAAGAGGCATTTTCTCACATTTCTTGGAGAAGGGATGAATAAAGGCAAGACCTATACGTTCCATCTGGGAGGTGTACCTGAAGTGACTGAGGAGATGTCGAGCTCAAGGAGATTGCAGTTTCTAGGACCAGCAGCTAGTGCAGCTTTCACAAAGGGCAATGGCGATGTCAGTCTCACTCTGAGTGTGCTGCAAGCGTTTGATGGGATCGAGACTTTCAAGCTGGGTGACGACGATATTCGAACGTTATTGAAAAGCTGTACTCAATCTGGTAAGACAGATTCTGATTTCGAGAAAGATTTCCGGCAAGCTAGAAAAGATATACTCGACGCCTGGGGAGAACAGAAGACTAAAGATGTTTTCAAGCTGAACCTCGAAGCGAATACACTCAAACGATTTCCGCCTTTGACAGACATAATCCCCCATACTGCATATTCAGCATGGACGACTGCTTTACATAATCGCGTCTCGACTGTAGATCAATTGGATCTTGTGCATAAGGGCTTGAAGGACCACCTAGATACCATAGGGGTCGACGCACAATTGCGATCGGAAACAATCGAAGGGATACAGAAATTCCTCTCCGAAGTAGAGGAAACACCGGAACAGGAGCATTTCAAGAAAACCCTCAAGCTTGACCCCAGACAAGTTGCTTTGCTCGCGGACACCAGACTTTTGACCGCATTCACGGGCAGTCCGCCCACTTCCGGTAAGAAACTTAGTCTGATGTCTGATTCCTTGTTCGAGGACTACAAATCAGCACTAGGTGACTCGTTTGTGTTGGATCGTGAGTATACGTATCGACCGACAGATTATCTTTGTCATTTCGACTCAGAGGTTCAAAGCTTTTTCGGCAATGCTAAACCAAATTCGGATAGCCAGGTCCCTGAACAGCCGGAATTGTTGTCCGAACAGTTAAGAAAAGATGTAGGAGATATTCTAAATGGAAAAGGTGATGAAGTACTTGACCGATCAAAAAGTCGATGTACAATTGCAAATCAGTTTACAATATCTCAGATTCACGAAGGAGCAACACCTGATCGTGTCGCCTGGTTAAAATTGTGTTGTGACGAACTTTCATTCTTGAACGCTTCCAAGGAGGCAATACGAAAAGAATTACCACCTCGGGCCCAGAGAGCTGTCGATGCTCGAACCTAAGAACAATTTGAAGAGCTTCGAACAGAAGTAGCGAAACTAATGTTTGAAAATTTCTGAAAGGACCCACTGAAGTCAGTACTATCAAGAAATGGTGCAACAACAACAACTTTGAACTGTATACATAACATTGCTAATGGTTATAACGCGCTACTTTAGGGCTGATATGTTATAGATGAGGTGGAGCGTAAATATTAGTGCCAAAATTATACCTGTATATATATATGAATATATGTTCTAAAGATGTTGCTTTCTTATTTCTTACTCTTGAGAGCTGTATACCTCGTGAACTTCGTCTCCTTTTCAACTGAGTAGCCTTCGTGAAATACACTTCATACCTACTCGAAGGCTGATTCACCGAGAGCCAAATGATGTAAATCTACCTCTATGTTCTAGATACGTATCCATGAAAATCTTGTATATCAAAACAGTGTCATACTGCCTTCAGACCCCAATATCACCATCTTTTTCGATTATTCACTTTCTAGCCAAGTCATGTTCTCCCTCGGGCGTCTCAGGCTGTTTGAAAAAAACGACGAAGTGAATCGCCCTTATGACAGACCAGACAATTATGGAATATCAAGTCCTTGAACCCGATTTTGACCACTGTGGAATTACACCAGATGTATCTTGAAGACCCGCTTGTACAATCATTGTAATAGCCCCTCCAACTTGAGCCTATAGTCCGTACCCTTAAGTCCGTACGCAATCCATCACGAATCGAGATTATATTAAATAAGTGATTTGAATTGATTTACCAGGACAATAACCCACGCTCCGGCTACTCCAGCCATTTCAGGTGCACAATAAGTGATAATGCTGATACCACTTGCAAAGTAAACCAACATAGCACCAAAAGAACCAATAATGAATGCTGGGAAGCAAAACCCCCAATAATTATTCCCTGGACCGCCATCCGAGAAGATCTGAAGGATTTCAGCGATAACGATTACTGTGAATATAAGAGTCAGCGATTGCATCAGAACCAGGACCGCCTGGTGATGAAAGCCTTATAGGTAGTTCTTCCAGCTATAGTATATCGAGGTTTGTTCAGTACTTGCGATCATCCATCCGAGATCGATACTCACTCATTGACCCGCATATACCACCTAGACCTCTAAGAATTAAGAACCCATATCTGTCCGTCAGGATGCTTAGCATCGTCGCCAAGGATTGCCAATACTTTACCACTTACTTGTTTGAGGTTACGAAAGAAGTGATAAGAGACACAACGCCTAAGCCGAAAAATCCAGCTTCGAAACTGATTTGAGCAGGGAAGAGGTCACTCAATCGACCAGCGAAGAGCAAGAAAGTAGCGAAACAAAGGGAATATGAAGTGATGATCTACATCAACGAACGACATTAGCCTTCATTGAGAAACTGGTATTGGAAATATGGATGACAACAAGCAAGGTGAGTATAATACTCACACAAACTACTTGGGAATCACCTAATTTGATATCAGAATTAAATTCTTCTACTGCAACAGCTGCACCAGATACGTTATCAATGTCGATAAACGTTGCAACGCTAAAAATGAATAATAAGAAATTCTTTCGAGAATGTGTTAATATGCCCAAAAGGTGTTTATCTTTCAATGTGTCTTCCTCGGACTGACTGTCGCCATTTGTTTTTTGATAGATGATCTGAAGAGGATACTTTACCCTCTTCCAATTTTGGTGATTCTATCGGCGCTGATTCATCAACCGCATTGCTTGACGCTTGTTCTGGTTGAGCTGTTGACATTTCGCAAAGCTCTAAGTGGGGCTTTTCGTCCAATTCGATAGCGAAGTTTTGTATGTGTTTTAACGGTATTTTTCGTGATGGTGGAGACTTAAAGGGTTGACTCAAGTGAAGGAATTAATGATGCACGATGTGAATATCAGTTATATACATTTTCCAGACATATAACCATAATGTCAATACCCGGAATTCTAAATATCAAGGTCAATCAATGCCCAGATCCGAGTGTTTCCGGCATTATCTTAACCTTCGTTCTTGATTTCTTGCTGTTATAAGCTTATTACGGGTGACCTACGGAGTGAGTACAGTATTCATCCTATACGCTTGATTTCAGCTTAGTCATGATACTGTGCAGATGGATCAGTGATTCGCTGTACAAAGGAGTACCAAGTTAATTATCTTCACAGTCAAGTTCGGGGCTTGTCCGGAGAGACTGAAAGCCGTTGCCAAAGAATTTCAACTGTGTTGATTACAACTAGGAAACTTCGACGCCTTCACACAAGCGAGTCCTATCGCGTGTGCACAACATGATCACATGCTATTTCAGAGATTATAAATTGATAAACACCACGTTAACGCAGAATTGTGCATGCGGAATGCAATATCCGCTCAATTCAAACAAGCTTAATTTTGATTGCTGTACGTCATTATTATGTTTTGCAGATTTACTCAGACCTATTACCGCCGGAATTCTTGGTTTCTTAGCACACACGGATCAACGCTGATCACCTGCCCCAAAATTTCATTCTAGAAAATACTTTGCATATTCCGCGTTTGCGGGTTAAGTTATGAGCTGGGACATGATTGCTGCTTTTCTCACGCATAGTGGAAGACAGCAGAATATGGAAGTGCAAATCAGTTAAATGTGTGTTGCCTATACAAATGAAGCAAACTTTCTGGGTGTTAGGTCATCGATTGGAACAGCAAAGCAATACGAATGTACACTTCTTTCGGTCAAACGGGGTTTCCTTTAATTCCTAATTACACCCGAAATTCAAGAGGAAAACGACGCCGTGTAACGAAAAGTTGAGAACAACACAAGGAAGACGACAGCATCCTCAATAAGAGATTGGTGGGGAAAGGGTTAATTGATATCCTATTCTAGTCTCAAAGGAAGGGTTGAAACATATAATTGAAATACTCGGTTGTTGCCCCATACTAAAATCGTCATAGCCGCAAATTATTAAATCAAAAACAGCGCATTGCCGCATTTTCATCACTCCAAAGGACCACCCCAAACGAATCATTATTTTCAAGGGGGTCATTGCGGGGTAGTGAAAAACTTTCTAAAAGTGTCCTAGAAATAGAAGAAAGGAATTATCTAGAAGAGGGAAAAAAGCGTCATATATCAAGAATAGGACGGAGCTTGAAGAAGTTACGACTCGAATTCCCCCCATTCACAATCTATTCTACTGAAGTATACGCACTACACGACGATTCTTCCATCGATCCTAGAACGCAATCACCCCACTTTCTCCCAAGGATATTATATAATCAGCTCAATTAGACATTATTCTCAATTCTTCCAAGTCAAATCACTTAAAAAATGACGTCCGGACCTACACCAAGAGCTAATTACGCTAAGGTATCTTCAATTGCACAATGGCTAAACTATTTCCATCCTATCACAGGTATATTTAGATCCTCCTCGATTGATGGTGAATCAATTGAGCATCTTGATATTGACCTGCGATATGTTGAACATGAATACCAATTACCTAAAGCCAAGAAGATCAACGAAGCTGAAATTGAACTTCCAATCAATAAAGATATCAACTTGCCTAGAGTTGTCGTTTTAACCTTGAGGGGTGGGGAATATGTTCAAGACGATGAGAGCCGTATGCAATCTTTGGCTGAGGTGTTAGCAGCTATCAGTCCTGTTGAGGTCCATTGGTATGTGAATCCTGAGCTACTAGAATATTTGGTAATAGATTTGAGCTGACCTCAGATGTTCGTACTTAGGATCAATGCAGCTACTGACCCATCAGATCAATTGACTTTCGCAACTCACCTCGTTCATCCAGCTATCATCGCTGCAGGTGAATTATGGTCAAAAAATGGTACTTTGAGGAAACTCATCGTTCAAGGTCAGTCCATATAACTCTTCCTTTGTTCAACACAGTGATTGATGTTCAAAAAAGCTAATCTTGATCGTGTGTCACTCATCTAGGTGGTTTCCCTGTTCCCAACCTTACTGCACCAACACCTTTCTCCCTCACTCCAGCAGCTACGCCTTGTCCATCACCTGGTCCAGCTAAAGCTTCTTTCAGCTCCCTCGCAATGTCCCATCCCGCTTCTCCTTCCGCAAGCAAATTCGGTCACGGTCTCTTTTCAGGTTTACCCGCTTTGAGTACCACCAAACCTAAGCAAGTTGACGATGAACGGCTCAAAGCTCGAGCTGAAAGACAACGATTGGCTGAATATTCCCTCAAACCACGATTCCACTATGCCTTCGGTACTTGGACGGTAGATGAATTGAGGTGGAGACTCGATGGTAAGCTAGACCAATAATTGTTCCTTCATTCTTGGTATAACGATGTTGATATATCCGACTCTTTTAAGGTCGATACACTCCAGCCTGTAAAGTCTCAATCATTACCCACCTCCTTCGAGCATTCGGTTCTTCTTTCCCCTCATCCTCAAGAAAGATTGACATCGATCTCCCGAATGTTATCATCTTTACATCCGTTCCGCGAGGTATTGTATCTGAATTATCGGGTTTACCTGATAAAATGGAGGTCGATTCGGAAGTCCGAGAATACCTCCAAGACGTTTTTTTCATCGCTCTGGAAAAGTCCCATTGTCCAGTATCCAGACTTTGGACACAATCTACTCACGATACTGAAGATAGATTCCGACAAGGAAGACAGATCAAAGCCGAAATGATGCTTCTTCAAGATTCTCGAATGGCGTTCAATCTTATTCCTCTTGAAGATTTGATTGAAGTACAGAAACCAACCTTGAATCTTCCAGAGAATCATATCGGTCACCAAGAGAGATCACCTGCAATGTCGGATACTTCGATCTTACCTGGTGAGACCGATGCTCCGACCGAAGATGAACGTGATGAAGCTATCACACCTGAATTACAAGCTAGTCCAATTATCGACCCTTCCCATGTCGTAGCTAAGGAGAGCAATAAAGGTGAACAAGTCGTTAATCCTTCTTTATCTAACTCTTTGATCTTGTAGGAATGACCGATAAGAACAAAATCTGCATATAATTATAAATATTCTTCATGCTGCATATATCAGTTGATATGGGGTGAAAGTATCTTGTACAATACAACTGATTCGATCTGAGCGGTGATGAAGCCTTGCAAAGTGTAGATAAATCCGTATAGGTATGACAAGTGCATGTATGATGTATGATAAACATGGTCCACAATCTTCAGTTATCTTTTCCTTGATCATAGATGAGGATAAGAGTTAATTCAGATTTCATAACGTTATGACTAATGGTGGGTATACATCGGGATCGGCATTCGACCGAATATGGCTGTATACAGAGTAAGACTGAAAAGCCAAGCCAAAGTATTGAATACGGTGTACTCCGCCTAATATACGGGCCCGCGCAAAGGGATCTGAAAGGGTAAATGGCAAGTGTTGTCGTCACCACTACTACCATCAACACCTCACAGCCTCATACACATCTTTGAGCGCAAGCATTTGGGACATTACTTCATTATCAACAGTTTTCATTCCCATTTGTTCAACTCAGCTATCATAACAAGTCGACCGTAACATTGGGCAATATGAAGGGATTTACAAAGGCATTGCAGCGGTACGTCAAGTCTATCAAGCTCCATAGACGGGATATGGGGTACTTGCATTGCTTTCTTGGCATTTCGCTGATTCTTGATTGGGTGTAGGACACCGCATAATTTGACGAGTAGAATTGGGATGACCAAGAGTGAGTGATAGTCTGTCGTATCTGACCTGACAGTTATGAGGGCCGTGCTAAGTTGATTATCGTTACCTTCGCAGAGTCGACTGATCCAGAATTCAACGATTAGTGGGTATTCTATTAATGTTCAGTCTTTCTTGAACTTAAATTGCTAATGTCCACATTTTTTAGTGAGAGGAAATTCTCTGCTATTGAGACAGCATGCGAGAAAATGTTGAAAGATTCTACTGTGTTTAGAGATTCCGTATCGAGTAAGTATTATTTTGTCCCGCATTTGTAGTTATTAAAAGATTCTTCAGGAAGGGCTTCAGCTTGAAAGCTCAAATGATGCTGACGTTATCTTGTGTTTTCATCTAGACCTACTTTCTTCCGGATCATCATTCTCAGCTTCTTTAGCTACACTTTTTTCACCTATGGGTGCAGAATATAATTTAGCAAGTAAACATCCTCAAGCTGAAGTTACCGTAAAGAATATAACAGTATATCAAGGTATAATGGAAGAAATGAGAGGTGAGTTGCATTCACAAAAAAACCTGTCTACTCATTATTGTTCTTTGAATAAGATGTTGAATAGCTGATTTGCTATTTGTCCCGTAGAAACCCTCTTACCAGAATTAGAATTGATCGATTCTCGAATTGTTCAACCATGTAAAGAATTGAACGATATCACCAAGAAAATTAGAAAGACAATAACTAAACGAGAGCATAAATTAGTTGATTACGATAGACATAACAATTCGCTAAATAAATTAAGAGAGAAAAAGGAGAAGAGTTTGAGTGATGAGAAGAACCTTTTCAAGGTAAGTTGATCCACCTATATATAATCATTCTACATAGCTACGATTGATCCTCCCGTACGGTACATGAGCCGAAGTGATATTGATACTACCCATTTTCCTAGGTTGAACAAGATTTCGAAATCGCTTCAGGAGAATATGAACATTACAATAATTTGCTGAAAACCGAATTACCGCAATTCCTTGAAATGGGAACTAGATTTATTGATCCCCTTTTCCACTCTTTCTACTACATGCAGTGAGTTGATTTATCCCTCCATCAACCGCAGCAAATCCCCACCTAATAGATAAGTGCTAAATATGATTGCAGATTAAACGTGTTCTATATCATACAAGAGAAATTGCAATCTTTTGCAGATGGTAAATACGATCTTTCAAGAAAAGACATTGAGAGTATATATTATGAACAAAGAGGAGATACAGCAGAACAAATTGAGGAAATGGCTATTGTGAAAAGGATCGCATCGACTGGTGAGTTTTTGCTCTCCCTTCAATGACTAAGACTTCGTTGCGAAATTTCGAAATTATCGCCTTACTGATAATTCGTTTTTTCCTCATTTAGCGAAAATGCTTCATGCGCATCGATCAGCATCAGGAACACCTACAAGGACAGGATCAATAGCATCCCGAACGACATCCAATTCGTATCTTGATCGAAAAGAGTCTTATTCATCCTCATCACCTAAGAAGGAAGTCTTTTCTCCTCCTTCTAGAACTGTAGCTGCTCCACCGCCATATACTTCAACTAATAGTTCAAGTTCAATTGGTACAAAGAAAGCACCACCTCCTCCTCCACCTTTAAAACCAAAACCAAGTTTCAATAAAGCTGTTTACGCTACTGCGGTGTTCGATTTTGAAGCTCAGGTCAGTCGACTTTCATTTACATAAAAGAAAAGACAATAATTGTCGAGTGAATTCCCGCTGATTAAATTTGTTATGTTTAATATTAGGCTGAAGGTGATTTATCTTTCAGAGCTGGAGATAGAATTGAAATTGTTGAAAAGACTGATAATCCAGATGAATGGTGGACTGGTAGACTGAATGGAATGACAGGTGTATTCCCTGGAACTTATACTCAAGTTGACGCTTAGATTTCGGAGTCCGATAAGGAAAGGATTTCAGATGATCTTGATATCTTGATATTAATATCTATAATGAAGGTTATGATGGAGATTACCCGTGGAATAATAGATATGATAGGTTTTAGTCAAAATGCAAAAGGTTGTACGCTTTCTTGTTCCCGATAATACGCAGATGAATCTTTCATTGCGGATTATCGTCTGACTTTGAGCCAATCAGTATCGGTGATAATACTGATTATCTTTCTCACATTAATGGAAATACATCTATCAATTACAAATCTCGTCATTCATTAATGACTGAATTACGCGTATACTCATCGATGACGAAAAACATCGTGATACGGTATCACTTTCAAGTTCAACGAAAAGAATTAGAATAATCTACCCCAAATTATATCATACTTTTAGGTGAAATCATAAGATCTTTTAATTCTTGATCAAGAGTTTTAGGTAGGTTTCGTCGTGATGATGAATTCTGTTCTAGGTCGAAATAGAAAGGAACATTTGATGATTTGATAGATGAGAATCTTTCATCTAAAGGATCAAGATCTGCCTATTTAGGTAGATGAAAATTGAATTCAGCTATCTCGGTGATGAAAACTTTTAAACTAATAGCTAACTTACGAAAGGATCTACTCTTTTCTCAGATGGATTACAAGTTTGTGATTCTATAAATTCATCTTCCTAAAAGAATAAATCAATGATTGAATCTCCTTGGGATACAAACTCAAAATTTACTTTTTTCTCTTTCAATCCTAATGCATAATTTTTTAACCATTTCGTACGACCTTCTTGATCTGTATTAACAATTTTTTTAGAAAGATAAAAATCTTTAAAAGGTGAAAATAAACCTATTTCTTCTCTCGTAGGTGGTATTTCAATTTTATCAGGTTGTAGAGGAATAGAATTCATTGTGAATTTAGGTTCTTCTTTTCGTTCCTCGATTTTTATGGCCTGAAAATTTTCAAGTTTCTATAAGGTGTAAAAACTTTTTAATATCATCTCTCTTGATTGTTGTAATCGAACTTACCTCTTCTTTATCAAGGTTTTCTTGAATAGATATCCTTCTACCTTCATACTCTACTCCATCTTTATCAGAAATAACTTCTATTACTTCTTTTCCTTCGTCTTCTGGACGAGAATTAGATCCAGAACCGATATTATCAAGTGAAAACTTTGGTTTATGTTGATTAATTAAAGTAGGTTCAGGTTGATATATTTCAATTTTATTTGAATTGATGACATCTTCATTGATTGTATTAATTTTGACTCTTTCAGAAGATTTCAAATCTTGATAATATTTCTTAAATTTTGCAAGTTGTTCTCTAATCGTATTTCTTTCTAAACGGATTCTATCTGAAGTAGATCTCTAATACACCCAAAGAAATCTCAGCTACATTTGGAACACCTTCAGAGGTATAGTAGCTGAATCATTACTTCCTTACCTCTCTTTGTAATTCTTCTTTAAGTTTCTTCCAAGCTACTGGATCTCCCTTTTTATTTGTTTCTTTCTCTAACTACAGATGATATTAATGATGCAATTCTTTATTTAGAGATTACCCAAATCCACTTACATCTTCCTTTAATTCTTCAATGACACTTTGGAGTGCTTGATTTTCTCTTCTTATAAGATTCAACTTATCAGATAATTTGGCATTATCGTGCTAGAGCAGAATTTTGAAATATATCGATTAACATTCCACATAGTCCGAATATTATATCATCACGGTTTATGGATCCTTTGCATTGTTCTCCACAGTAATCATAATCATCAATAAAATTAAAGGGAGCACACTTACTTCTTTAGCTCTAAGCTTTACAATCGTACCTTCTTTTTCTCTATAAGCATTTGTAGCTTTTGCATTAGTCTCATTTAAATTCTTTATTAATTGTGCCTTCTTTTAACAGAAATAAATCAATTTATGAATCTGTTTAGGAAATTATAAAAATAGTAACTTACATCATTTTCTAAATCTTTTACACGTTTTTCAAATCTATCTTTACCTTGTTGTGATAATTTTTCTTTTTCTTCAATATCTCTTAATTTAATTTCAAGTGATTGAACATGTTTAGCAAGTGAACTTTGGCCTTTTTTTGAAGAATCAACTTGTAATTCTAATTCATTTCTTTTAATTTTTTCTTCTTCTAATTTTTTTTCTAATGATATACTTAATGTATTTAATTGATCTCTTTCTTTTAAAATTGATTCAATTTCATTTTTATGATTTAATATTCTTGTTTCTAATTCTAAAATTTTATTTTCCTTATATGATAATTGATCTCTTTGTGAATTCAACAAGTTATTTAAATGAATAATTTCTGTTCGAAGTGAAGTTGTCTATCCACGCTAAGATTTAGCTCGGTATTCTCACCGCATTACTATCTTTAAATCAAATACCGAAGCTTACTTGATTATCGTCAGCTTTGTGAGAGGGATAAGGGAACGATATAACACTTCTTGTGCCTTCATCAATCTTTCTTTGCATTTCTTGTGCCCGAGCTAATGCGACTTGTTTTTCTCTTTCGAAAGCTTCGAATTCATTCACATCAGTAGGCCTGTGAGTGGACTGAGAGTGAAATAGGTTAGTGAATATTTTAGAAAGGATGGCAAAGTCAATATCAAACATCTTTTTTTATGTTAACAAAGCTAATGTCAGTGTACATATTTGACTCACTTGATGTCCGCCACTTTGGTAAGTGGATCTATTGACGAAAGGATTAGTGGATGGGAAATGTATCGCATCATTCGATAACGATTGTCGTTGATCAGTATAAGATTTAAAAGGATCAGTAACCGGTGGAGGGATATAAGATCCATCATATCTCCTATATGAAATAGATGGCATATCTTGATGGGAGTAATTCATCCTGTCTCTACCTTTACCTTTCTTCGAAGGAGTGTGAGAAGTTGTTACTTCTGCAACAATATTGGAAGGCTGAACGCTATGGAGACTCGTAGGTTCTTTCAAGCGCTTAAATGGCTTGCCATCAGGCCGTTGAAAGGGAGCCTCTTTGAAAGATGAAGAAGGGATCCAAGAATTCACTTTCACTTTGGACGAATAATCTTGTATATCAGAACGATTGTGCTGAGATAGTTGTGTCGATCTTGAAATAAGCTTTGAAGGTGTATCGAAAGCTTTTGATAGCTGAAACAAGTCAGTAAGTATGACCAGCACAACTAGTAGAAGGGAAGACGCAATTAAGTAAAAGGAAGACACACGAATTCAAGTGAAAGGAAAAACGATGTATGCGAGAGAACAAATTGGACAGGATAATCACTACCTACTAGATGAGTTCGTTTAGTCAATTCCGCACGGTCCTCCGGTACATTCGGTTGTTCTTGTGGTATCGAATCCCTTTTTGGATTATTGTGGTTGTCACTGTTTAGAACAGGAGGAGAACCCCAGCCATCATCGTCATTATCGTCGAGACTTTTCCGTTCCCTCGCCTTGTGCGTTACATCCATCGCATAGTTGGTGATTGGTTTATTAGGAAGGGGGAATCTAATTTGACGAGAGAATCTTGTTTGAGGTAAAGGAGATAATTTCCTAATAATTGGTTCTTCCGAATTTCGAGTTGATAAAACATCTACACCTATCGGTGCTACATATACTTCTACTTCTTTTGTTTGTTGAGCTAATTCTCGATAAAATCTACCTCGGACTCCCTTCGTAGCTGTTAATGGCATCTTGGATTGCAAGCTAAATCAGAGGTAATCTTGGAAAGCGTTCAAATTGTAATTATGGGTAACTTTGTTGAAGAAAACAGTTTTGATGAATGATATCATCACAATCAGCCGAGATGCAAAGTCAATTTCCTATGCCCATGCATGATTTTGACCATAACTTTTGCATTTTGTCATTGAATAAATAGAGAATTGTGCACGTTTCATATTTCAGAGATCTTCATATACATGACAATAGTCCTCTATTGCAACTTCCAATCTGAAAATTTCATCCAAAGACAAAAGCTGAAGTGAATGCTTACTCAAGCAGCATTGTAAATCAATATGCTTGCACAGGTCACAAACTCATTGATTGAAGGATGCAATGCCATCCCCTCGCCACCTGCTTATCTGCCACACCACATGAAGATGATACCCGCGTGAGATAAGTGGATTCTCTCCGTTGGTGCCCCCTTTTCTTGCAGTACCCTGATGCTGTCAACATATAATCAAATACGTCTTTATCATCCAACGCCCTTCATTACGATTTAATCAACATCAACGACGATCATCCCTTTCAAGACAGTCTTCTGCTCATCATAGTACGACGCACAGACCTTTGAATTGTTCTAATTTGTTGCTCATCAAGTCCAACAACGACGTCCAAGCTTAAATATAAAGCACTACTCTAACCCACCTGACCTTCTCACCTTGTCCTTCTATTTCCCTCCTTGAATTTAGATCTTTGCTAGAAGAGATACTCCAAGATGTCTCAACCAATACCAATATCACCTCAAACTTCAACTTCACTTAATAGAGCTCCATCAGCATCCTCTAGACCAATACGGAGACCTTCAATACAAGGTGGATCAGTTGGCGGATCAGGTATAGTTAGAAGACCATCAAGAGCAACACATCCTCCAATGATTCAACAAAGATCTTTATCACATCCAGAAGCACTTGAAGCATTGCGTAATTTTTTAAAAGAAAGATCAAGTTATGATGTTTTTCCTGTTAGTTTTAGGTTGATAGTACTTGATACTCAATTAAAAGTTAAAAAGGCATTAGATGTTATGTTATTATATGGTTAGTCTATTCAAACCTTCCAATTTATCATAACCGTTTGAATACTTTGTTGAACGTGAACTGATATGAGTGAATTTGATCAGGTGTTGTATCTGCTCCATTATGGAATACATCAACAGCTAAATTCGCAGGTGAGTTCACAAGATACTTAATTGTTTGGTATAGATAAGAGAATCAAAGCTGACTTTAACTGATTACAAAGGAATGTTCACGGTACAAGATGTCATTCACTTGATACAGTATTATTATCATACCTCATCATGGGAAGGAGCTGCAGCAGATGTAGAACAATTTCGATTACAGAGTATTCGAGGTGAGCTGAGTTTCCCACTGCAGGCTCGCGTAGTATCACACATAATATCGTTGTCTTCTCGCTTGGCATGATCATCTTTCTTGTTGCAAGGATAAGAGCGAGGAAAACTTCATGCTGATCCTGATATATGTGATAGATATTGAAAAAGCCTTATCGGTACCACCGCCTCCCCTTCTCTCAGTTCACCCCTTGCGTCCTCTATACGACGCATGTAGATATCTTATAAGGACACACGCACGAAGATTGCCTTTGATAGATAGAGATACTCAGACAGGAGGAGAAGTCGTGATCAGTGTGTTAACTCAATATAGGGTCTTGAAATTCATTGCTATGAACGTAAGTCAGCTTTTCTGCTTTAAGCGAAATTCTGCAAGCTGAGCTGACAAGGATATCTTACAAATTCACTTTCCCGTCTATTCATTCATTTCGACGTCACATTGCTTGTAATTGTCTCCTCCGATATCAGTGTCGAGACATCACGCAATACCTTACTGCTTCAGTCCAAGAGATGGGTATTGGCAATTACGTATCACCTGAATCACATCCGGATCCTACAAATAATCAGAACAAGTACTATCCTCTCGCTACTGCTACGATGCAGACAACAGTATTCGACGTAGTTCATATGTTCTCAGAGCAAGGAATCAGTGCTGTACCGATTGTAGATGATAATGGGAAGGTGTTGAATCTGTACGAGACCGTCGATGTCATAGTGAGTTATCGATTTCCTGACGTAGATGCCGCTATTTATGGACCCGGAGCAAGCGATGGGAGGGAACTATAACTCCGATGATTGATGGCGTTACCACGTTCGATATTTATCACTTTTGCTGATAATTGTGCGTTACCCAGACGTTGGTTCGAAATGGCGCTTACACTTCGCTGGACTTGACAATATCACAAGCCCTCAAACAACGAGCAGTAGACTTCCCAGGTGTTGTAACTTGTTCACCTAAAGATTCTCTATCCGCTATATTCTCGCTTATCAAGATCAGGAGGGTCCACAGATTAGTTGTAGTCCAAGGTAGAGATGACCCTCACCCCGGTAGATTAGTAGGAATAATCAGTCTGAGTGATATTATGAGGGCGTTAATCGTGAGTACAGCCTGCTTTATCAATTCGGACCATTCAGTTGCATTGACATGAGCAGCTCGTTGCCACTTGAACGGATCAGAGCTGATTGATAACTTGTGATAGGGCTCGGATATCCCACTTGGTGGAGCGGGGGTAGGAGCAGAAGTGGTGGATAAGGCTTTGAGAGAGGAAGAAGCTGAGACCGCAGGAGATAATTCATTCGCCTTGTCTGAAGGTAGTATATCTGCTGAACAAAGTATAGAGGGTTAGTGTATAGCGAATGGTACCGCTATGCTCAGTATTTCTTCTGAGTAGCATCATTTTCTTGCATCAATGTCAGTGGCTAGGAGACTATAAATAGATGTGCATGTTTTGTATATATAGAGCTGGATTTGTTAGATATAGATATGGATGTATCATATTTTTCAGTGGGGCCATATTCTCTTCATCGGACTCATAAACGAACACCAGTCGTGCAAGTCTATTCGTATGCTTGAATCCGGACTCATGCAATATAGAGAAGGGTAATAGTCGCGCAGCATATTGAACACGCGTATTGAGAGTTCTAGACTTTTTGATATGATTTGATAAGTGGCGTCCCTGATAAACAGTCGATCGTACCTATCTATGTTTGGTTCCTCTTTATTTTTTCTACCCTTATTAAAAATGTTGAAATAGGTACATTGGATGTTCAAACCATGAGTATCAATTAAATCAATGGTCAATAAATGAAATAAACTAAGATGATCAACAAGTTACAAGTTACGAGGTCCCGTTCTCAAATCCAATTTTCTATCTTTGATTTCTTTTATCTTTTGCAAAGATGATGATTAATTGATTTGATTTGATTGATCTCTTGAAAAATCTTCTTTGGGAAAAACGAACATCTATAAAACACAAAAGGAGCTTTAGATCGTTCTGAATGTTTAAAAGACTTCAAGCGAGTAGATAGAGTATCGGAAGAAAAAGGATTATTATTTTTGAACAATATTGTGAGTCCTCCGTCTTTTGTTGTTTTTGGATAGAGTTATGAACCGCAAGGCAAAAGGTTTGTGCGTAAAGGGCAAAAAGAGATCTGAGCTTTCAGATAAAAGATCTAGATGGTAACGAAGGAAACCTCTAGGAAGGTGTTTTTGGAAAAGGGGCTCGAACTATGGCTTACTCGCATAATCGAGGGAATAAACTTGTATAGTTTTGCGTTATTGAGGAAGTTTACCGCGGTACAGGAGGGATAAATGTATGATGAGACTGAAAGTTTACTGATAATTGTACTGATCTTTGTTCTCTATATCTCTAGGTACTTATTGAAATTCGTTTATCATCTTGTCATATCGAAATTTGTCACAAATCCATTGTATTATCCAATTTCCACTGGTTGTCGACCACCTTCGACCTTACTTTCCTTGAAAATCTCATAAGCCGTACTCCTCAAGAATCACTCGGACTTTTCACATGTCATAAGAGAAAGCGAAAGTACCCCTCATTCCAAGGAATATTTGATATCGCTTTCCGAAAGATGAAGACCCAATTCGTCTTGTCATTAGTCCTCGGATTAATGATGTCTAATGCTTCAGCTCATAATCACGGTATAAGGTCGAGACATAGAAATAATGACCCTGCAAAGCGGATACACTTAGAAGAGGTCGACATACCAATTTCGTTGGTGGTTGATATACCTACTCATGACGATGATGTGCTAGTTTCAAGATCAGATAGTAGCTCAAATGAAAATATGTCAGTAAGGGCGGATTCAACAAACTCAACAATTACAATTCCAAACACAAATACAACAAGCACAAATTCATCATCATCATCTTCTTCCTCACTTCCTTTACCACCTTTGACACCTATTACAACACCATCAAAACCTATACCTATGCCATTAGATTTATCAATATCAAATAGTTTAACAAATGGATGTATGATATATTTAACAACATTATTATCAACAGAAGAATTCATTTATGATTGTTTACCTTTTTCATTATTACTTACAACTTCAACATCTTATTCAACATTATTATCAAATTCTATTCAGTTAAATAATTTTACAAATATTAATAATTTAATATCATATACTTCTAATAATAATAATTCAGAAAGATGTGAAAATTATATTAAAATTATTGAAGATAATTTAAATTCAAATAAAAATTGTGGAATAGATTTAAATCAAAATAAAAATCAAGTTATAAAACAAACTAAAAATTCTTTAGGAAATTATAAATTAATTAAAAAAATTTCAAATTTAATTAATGAAGAAACAGGAATTTATTGTTATTTAGAAAATGTTAAAAGTAAAAGACCAGATGATGCTTATTTATGGAATTTACCAAGTGGTATACCGTAAGTTGAGCACTTTTAGTAAATCATTATACAATTAATTCAAAAAAATTTACTAATATGTTTTTCCTCCTTTTTTTTTCGAATTGTTAATTTAGTCTACCTGATAAATCTATACCTACTTGTTCTTCATGTTCACGTTCAATTTTAAATACTTATTCGGAATTCACTTCTACTACGCCAACGTTAAATTCTACATTAGTTAAACAAGCTATGAGTAGGGTTAATGATGCTTGCGGAGCTTCTTTCGTCAATTTAAGTGCAGTAGCTTTATCTAATACATCTACAAGATCAGCATCTGTCAATTCGTTATTTTTGTGTCCACTAGGATGGTTCTTAGGGGTGTTATTATCAGTGTTCTCATTGATCTGGATATAGAATTTTGTCCGGATATGATCGTACTGGAATAAATGTAGGATATCTTAGTTGTATTTTTATTATTTCTCTGTGTATAACACATACTTTTTGGTAGATAGCATTAGTAAATAAGTATATTAATGTGGACAATATCACAGATATCAATCAATGTATCATGCCTAGGCGATCGACATCTACATGAAGCGCATACTCAGAAAGCAAATACTTCATCTCAACGGTTTGATAAAAATAGCAGTCGCGCTCAATGTGCCACGTGCGCAATATACTCTATCGGAAATACGGCGATATGATATAGTCTACCCCATGTTACCCTTAGACAATATACTAGTAATCAATTGATAAATAGATAACATATTAAGGATGTTTATTTTTTATAATTACATTTTCATTCTTTTCTCCAAAACATCCTCCACTTATCACGTCCACTTGATATTATTCACTTACATTGACAATATATGTCCATATACAAGTTTATATAGCTTGAATCAATTCGACAAACAATAATAACACCGATGATATAGCAACGACTGAATTCCAATTTGGGTTACGGTCAAAATGTCAACAATAGACCAAGATGATGCCATTCAACATCAACATCAAAATATGAATGATACTATAATTCAACCTGATTTCTTTACAAGATTAGATGAAAATAATACATCTACACTTGATCCTTCTTTATTTGCATTAGCAGCACAAGTACAAGCTGTTGCACATGCACATGAACAAGGTATTGATATTAATTTTAATATTGATCATACTTTTATTGATCCAATATTTCCAGATGGTACAGATTTTTCAAATTTAGGTTTAAATAATAATACATTTGAAGGATTTGGTATTAATGGACATGGACAACCAACACCTATTGATCCTATTTTATTTGAAATTGCTCAAGTTGTTGAAGATGTAAATAAAGGTAAAATAAAACTTGATTTACAACCATCTCCACCTCAACCTCATCCTACTACAATAAATAATAATGTTGAACAGATTCAACAAAATTCTGTTCAATTGCAAAGTTCAGGTCATCAACAGGGTCATGCTCAAGATGGAAATGTAGATGTGAATTTGGATGTGGAAATAGATCCGACGTTGAGGGAGATAGTTAATAGTTTGACTAACGCTCAGCAGGTAAGTTAGCCTTGTATGTCAGATCCAGTCTAAGTATTGAAAAAAATCGCTTCTGGCTCAGTCGTCACAAGTTAACGGCCAAGGTCTCTCACAAGCCCAAGCCTCCGCTGCAATCGGTGCCCATCTGACGGACGCTGAAGAGAGGGAAAGGTTACAACGAAGTTTACAGACTACATTGGAAGACCTTACTCAGGCTAGCTTTAGTGAGTGATTCTGCGCTCCTCTTATCGATCTGCCGGTATGTGATTAGAGACGGAACTAACATATTTGTTATTCTTGGTAGATTCCCTCTTCCCCGCAACAGAACCTAACTCTTCTAACGGCAATTTCATGAATGCCGGCACTGAAAGCAGTCTTATCTCCGAGCCATCTAGCTCTCAACATCCCGGGACGTATCTCAACTCCACGGCGGGTCCTCATCCGAACGGCGTGCAGGTATCCTCTACTCTTGAGGAATATGCTAGTAAAAGAGGAAGAGGTAGACCAAAGGGATCAAAAAACAAACATAAAGCTGTACCTTTGCCTAAACCACCTAAACCACCTGGACCAGCACCTAAACCTAAAGGACGTCCGCCGAAAGAAAGGAATCCGGAAGAACAAGCTGATTACGAATTAAGAAGACATGAACGATCGTTAGGTATAAAAAGACAAAAAGGTAGACCTAGAAAATTTCCTGGATATCTTGTTAGAGAAATGAGATTAAAGAAGAATCGAAAAGAATTCAACGAATTATTGAGGACTTATGAAAGAAATACTAGTGCAACTGAAGATGATGATGAAGATGATGATGACGAAGATGATAATAACATTCATCATCAACAACTTGATATAAGTCAAAATCACTATGGTGATCAAAATGAAGATATGGCAAAAGTACAAGAACAAATGAGATTAATAATGAACGCCGATGTTGAAAATATGACTAATGGACTTCATCATGCTTTACAAGTTAATAATACTGGAAATGGTGTAGATCAAGCTCAACATCAACATCAACATCATCATGAGGAGAATGATTTTTCACAATGGAATATCCAAGATGGACAAAGTCTCTTAGATGTTGTTGGAATGGGTACAGGCCATGGAGGAGTGGGCGATCATACGATGGAAGGTGTATTTGGTTTAAATCATCAAATGAATTAGGTATGCTTGAGAAATAAGTGAAAGATTGATATTTAATCGAGATCGTTTGTGTTTTTTGCCAAATCGTTGTATCTTTTAGCACAAGTAACTTTGTTGTATATTACTTCATATTTGATGACAAACAATGTATGCCCTATCATAAGTATTCTCTTCATCCATGGTATAATTCACTCCCTTTGGAAATAGCACCATCGCGACCTGTTTTCAGGCTCATGTCGATCATGCAATTCTAGTATAGAGCCGTGCAGATCATCATAATCGCATCTGGGCTTCCGTGCCAATCAGCCCATAAAATTCTCAAATGAAAACGCAGAATGTCTTCCTTGAACCCTGATGATCTGAACCCGCGTTTTACTTGGTAAAATCTCACAGCGAGTTACGGTAAAAGTTATCACATGTGAGACCGAAAGTCTGGGATGATTCCATATCCTTAATTCCCTGAAAAGGGTTCTCAATTAAAACCTCAGATCAAATCTTTTTCTATTGTCGATTTGTTTCTATCGTTCTTGAAGCAAGTGCAATCTCAAAAATCACTCCCTCAATGGGACTGCAATATTGTTATCGTATCATGCATTTGCGATTTGATCTGACATGAACACAATGAGGAAATTCATGTTTTGCGAATGATGAAATTGATAAGAAGGGTAAACAGATGAACAGGTGACAAACTGAACGTCATTAGGATATACCGTAATATAGGTAGGTACAGTACAAAATTTATTTAGCTTCCAAATATTCTACATTACACTCCCGAATATCTTCCGTAGATCCTACACGTTAGTAGTAGTTCTCAGCGTACATTTCATTTTAAATCGCGGCAAACCCTCCAAAGGAATAAATTATTGATTCCCACGAAATCATGATTTTCCTGATGGGGAAGTAAGAAGTTGTTTCATTATTTATTTTTCCTTTTCTTACCCGAAATCAGATCTTTGATCGGCTGAATATCGATTTCTCCCAAAAGTCAGTTCTAAATGATCACAGGGTAGATAAATTGTTGTGATCAGGCTACAACTCCTGAGGCACGTTTAATTTCCTTACCATCACTACTACAGGCACATTACCTGTGTTCTCTGATCATCCTGTTTTTGCCCCATCAACAAAGAGCTTCGTACTTCCTTTCCGTTCTCGATATTCAAATCAACCTTAAAAAATCTTCTGACCCGAAATCCTTCTTACAAAAAGCTTTTCAAATTCAATTTGATCACAGGAAGGATATTATCGTAATCGAGTAAAACTGACTTTACAGATCCGAATCACAAAAATGACGTAAAGGTTTTGTGTTGAATTTGGTAAAAATACTCGAATCACCAGGTCATTCATTATTTAGGGGAAGTTAATCCTCACAGCAGACAACTCTTGATAAACCGGTGTTTTACAAGAATATGAGTATAGGTCATAATTGAAATTCCTATCGCCCATTTTGCGCTTGGCGGAAAGAAGCTGTGATTTTACGGAAAGGACCTAATCTCTTACCGCGGAAGAAAAATTCACATATTACGTGCGTTCTCATACCCCCGACAAGGTGGAGTCCATTTGGTGAATTCATGAAGATATAAAACCAGGAGATAGATCATCTGTGTACGACTACGATTACGACGATTGAAAGTTGATACGACCAATATCCAAAGTGACGTCGATCGATTGTTCAGAATCACAATCCCGCCGCCTCAAGATACTTGACTGAATTGTCATCAAAGCACAAACGAAAAGTCGACCGCACAATTGATTCCAGTAATCTTCGACACGAGATTGGTTTTTCACCAACGCAACTAGAAATATATCTCAGGATTGATTAATTTAACCTCTATCATGTGAGTATCGAGGTCTATCTTTATTAGTTATATTTTTAATTGCGTAATTTCTCCACTTGAATATAAGGGTAAGAGGAGAACAATTAGCATCCTGATCATTTCGGATTTGAACGAGAGAAGATCTGATGATTTCTTTTAATAGACGATCCGATATATCATTTCCATAGAATTGTTCTCTGCTCAGGGACAAAAAATTCATGTTTAAACATTTACCAACAATCATCAAACCCCTCACCCTCTCTTTCATTTGGTCTGTTCCTCCTGCCCGTTCCTAAGATCCACAAATTGCGTACTCTTTTCAAGACTATAGTACACCTGGTTAGATACCGTCATCAGTTTGTTTCACCCACACTCCCTTTTTTCCCGATGAAATAGAAATCGGAATACACCCTTGGGCTCCTCAATATTAGTAGATATTGGTTTTGAAACATCTGACATAATAGCCTTCTCATATACTTCATCAATCTGCAATTCACAGAAAAGATCTGAATTTTGCAATTCATACCACATCAGCGTACTGATACGAGAGGCGGTCATCATCTTCTGTGAACTTCATGGTATCGATCTCTCATTCACACAGATCCATCAACCTCAAGATCATTTAGATAGCGGAGAAAACAAATTGGCTAAGGTACGATACTGTCAACGAATTATCTTCAATGAATAATTCACCTTATCGTACTATCGTTCCGCCGGATCGAAGAAGCTCGACTACTCGTCCTCCCCATCCACCTTTGAGTTACAATTCCAATGTCGGAGATACAGGATTGACCAGTAGAACAGGTGATAGAGAACGAGGTGATGATGGGATAAGTCGAAATATTGAACATAATGAACATAGAAATTTCCCTCAAAGTACTCAAGCTACTTTGCCACAACAGTATCAACATTTCTCGTCATTCGCATCTTCATCTCAGCCCCTACAAACCCTGCAACCCCTTATAATGCCGTCCCGCCCACAACCATCGTCTCAATTTAATCCCTATAACGACCCCCACTATCGATCATCTTCTCATGGTTATTCGGAGACAATGCAACCTTTATCATCACCTATTGCACCACATCGATACGATTTTTTACCTCATCCCCCTTCGTACACTCCTTCGGCCAGTAATAGCGAAATGCAACCATGGCAATATGGCGGAAATACTGCAACTTATGACCCAGCTATTAGCTCGTCTTCCAGACGAAGGGAATCAATGCCTGATATAGAGAACAAGGAGGATCCAAATCCCCTCTTCTCCAATCGACCAATGATGGGTGCCCCTTCTGGACCAAATCAGATGATTAGCGGTACCTCAACCGACGCTGATACTAAGAATCCTAATCTTCAATCCTACATCCATTCTCTTACCGGATTAGTTCAAACTTCACCCGTACAAGCTACAACTAATCCCTCGGCCTCAGCTTCCCTGACAAATTTTCAAGCCTGGCAACCTATATCTCAACAACGACATCAGCAACAGCAGCAGCAGCCTCTAGCACCTCCGGCTCAATCGTCTTCCACTCCGCTAAACACGCAGAAACGTAAAAGATCGCGAGCAAGTACGTTCGGATCAAAAACGACGGATGACGAAGCCCAAATCAAATCTACCCATCGACCGAGTGTAGATGATGGAGATGATATATCTTCTCGACCTACAACGGCTGACAAAGGATCCATAGCTGGAAAGGACAGAAGCCTTCAACCCCTAGTTTCGACGAAAGATTTCACTCAGCCGCCAGCAATCAACGAAGGTCCCGAAGACGCAGAACACAATCAAGGTGGCGAAGATGACGAGAAAATGGATCACAGGAAGAGAAAAAGAAACAGGACTATACGAAGTTGTGTGCCATGTCATAATCACAAGAGAAGGGTAAGAAACATTCTTGGCCTGCGTCCACTAAGCCAGACTGATATGTGGATTTATATTCAGTGCGATCGGAAGAGACCTTGCTCAAGATGTACATCTTTAGGTCTGGTGAGCAGCTCTGCTTAGCATTATCGCCCGCTTGCGCTCATGAGCTGATTGTCATAGACCGGTACATGTGTATATGAGATTGACGAACAACGAAATATGTAAGTCGTCATTTTGGGCTACGGCGTGTAATTGCATTGACATACTTAATTAGGAATGATCCGGACGTAATCGAAAGTGAAAGACTTCGCCGGCGGATAGCAGAATTAGAACAGGTGGTTCGAGAGCTGCGTCAAAAACCAGCTGCAAGACCACAAACTCAGCAGTCAAACGCGATGATTGGTTCTTCAACAACCGCAACAGGTAACAACTCCGCTGAGGAGAGCGCTGGTGAAGACAAGAAGAGAAGAGTCATAGTGGATAGGTTCGCGAGGTTCAAACTTGATGAAGCAAAAGATGTAGAAAATGCAGCAGCCGCAGCCGGAAGCAGAGTTATTGCTCCAGACCCTCCTGTATGGGCACCTCAAACTATCATCTCTGCTCGTTCTCCTCGACCCGAATACCAGCCTTTTGTTGCTCAACGTGAGACTAAAGGAAGCATAAACTCCAGTATAGACTCGTCATCTCTCAAAGAAGATCCAGCTGGACATCAAAGTGACTACAAATCAGAACCGTATCAGACGTACTTACTCCCTGGAGAAGAGATATCATCGGATATCACAGGGAGAAAAGTTTACTTGGGTGCTTCCACCGGCAAATCAATGCTGCGAAGGGTAAATCATTCCTCATCGCTCCTATAGCGGTATGAGATCGCTAATTTTTGTTATTATCATTTAGTTGGGAGAATTGGCGAAAGATAAAGGCGATGGGCAATTACTGTCCGTTCCCGAAGACATTGCTTTCACAGGAGTGTTTCCTGATTTGCGCAAGACCTATCCTTTCACAACCATATGGAGTCACGAAAATTTCAGTGCAGAGATTATCGGTTTGTTGCCAAACTCACAACAAGCTCAATGGTAAGTTATTTGTGTTTATGCCATGTCAACATGTAGCTGACGGATGTGGCAGGTTATGGAAAGCTTGGGAGGAAGAACATGGCGTTTATGTCAATCCTTTCCACACGTAAGTAAAGGAGCTTTTCTGCTTGTGCTCCAAAAAATAAATAGCTGAGGATATGTATAGGCCGTCGATGCACGCTGAATATTCGGCGTTCTTCGCCATGTCGACTAAAGACAAGATGAATGTACCTCTAGCTTCCCTGTCGTTGTACCTTATCATCTGTGCTTTGGGTAATTGACTTCCCCGTTTTGAGGGATACGCAGAACGGCTGACACTCCTTATCGGATGCAGGTTGCGTCATACGAGCGACTAGCCAAGAGTTGTTCGGTCAACCTGACCCCGCAAGAGTAAAAGACCTGCCAGCTCGTAAACCATCTTTGACGGCTTACAAGGATTTGACATCAAGTCGGCTGCAAAGCGAACTATACCGTACGTCATTTAACATCATACGTGAGATTCAAGTCGCTGACACTACTTTGATTGCAGTGTCTGCCTCCTTCCATGCTTTACGGCTGTGTGCATACCTTGCCAATCCCACCATGCGCACTATTCAAGCGCAACTTTTGCAAATGGTTTATCTGTGAGTATAGGGCACTTTTAGTGTTCGTCTTCAGCTGATTGAAGTATGCGGAACCCTTCACAGCCTAGCGAGTGAGCGTGCAGCAGATGCATGGACTTCTGGTGGAACCCTGGTCAAGCAAGCGATAGCGCTTGGTCTTCACAAAGATCCGCTAAACCTCGATCCAAAAATTTCCATGCGTGACGCCGAAGTGCGACGTCGGGTTTGGTATGTCTCATTGTCATTCACAGTGTGGGTCTGCGCTGATTTGTCTGGATCAGGTGGTCAATTGCAGGATTTGATTGTATGCTATGTGTATTCTTCGGTCGACCAAGCACAATAAGCTATTACACCACGAGATTACCGCAAGATCGACCGGATGCGAATCTTTCAGATATCCCAGGAAGTGCTCAACAGCTCCTTCCGCCCTCAAACGTATTGTCGAACGAAACTACAGAGCAAACGTTTCACGCTGCGTATTATCAATTAACAATTCCATCTTTCGAACTGCTTGATAGAATATTCACAGTAGACCGCCGATTTAGCAGATCGAGTATATATGGATGGTTTTCACCACCTCAGAAAGATGACACTAAAGCCAGATTTATGAACTATCAAGACGACGAGCAAAATACAGATCATACGTATCAAGATGCTGTGCGTTTAGCAAACGATATCAGTCAATGGTATTCCCTCTTACCGAGTGGAATTCGGTTCAGCGAGAACGATACACCGGAATATCTTATAAATTCAAGATCGAGGAAACAATTAAATCAAACCCTCATTCTTAGTATCAAAACCTGGACCATAGTGTGAGTACGCAAGGATCTTTCCGTGAGATATCCTTTGTTAAACATTTATTGGTATACAGGATGGTCCTTCATCGACCCTACCTCAGATTAGATCCAACGGCATATCCCGAATCGACCGAACTATGCACTCAGGCTGCACACCTCATGCTCAGAACATACAAGTCAATGGCCGATACCAAGAGTACAATCTCTTGGTCTTTCTGGACCATGTCATATAGGGTAAGCTTGGATTATCATCAGCTCAATCGTGAGCTCCCGATATCAAAGCTGATTGTGCAAAATTCTTTAGGCGTTTCAAGCTGGTGCTGTCTGTGCATTCTTGGCTATCCGACAGCCTGGATCGCCGCTCGCCGAGAAGTGCTTGGTGAGTACTTGCTACAAGGTGAAATGTTCAGAGCAAGACTGATGATGTTTTGGTTACAGAGTGATCTGCGAGGTGGAATCAGAATATTTGAAGACAGACTGTCGACTTGGAATGCCACGCATCCTGTTCAAGCTGATCTGTGCGAAGGGTTAGTACAACTCGAAAAACTCGTCACGTAAGTTTTGTCCCCTTTTACCTTTGGTTTCGTCTGACAAGTGTGCATTTCTCATTCGTGTAGAGCTGCTACCAACCAGCGTAATACTCCCGCTCGAAGCTTGACACCTCATGTCAATATCACGTATGATCCGACATCGTCATTCGGAACTCCTCTGTCCCAGATACAGGCATTCCCACCCGTTACTCTACCACCTTCCTCACGGAATAATCCAGGACCAAACACCTTGTTCCCCGAGTCTATCACCGGATTGGCACATAATCCTCATACAATGCTGTATGGTGATAGTCAAAGACCTGAACAACCTGGTAACGCAGGCTTAGGCGGAATGGTCGTCAATAATTACCCGACGGATCATCTTGTAGGACAATTAGGTGGAGATTTCAATGGACCTGAACCATTAGCTTTGTCTCAGGTAAGTCTTTTTCTGCCAATCGATAGGGTTGTCAAGCTAAAAACAGGTGTATGAGTGCAGTTCTGGGCCAACATGTTTGGTATTAGAATGCAAAACGAGAAGGATTCCGCTGCTTTCACTTCTGATTCCACAGCGACAACTGCTGAATGATCTGAGTCGAAGCCAGATTGGACGCCGGGGGCCATATACCACAAGGTGAATTAATTGGTTTTTATAACCATTTGCTCCGTAAATGCAGTGAAATAGTAGAGAATTTCTCATAACACTACACTTACATACATATACACGTTGAATTTTGTTGTATATTAATATATGACATGCATACTGTACCTGTCTGAATGAATTCGAATGTTGAACAGTTCGGTCCCGGTCAACGACCCGAACAGTAGATGCCACGCTCGGACCGCCACCCAGTTACCTCCACTATACGCGTATGATGATATTGATGATGATGATGCGTACTGAAATTCCAGTTGATTCCACGTCCAATGTTGATATACGATTTAATTGTTTAAGCAACAAAGCGATTCCATACAGCTAAATTTTAACCAAAAAGAAACAAGATGGCTGACGCAAAGAAGAAGCAATTGGTGTATAACATGTAAGTCGGCTGGACACTTCGCTGAGAAATAGAATAGCTGATTTGATTCGTTGGGCAGTATCGATTTTTTGAGAACTTCAGCTCAAGATGGAACTGTTAAAGAAGATGATAAAGAATCGTTAGAAGTTGCTGGTGAGTATCATTGTTATTTTTTTTCTTTCAAAAAGATGTATAATTAATCTGACAATGATATTCTGTGAATTAGTTCAATGTATAGCAGAATCATTTGGTGTTGATCCAGATTCAGAAGAAGATAAAAAATCATATTCAATTTCACCTGCTTCTTTACTATCACTATTAGATGTATATTTAAAAACAAAAGCTAAATCAAATTCTTCACCTATCTCATCAAATTCAAATTCAAATTCAACTTCAAATCCAACTCCTATTAATGGAAAACCTAATGAAGAAGATAAAAAACAAGCAGAATCATTTAAAGTAAAAGGAAATTCATTAATGTCTGAAAAATTATATGATTCAGCAATTGAACAATATACAGAAGCAATTAAATTATATGAAAATCCAGTTTATTATTCAAATAGAGCTGCTGCATGGGGTGGATTAGGTAAACATGAAAATGCAATTAAAGATGCTGAAAAAGCTTTAAATCTTGATCCAAATTTCGCAAAAGCTTATTCAAGACTTGGGTAAGTTAGGCTTCTTTGAAATTCATATTTGATTACGATTGTTCTGGAAGAGAAATATAAAACACCTTTCCCTCATCGTTCTTTGATCCTTGAAATTTAGTAAAAATAACTAAAAACTGATTTTTTTGACTTGTATCTTACTTAGTCACGCTCATTTCTCAGTTGGATCATACCAAGAAGCGGTTCAAGCTTATGAAGATGGACTTAAACTTGATCCATCAAATAATAATATGAAAACAGCTTTAACAACTGCTAAATCTAAATTATCAGAATCTTCTTCAAATTCAGTAGCTGATAGAGAACCTCCTTCAGGTGGTTCAGGAGGAATGCCAGATTTAAGTTCTTTAGCTTCTATGTTAGGTGGTGGTGGTGGCGGAGGTGGAGGAGGAGGAGGTATGCCTGACTTGGCTAGTATGATGCAAAATCCTCAATTAATGGCTATGTAAGTAATATTCTCCCTTTTTTCAATACCCTTTAAAGATGGTCTAGGCTCATATAAGGAGAATCGCTGATTTGTGTATTTTTCAGGGCGCAACAAATGATGGCCAATGGAGGACTTGAGAGATTGATGCAAAATCCTGCATTGAGAGGTATGGCTGAGAATATGCAAAATGGAGGTGGTATGCCCGATATGTCACAATTGGCTAATGATCCTAATCTTCGAGAAATGTGAGTGGCTTTGATAGACTGGTTACAATGTGTTATATGTGAAATGGTCTATGTTAGGCTAATCATCTTTCATGGTTAGGGCTCAACAATTCATGGGTGGTCAAGGCGGACAAGGACGAGGTGCATAAGGTATCCATAGGAAGAATTTGCTATGAGTTTGGTGTGATTCATGTATGGCGTTTATGCACCTTTTCCCTTTCAGATTCTTCATTCTGCCTACAGCAGAGAGAGACAGAGCTATCAATATGACTAGCGGATATTGTGAGAGCTTGAACGAATAGATTTTACTTTACGACCTTTGGGTAGAGACGCCTGTGATGAAGTGTATTTATTTGACTACCTACAACTAACCTGGCGCAATGGAAAGTAAAGTGGCGGTAGTGAAGTAAAGGTGATCCATTTGACCTCCACGATCACTTTAGTTACAAAGTCATGAAGAATGGTAAATACTATCTAATATCAAAAAGATTTATTTTGTAATTTGATATTAGGAGGATCTACTGAATCAATCAATCAATTTACCTCTTGATGAATGTTAAGTACCTGATGATTTAGATGGAGCTAGTAAGTCAACATACAAATTTGTAAGGAAAATCGTTAATATCAATACCAATAATTAGTTCATCTCTTCATTACTAATTCGTCCAATCCTTTGAGCTCGAATATAATTACTCAAGATGCTAGTTTGATAGTCGCAGGTCCCGCTGTCACATTTGTAGATACGATTCCGGATCATCTAACGCAAGTGAGTTTGCGATTATCTCGTTGAACCGATTTGATGTCCTGGTAGTATATGCATTAGCTCTTACTAGATACTAATGCCAATACAGCTGCAACCAACGGTAGTAGTGGTACGGGAAAGAAGAAAATAGTCATAACCCAGACTATAGTAGAAGAGGATATTGTCTGATTCAATAGTCAATGTGAAACCCTATAATCCGTGCCACCCATATTTTACTCGTTGAAGCGTTGTAAATACACTCTCAGTAATTCCTAACCGGCCAGGTAACCAGCCTAACAGTTTTGATATCTCGGGACCATAGAGAATGAGACGCGTGTTACTTTTACATCAGTGAGACTCGCATGAGAAAGGAAGAAGCGGAATGACAAAGCGATGCATGTTATGAAAGTGTGAGTTGATGAAAAGGCGTATACTGGGAATTATGCAGCGCCACAAACTGCTTCGCCTACAGCGGTGTTGAGAATAAGAGCTACAATGAGACCGTATAGACCCTGATGTGATGGAATGATCAGCATTGAAGCTCATTTTCTCCAGCGAACGATAATAATGAGGCTTTTGAACTTGAGTCGATAAGCGTATACTCACAATGACTTCGGCGAAAATAAGAATCAAAACCATAGAGACGAATACCTTTGATTCGTATAAATATGCCCTGACACACTATGCCGATGAAATGATCAATCAGCATTTGCGACGGAATGATTCTGGACAGAATCTAGCACTCAAAGATGTATGAAGGCGAGTTGGACTCACAGCATCTCCTACTATACCAATAGCATAACCAGCCGCCAAACCTGTAAATCCACATGCTGCGATGAAATGGTATGTTAGCAGAACTGGTGTGCGTTAGCACACGCCCAGATGTACGTACCCAGACCAGCGGCGAGATGAATGAATCCTGCAAACAGGGAGTAGGGTTCGGTTGGTGAAACTTCAATGTGATCATTAGCTACAAAGGAACCTCAGAGCTATCAAACGAGGGAAGGCGTACTGTTACCGGCGATCAATACTGAAACGACTAATCCATATACAGCAATAACTGATCAAGCCCTGTTAGATCACCTAATTCTACATCAAGAGGAACGAAGATGGACATACTACCGGACATCTTAAGGGGCAAAAAGTCAGCTTTGTTACAAAACCGTCCAAACGAAGAGCGACTTACAACAACTGGAATCAAAGACTTTATTATAGACTAGATCAGCAAAGCTTCTATAGGTCCAGCATGAGGAATGGATGAGCATACCTTCATAATTAGATCGGGTCTGAATTGAAATTGTCAGCTTTGCTTCAAGCAGAAGAACTTGAATTTCAGCTTACCTAAATGTACCCAAACCTGCGATTCCGATACCTGCTTTCGACGTTCCATAAGCGGCTCCAACAGTCGAGAATATCATCTATAGAATTATGATCAGTTGAAATGATCCAAAGGCGAAGCGATCTTTATAAAGTGAATCGTACAGCGCTAGCTACACCTGCAAAACTATTCAAAGGGAAGTGTCAGATAATGCCGATCGAGTGCTGAGCGGATGGGTGATTATGTATAAGAAGAGGTGCAACTCACCCGAAGAATGGCGCCCATGGTGGACAAAGTTCTGACATTGTGTGCGAAGTTTATCAAGACCGCTGAAAATGTATAGCAAGCAGTGAAGAACGATCTATACACTATTAAAGCAGTTGTATGATGAATTACGGCCAAAGCGACCGGAGCTTGACCTGATGCTGACGTTGTGTGTATACTAGTATACCAGGGAGTGATAAGGCAAGCGAAGAGGCGGAATCAAATATATCCACATCATGTTCAATCGACCACGCTTAAGCCCTTTACGCGTTTTACGAAGATTACAGAATTATGTTAAGAAGTTCCATGAGATTCAACATTATCATTCTAATCTACTTGAGAATTGTCTATACATTCAAAAACTACCTTGACTCGTTTTATCCTGTGAGAGAACCAGTCATAATGCAAGGTAGACTCCCGCAAATGGTATGTTGGGTTTCTCACCTGGTTGTTGACGGACTTGTCGGACTGACTTCATCATTCATTTAGCAACCGACCGTGGTCCTTTTACGAGGTATGTTCAGCATCTACCAGGCCTCGTGTAATGTTTAGATCTCCTTGAGTACACGCGCTAACGTTTTGTATTTCATAACAGAGGGTACTGATACCTCTCAAGGAGTTGGACAGTTGTTATCAAACATATCAGCATGTCTTGCTGTGGCTCAAACTATAGCAACAACGCTAGGACCTAGAGGTATGGACAAATTGATAGTGGATGACAGAGGGTTGGCTACTATATCAAGTGAGCTTGGGACCGAGACATAGCTTACACACAGTTTAAGAATTGACAAATTGTGTGACTAGATGATGGAGCGACCATTCTGAAATTGCTCGATGTCGTTCACCCGGCAGCTAGAACTCTTGTAGATATCGCTCGTGCACAAGATGCCGAAGTCGGAGATGGTACTACCAGTGTAACCTTACTGTCAGTCACTGATGATTGCCGGCCGGTTTGGTGTGAAAGATAGAGACTGACATGTACGTGTGCACAGTGCCGCCGAGATACTGAAAGAAGTTAGACCATTCATCGAGGAAGGTGTTGGACCCCACGTCATTATTAAAGGTTTGAGGGAGGCTAAGACCTTGGTAAGCTTGCTCACATGTTCGATATTCTCCTATCAAGGCTGATCAACTTGATAGGCTATCAAACAAATCAATGATATCGCTATAACGATAGACAAGTCTGACCCTGAGTAAGAACGAATTCATCAGCTAGTGAAGCTTTGTTTTGTCGGCTGATCAGTCGCCGATTTGTACAGAAAATTCCGCGAACTCCTTCTTCAGTGTGCTGGTACTTCAATGTCATCCAAACTCATCCATTCGCAAACACCTTTCTTCGCCAATATGGTCGTTGACGCCGTTCTCTCCCTTGACCAAAAAGATCTTGATGAATCCCTGATTGGTGTAAAGAAAGTCCCAGGAGGAGGTATGCAAGATTCGCAGTTGATCAAAGGTGTGGCATTCAAGAAGACGTTCTCATATGCAGGATTTGAGCAACAGCCTAAATCATTCAAAGACCCCAAGATTTTATGTTTGAATGTTGAATTAGAATTGAAGGCTGAGAAGGATAACGCAGAAGTCAGAGTTAACGAAGTATCGGAATATCAAGCTATAGTCGATGCTGAGTGGTCGATAATCTACAAGAAATTGGAAGCGATAGTAGACACTGGAGCTAAAGTTGTTTTGTCGAAATTACCAATTGGAGATTTAGCTACTCAATATTTCGCGGATAGAGATATCTTCTGTGCTGGACGAGTGACCGCTGGAGATCTCAAAAGAGTAACTCAAGCTGTAGGAGGATCAATCCAATCTACTTGTTCAGATATTGAACCTCATCATCTAGGACAGTGTGGAAGTTTCGAAGAAAAACAAATTGGTGGAGAGAGATACAATGTATTCCAAGATTGTACTCAAGCCAAAACTTGTACTTTGATCCTCCGAGGTGGTGCCGAACAATTCATTGCTGAAGTAGAAAGAAGTTTACATGATTCTATCATGATTGTTAAGAGGGCTATCCAAAATAACAGTGTGGTTGCGGGCGGTGGTGCATGTGAGGTGAGTGATCAAGAAACATCCAATTAAGCGATATAAGCTGCTGATGCAATAACACTCAGATGGAAATTTCCAAATTCCTTCGAGGTCATTCACGAACGATAATGGGTAAACAACAATTGATCGTCGGAGCAGTTGCCAAAGCGCTTGAAATCATTCCAAGGCAAATCTGTGATAACGCTGGTTTAGATGCTACGGATATTCTCAACAAATTAAGGATGAGACATGCTCAAGGAGATTTATGGGCAGGTGTAGATGTCGATTCGGAAAACGTCCAAGATAACATGAAGAGATTTGTTTGGGAGCCTGCATTAGTCAAAACTAACGCTCTTTCAAGTGCGGTTGAAGCTGCTTGTTTGATTTTGAGTGTTGATGAAACTGTTAGAAACCCTCAATCTGAGGTGAGTTGAGTATTGTAGCCCGGAGTAAAAATAGCTAATCATTGTGTTTTTGGATTGACCAGGCACCTTCGGCTGGACCGCCTATGCCAAGAGGAGCTGCGCAACAAGCTATGAGAGGTAGAGGAAGAGGTATGCCAAGACGATAAATCCAATTGGAGGTAGGAGTAGTATCTAACATAAAATGCATGATCAATGTAATGCTGCGCCTCAAATTGTTTCCTGCGTGTCCGTGATACTGATGTTGTCGGGGATGTAAGAGAAGTTTGGCCGAGTTTTGAAAGGTTTGATTAGGTTACACTTTGAGGGTCGTGGGCTTTGCGTTGGTGAACGATGTAAAAAGATGATGGTAGGTATCTTGATCAGAATCATCAAACTTACTTACCCTCCTTTAAGCTTTGTGTAAGATCTATCTCAAGACGAAAGGAGTCTTTTCAAATTTTCCTTTCGATGGGGTGAGAAGTTTCTTGAGCGAGGGGAGAAAGTTTAGATTTCCAACGATGGTTGATTCTGATTGTCAAGCTAATTAACACTAAATGGGAATTAGAATCTAAAAACGTCCTGAATAAAAGGGTTGATTCTTGCTTCTTGCTTCTTGGTCTTTTACTTCTCCGGATACACTTCCGATATGTTACTGACAAATTACGTTCATTATACATATGATATTCTATTGATGAAATGTATATAAACGATAATGAATTCGAACAAATGGTTTAGTACTTTTCCTACTAACGGAAATACGAATTCATCACAAATATTTGTTATTTTAACAATTAAGCCAATCAATCATTTAATTAAAGAAACAATGCACTTGAAATTCATTATTATCCTACTTCTTCCTTCATTGCTTGCTCTTCCTTTTGATATTAATCAAAGAGCTATAGCAGCCATTGGAATTACTCCAACTTCAACTTCAACTTCAACTCCTACTACCGTACATGTTGACGCTATAGGAAGAGCTATCGCTGCTATTGGAGCTATCGGAACGATTCCTACTTCATCAACATCCAAAGTCGTACATCCCCAAGCTATTGGTAAAAAAGATATTAAGGAAAGAGCTATTGCTATTTCAGAACAAGATGATGAGGGAGGATTCAAAATTGATGCTATTGGAAGATAAATGTGAGTTATATATGGTAAGGAAAAATACAAGCTTGTCACTCTTTTGAAGTGTTTATATTCTTAACTAATCGGCTACAATTCGCTAATAGAATATCGAACATGGTCAGTTGATATGATTTTGAGTGATATTCAAAATCTTTCTTGGACACATACGATTAATGGAGAATTGGAGATGGATCAAATCGTACAAAATGGATTTAGTATAGCGATGTATTATGATTTTAAAAATTACGATTCCCTGTATAATTATGTCTGAGGGGTGCAAGGATGATACATGCGAATGAGTTACAAGGTGCATTAATGGAAGTACAATTCTGAATAAAGATGCGAGTCTCAAATTATCATCCCGAACAAATACAGTACTGTTAGACGATGGATGAGCCGAAGTGTGAATGACTTATTATAGATGATTGGTGGCGATATCTTCAACTTGAAGTAAAAATTCTTCGATGTAGATGATATCATACAACTCAAGTGGAGATGATATCGATCTAGAAGAATAAAATCAAACTGGAAACCAGACCTAAAGAATTTACATTCAGACTTTCATATTTCAAGTCGTGTTCGTGTGCAAGCATATCTATCCATCAATATTGTAATCAATCAAACGTTATTTGATCCGGATGACCGAGATCAAATTAGGTACGAAATCAAAATCAAAAAAGTGTGTATCAGAAAACGAACTCTCTCTCAATCACCTGCTATCAGCTCAATCGATACTATAATATTATATGCATTTGATTAATTAAACATGCAAATGATATATAACATATTAATCAATTTCATCTTCTCTTCCCTCTCAAGCTCGTTTAAATTGATTCAGCGAAAACTACTCACTCGAACAGAATGCTCTCATCTAAATTCATCATCACTTTGGCTATATGTTTTGCATTCATCCCAATTCAGATTTTGGGTTTGAAAGATGGTTCTATAGTAAAATATAATTCTCTCATTCCTAAAAATACTTGTATATGCGAATATGATCCTGAAATTCCTGAAAGCTGGTTTGAATGTGGTAAATATCTCTTTATTATTCTTAATACTTTGAAATGACTCTTTTTTAGAATGACTTTTGGATATTGGTAGAATCCGAATGTTTCGAAAACCAAGAAAAGATGTATCTTTCCAAAAAAGATTTGACTCATCTTACTAGACAAGTATGTATTTGTCCAGAAGATGTACCAGATTGTCGTAAGTTATTAATATTCTCGGTTATTTGTGATTCAAAGATTGATTAAAATTACAATATATATATATATAGCTTGTCCACTTCAACCACCTCCTGATTGCTGTTACACTTCAACTATCAAGAGAGGAAACGAAGCAAGAGTGATTCCGGCTTTACATGCTAGATCTTGTCCACCTAGTGGCGTAATTTGTCATCTCACTTCAAATGGAATTGAATGTATCCGTAAATCCTTCTCATGTTCTATCAATACGATAATCAAGTTTGAAGATCTAATGTAAGTGTATTAATCGTAGCATGTATCGAGAAAAGGATTATTTGTCCTCTAAATGAAAGAGAAAATAACGAAACTATCATATGTTTAGCTTCTGAGGATGGTTTGATCACATGTCGTAAGTCCGTTTTGATAGTATGATCATCGTACTTTTAAGTTCAATATGATAATAGCATCTTGTCCTCAATGTCAACCTTGTAAGTATAAGCGTGATGTAGGAGAAAATAGTGCAATTTGGTGTCGTGAGTTACTTGTCCCACAAACTGTTGGTTAATATTTCATCAATCATGGATAATTTCTCAACAATTGAACCTTCACAGCTCCTTGCTTCCCGCCTCATCCACCTAATTGTCCACAATGCTGGTACGATATAATGGGCAGAGTACAATGTCGTAAGTCTAATAGTATCTCCATGATATATTAGAGCTTGCCCAACTAACCAGAATGTTAGCCTCGTGTCCATCACCACCTGTTAGCTCAACCAAACCTCCTTTGCCTTCACACACTTTCTGCCCACTGAGCAAGAAATACTGCATTGCCAATCCTGACGGGACTTATATTTGTCGTGAGTAAATCTTTCATGCGTTTGTGATGACTGAAAAGAAGTGGACTGATCGAGAATGAAATGTAAGCTGGATGTGGTCCTTTGCCGGTAACGCTTGAAGTCTGAAGAATTGTCATGCGATATTCTAAAGATGTGACATCGAAAGGCAGGGATTTTTTGTATTGACTATGATCAGGAGCAGGGGATACTCTGTAGACTAAATATGAATTTGATTGATGATCACTTTACTTGTATACATGTGATGCGATATAATAAAAACACTTTCATTGTATGTTACAATACATAATGAACTACTGTATCTGAATAACACAAACAATATAATGATTTATCTAAATATCAACGCATTGATCCATTGGTTATGATTGATCGTTACATTTTAGTTTTTCAAATTTGACTCGCTTAAACTTCCTTTGTACTATTTAGTGTGAACCCTTTGAAGTGGGGAAGAATGAGGTATTAATGTAAATCTATATTTAGAGATATTTCAACTAAAAACATGTATCATAAAATACTTTTCACACGATATAAAGGATGTTTCATTAATCAAAAGGCTAATCTCACCGGAAGACCGAATTTCAACAGTATATTCTGTTTATATTGATAGAAACTAAATGATATAAGAAGATAACTTATGAATTCAATCTCAAGGTTTTTTTCTTTCTTCTTTTTTTACCAGATGAAATATTCATTTCATATTTTACTTTTTCTAATTACCAAAAGAAAAACTTGATTTAATATAAAAAATACAATGAAATTCAATTTATTTACAATTTTCAATACATTATTTATATTTTCTCAATGTGTTGTATTTGCTTAACCTTCTACTAAATTTGAAGAAAGACAAATTTGTAATTGTCCAATTAATGAGCCTACATGTTGTAAGTTTAATAATCTCTGATTCAAATCAATTCAGAATCGCTGACACATAAATCTACGTTTCTTAGCATGTGGAGATATTTGTCCTAATGGTTCTGAACCTGTTTGTTATTATATTAGAGATGTAAAACATTGTCTTCGTATGTTTTTATTTCTTATTCATTTAATTATATGATTATACCTGATAAAATGCTTCTTGATTAGCTTGTGATGATGTTGATGATGCTCAATAATGAAGCTCTCGTCAAATTAGGATGAATCAGCTTTTTGACTTGATGATGATTAATGAGAATGCGAGGTTTTGAGTTATGATTAATTTGTTTATATGCAATCTTATGGTATTCAGCGAATACGTCTTTAGGAAATTATTATCGTTGATTGTTGATTACGAATACTCGCACCAAAATGATAATTGACATTGGACACATCATACATTATTTATATTGAAAGAGATCAACTACTTGCGTCCATCATAAGATCGCGAATTGGATCGATATTATTGATGATTATAGGAAGATGTAATTAAAGGTAGATTGTTAGGAAAGACAAGAAAAGGCATATCACTCTGGCTGCAATTATGTTTTTACTCCGAGACGAAAGAAGCTTCATTGAACAAGTAACCCTTGACTGGTGTTGCTTCACCATCAATCTCCACACTTAACGTAGCAGGGTTGAGATACTGTAAGATACGGAGCAACTGTTATTAGCGACTAACGGCTCGAGTTTTCGGTGGTCTGAAGACGAGTATGAAATCTTTAAGCGTCACTCACTTGGTAGATATATGGTTTAGTACCTGTGACGGCTGCCAAACCCTTTCGAATCACATATGGGATTTCTGCTAAAACATCGACTTTCTCAATCAATCCACCTTCTCCTACTATGGCTCCGGCAACGTCTTGAGTGATCTTAGCAGATACAGTGGTTTTCTCTGAACCCTCTTTATCACCAGACCATTTGTATTCTATCGATGAAGGTACAGCATAATCAGTTTCCTTATCTTTAACAGCTTGTATATGAGTCGCTGAAGAGATAGACCCTGTGACGCTGGCTGGGTATGCATCAGGTGAAGATGCTGGAGAGTGCGTTTGACCAGTGACGGTTAACACAGAATTTTCCGATGCCTTTGTGGAATAGATAGCTCCGATATTGACTTTGGTTCGCCCAGATTTAGCTCCTTTGGGCCCGTAGTTGTCCTAAGATCAAAGAAAGTGAATGAGCATCTGACAATTCGAACTTTGATGATTAGCAGTATCTACTTACGGTGGTCTCGAACTCCATTTGGACAGCTCTTACCGCACCCAACTTGGGATCTTCAGCTCCGGGAGCGGTAGTAAAGAACGCAAAGTTCCATCTAGATGCAAGCTTTCATAATAACAGGTTGTCAAATCAGCATGAATGCTTGTGAACCAGAGGAATCAGGATTGAAGAGGGAAGCCAAATACAGCGGAAGGGTTTTTAAGGAGCTTTTATAGCTATGTTGACTCACAGAATCTGGTTTCATACCTTGAATAGCGTGTACGAACATCCCCTCACCTCTAGCATCTAACGCCTTTTCGTCAATTTTGATTGTTCCGGAAGATTGAGCCAAAGGATGGAATCGACTACATAATCGCATCGCAATTAGCATTAGGTTCCCGGTTTCCCAATTATTGTGATTTATCGATCTGACTGTACGTTGAGCGACTCACTGAACAACAAATCCATCCCTCTTCGAATCAGTTCTGTCCTTTCCGAAAGTCGATATACCACCTTGGGCACCTTGACCGAATTTAAATCCTGGTGCATTCGCCGGTCGGGTGAAAGTTAAATCTAAAGTAACATTTTTGTCGAGTTTTGCGGTGATGTGATATGATTCTTCAGTCTTCGGAGAACCGGTATGTTTGATTTCCTGTGGTTTTCGAGTTCAGAATCATTATCGGTCCACACCCAGATATCTCCATTTTAGTTAGGATAACAAGGCACGAAGGCAGAACTCGACTTACAAATTGATCAGTCTTCAAATTCTGTTTATCGAATTTAGCTCCACTAGCGTTAATTGATCTCCATGTTGATTTCTTGGTATTCGGATTGTACACCTTAAAAGTCATTTGAGTAGTGGCTGGGATGAGGAATACACTATAATTCATGAATAATTAGTTTGTTTACTTCCGTTGCCACCGATGTAAACGATCATCCGAGAGATATAGGACTTTTGGAGAAAGGTGATTTTACTTTGAAACAGAAGGAATACGTACCCAACATATGACCAAATGAGTTGGACCATGACCCAAGTTCCATCTTCCAAAATAGTATACCAAATTTGGGTCTCGGTTTGAAATCCTTTATTTGATGTGTTTGCCCACTATATTATGAGAGTCGACATTTTTTTTAGAAATCTTCCGCTATGTTCCTTGTCAAAGGATGAGATGTGGAAATCAACTTACGGCTGTATCAGCTGATGTTAATTCACCGAATCCACTCAAGTAAGAAGTAACAGGGTAAAAATTGGGTACATCCTTAGATGAAGTTGAAGATTGTCTAGCACGATATTTTCAGCTAGACCCACTTTGTTAGATGAAAAGTACTAACGAGAACCAGGACATTTTGTATAGCTTCTATTTCCAATGAAAGTAAAGATGGGAAGGTTTGGTTACTCTGTTTTTTATATTATTATTATTATTTGAATTATTGATTGTTAGACGATCAGAGCGAAGCCTTCCGAAACCGTCAACAATTCGACACTCGTAGACCAATTTATTATATTTACCGTAAACGTCATTACCAATTGAGAGGAATCATTACGTAATATTTGGTTTACAAAAGCCTCCTCTTGCTCTAAGTGTATTTAGATAATGATCTCTCGATTGATGTCAAATTTCAATAACAATAATCGATACATATTGGTATAATTCCTCTACAAACATATCACCCGCTAGTATACTAGCATCATGTACGACGGACCTACCCGAGGAGGTATGTCAGCTTATTCTTCCGTGGTGAGGTAAGATTAGCTGATCCATTTTGATAGGTACAAGAGGTGGTCAAGGTGATTTCCGTTGGTCTCAAGTTGCTAATGATAAACATCGAGGTAAGTCAACTGTGTACTGATACCCTGCTCAAGAGAATAAGATCTGATTGATATTTTGGATGAAATAGAAAACTACTTGGGACATACGGTAAATGCACCCGTTGGTAGATGGCAAAAAAATCAAGATATACATTGGTATAATAGAGAGATTAAAGATGATGATCAAGAAAGAGCAGCAAGGGAAAAAGCAGCAGAGATTAAAAGATTAAAAGAACAAGAAGAAGATGCTTTAAATGCTGCTTTAGGTTTACCTCCTAAAATTAGGAATGAAGGAGATGGCGAAGGTACAGGATCAAACGATATACCTGTAAATGGACAGGATGAGAGGGATAAAGAGATTGAAAGGTTGGAAAAGGAGGAAAGGAAACGAGAGAAAGCGTAAGTAGATATGCACTATCGGTACTACGATCACATTGTCATACCCAATTTACGCAATAGCACTGACTTGATTTGTCTCTGGGTCAGATTGCGAAAGGAACAGAGAGCATTGAAACGAATTGAGAAAGAAATCAAGAAAGAAGAACATCGATCACATCGAAGTGAACGACGACATCGAGATGATGACGACGAGTATCACAGGGAACGAGATAGACATAGGAGTTCAAGGTATCGTGATGAGCGCGATAGGCACGATAGGACTAGGAGTAGAGATAGAGAAAGAGATGGGTCTCGAAGTGAGAGGGATAGGCGGTACGATGATGATAGAGATAGAGCTCGTGATAGGGATCGACGGAAAGATGGAGATAGATTCACAGCCTTTGAACGCTCACGCACGCCACCTGTCAAACGTGAGAGGGATAGGACACGATCGATATCGCCCAAAAGGGAGAGGTCCCGCACACCTGAGCGATATAAGAACAGAGCAGATCATTATGGCAAAATATGAGAACTTAGCAGCCGAGACAGAAGGTGTACTCCGGACTTGTATAGGTCGTTATCATATATATATGCATCATTGTTGTACTTTCATTTAATGCACCTCGACATGAATTGAGAGGTCATTATCCGAGTAAATATGTAGGTGGCAATAACCGGATTATAAAGTGTGGCACTGTACGAATTCACTAAAGAATTTATTACCACACTTGATATGATAGATACGATACAATACATGGATACACCCGATTAATATATACTACTTGAATACTGATTAATTAGATATCATCAACCTTTCATATATCTCGTCTCCTATCATCATCCGTCATATACTAAGACGTGAAACCATTTAAAAGTGGTATTTTTGGAAATAAATATTGAACAACAAAAACAACAACAACATTTTCCGCTTGTTGTCATTCGATTGATTTGGTTTGTGATTAACGACTCGGAAACGCTCGTCGTTCCTATCACCTTTTCCGCCTATGTGATCATTGATTTTCAATTTGCTTTCGCCTAATGGCCTCCACTCAACGCTCGATGTACACTAGCCCTCAAAGCAGCATGCTCACTACCCAGACTACCTACATTACCTCCTCCTCCCGAAGGTTCAGGTTGATGGGAGAAATGCGATCCTTCATTTCCGCTTGCCCCCTCTTCCGTCAAATCCAAGATCCTTCGAGCAAGCGTAGCTATTTCACCTTCACCTTCGCCATCTAATCCATCATCCTCATAATCATCTTCGCCCTCTGACCCTTGTGTCAAATCTCGACCTCCTCTAGAAGGCGGTGGTGAAGTTGCGAGTTGACGGATGGAGGACATAAGGATAGGGGACGATCGGATGTTGTTTGTTAATTGGTCATCTTCCGCTTCGAGAAGTTGTACAATTGTCTATACCACCTTTAGTCAGCTCCATCAAGCGAAATATCATAATAGCTGGATCTTTACTCACCCATACAGCGATATGTTGGAACGTTATATCGGCACTACTGAGAAATCTGACCAAATATGCGTGAAGACCGCCGTCGGGCTTATTCCATACAGCATTGAAAGGTGCGTAATCCTCAGCAGCTATTGAAGGCAGGCATGTCAGCTGCGTATGACTACAAGAATCAGGCTGGGCAACTAACCTTTAGAAGACAGATTACCGAGTGCAGCGGCAGAGTTACCTTGCACTTCCACGCTGGAAGAGTTCGTTAAGGGTATGAGCACTTCACAGATACCCATTTCAAGTAGTTGAGGTTTAAGATCATCTATCACAAATCTTTGTTAGCATCTGCGACCTGTTCATACCTGATTCTTCTCGCGAAGATGACTTACCACTGAGAGCCAACACAGCCACACAAGCAGTCATTTCACTCTGCACAGCAAGTGGCACGGTGAGAACCAATTCCTTAATTCTCTCTACGGCTCCAGCTTCTACTATCGCTCCTTTATTCCTTTCACTCGATGCAGCCAAATTTCTCAAGGTGGAAATAGCATGACATTGCACTTCTTCATTCTCGTCAAAAGATAGCAACTCGATTAGCGGTTGTAAGAATCCGGAATCGATAATTGGGGATTCGTTTGCAGGGTGGATTGACACGTTTCTGACACATGCAGCGGCAGAAAGGATGAGGGGGAGGTAAGAGGAGTGAAGGAGTCGGAGGAGTGGTTTCAGTCCATCGAATTTGACTATTTCGAGTTGATATTTTTCTGTAACGCAAACCTATATGAGCTTTCCATACCCAGTCATGAAGTGAAAGACACAGCTCACCATCACTTGCGAGATTTCGAAGTGCCAAAGCAGCTTGACATTGCACCTTCAAGCTCTGACTATCCATCAGTTGAACGAGACTTTGTACTAGTTTAGGTTCTGACGAAGCTAATCTTTTACGGTTTGTACCTATCTCGTGGCAATAAGCGGATGGTTGGTTCGGATTCTCAAAACAAATAGCTAGCTTACCGTCCACAGCAATGTTGCTCAAAGCAGTTGTACAGTAATATTGCACATCAGTATCAGGCGAGTTGAGTAAGCTGACCAAGACTGGTATGGCACCGGCTGAAACGAGCTGTTGACGGTTCTCGTCTAAATGACCAGAATATCAGCGAACATTCTAAAATTCAATCCGTTTCTACGTAACTCACCTGAATGGGTCATGTTCAATAAAGCTCCAGTAGCATTTCTCTGTACTCTCATATCCTTTGATTTAGCTAATCTAGTCAAAGGAATCAAAGCTCCCGATTTTGCAATTTGAGTTTTGTTTTCGTCTAATTTCACCCAGCTTCGATCAGCTATGCTCCCGACAAAGCGATGAGAGCCTGGTAGCTGGGCTCACCATGAGTAGCCAAGTTCGTTATGCATCCAACGGCATTACATTGAACCTCCACATTTGACGATAACATTTGTCTAATCAAGGGCTCCAATCCACCAAGCGAGACGATGAGTAATTTGTTCTCAGCTACGACACAAGGATCATCAGCTTATCTATTCCCTTGGGGACAGCATTCATTTAAATGAGACAGTACATACCATTAACAGCTAAATTACCTAATGCAGCACTAGCGGCTCTTTGTACTTCATGATCGTGCGAAGTCAGCAAATATAGTACTGGATCCAAAGTATCTCTTCCAACTTCTCTAACTTCCTTTTCCGTAATTTCTGCAAAAGCTAACGCTGCTGATCTTTGTAAATCCACATTGTCCGAGAAAGAAAGGGTTGTGAGGGCAGCTAAGGGGGATCCAGAAAAGAAATTGGTTGTCGTTCGGTCTAATTTGATGACGCGCGTTCATGAGCTTTACTCTTGACATCCGAGTAATCTGTACTCAAACTCACTTTCAAGGTATTGAAGTAAATCGGCTACTGCTTCTCGTTCATTCTCAAGTAATAATGGTTCATAATTGTTCTTACGCCTTGGTCCGCCTAAGCATCACGTAAATGACACTATCAGTCTTTCACAGTGCTTGATTCAATTTAGCTGATACTTACAGCAACTGCTGACACCACCCATGTTTGTCAAAGCTAATGTTGTAGGAAATCAATATGAACTAGAGAGACTTGATTCGTAATATGTTCGTGGTGAAGCCGACAAGTCGTTTCCAAAATGGCAGTGACGTCGTTGATCGAGAATAAAGGAGGTAGAAGAAGCTCTTCAATTGAGCGAAGGTGTATTGAATTTTTTGCCGGAGAATTTGAGGTCTGGGTGAGCCCGGAAAGTGTCAGGCGTCGGACTGTGCAGGTCAATGTATCAAGAGGAGAGGATTTGAAGATGTCAAGCTCAAAATCTTTGAATGATACTTGCATTACTGGACGTGTATGATGATGATTGCTTGTGAAATGACTGAATGACAACAACACAACCCTGCATAGTGAATACCAAGCGGAATCAAATAACGGTCAACAACGGAATTACCTCATTGTGGCGTACTTTAAACTTGATTTAACTCTCTATATTTTGCCACCCATTTAACGCGTTAGTACTATCTAATCGTCATTCCAGCTTATTTTATCCATTCTTTCCATCATTCTTCCTTTCAAATATCAATTACATCCGGATTCTTCTGCATCAGTCCACCTTGATAATATTGTCAAGTCTGTATAAGAATATCAAGGCATCTCAAATCATCGTAAAACGTAGAAAGAAATTTGGTCCAAATGTCAGGAATCACTCTAAATTCCGAGCAATCTGCTCAACTTCAAGTCAGTTCCTTTTTATTCCTCTTTCAACGGTTCAGTAGCTTATATTTGATTATGATCAGTCTGAAATTCAAAGAGAGTTGGAAAGAAGAGAATGGGCTGAACCAGAAGGTGATTCATTCATCTCATTGTGTCCTTGCGCCAATCTTTAGCTAACTTTGCGTTATGTATTTAGATAATGTAATGGCGGAATATATCACCGTCTTACTTGGTAAGTCAAGCTTGCCTACAAACTTTAACACTTATTTCAGAGCTGATCGAACTCGGCAACTAGCTAATGGAAGTGCAAGAGGTATGTCAAATAAAATATTTGCCTTATGCAGCATCGAAGGCTGACTAATGATTTATAGATCGAGTTCAAACGGAAATGGATGATTTAGTTGGATCAGATTTTGATCCAGCATTCTTAGATTGGTTATTTTCAAGTGCAGAAAATATAACTTCCGCTCCATCAGCTTCTCCTGTTCCTGTATTGGCTTCACCGAGTTCATCAGCACCACAAACTGGACGAGGACAAGGAGGATCACGATTACTTAATACTGCTTTAGCACCTTTATCATCTCAACCTGAAAAGCGAAAAGCTTCTGATACAGTTGATGGTCAGAACAAAAAGAGATTATCTGATATTGGTATCAATGCTCCATCCGGACCTAGGAATATGGGATCAGAAGGAAAGAGTTTAGCGGATAGGCTTAGTGGAGGAAATTCAAGAGGAAGAGGTGTTGGTATAAGAGGTTCAGCAGGTGGAAGAGGTGGACAAATGGGTGGCGGTAAGTTTCCTGATATTCATAGCATTCTTTTTTATCATAGCTGTTTGGAGCTGATGATTGCCAATTCTCAGGATTCCGACAAAATTTTCAACAACAGCAAAATCAACAACCTGGTTTCGTACAACCTGGATTTGGACAACCTTTTATGGGTCAAGGTCAACAAGAGATGGTTGCTCAGATGATGATGATGCAAGCTAGTATGGCTCAAATGAATAATATGGTGGCCAACATGATGCAGGTGGGTCAGCTCTCGCATTTCAGGTTAATACTTAGCTAAGTCAGTTTTCGGAGATAGGAACGACAACAACAGCAACAACAACTGCAATTCCAGCAACAACAGCAGCAACAAACATCTGCTACATCAGCTAAACCTTCTCGACCTCCCAACGTCAAAGTTCCCCATGGCACCAAGCTTGGAGGTCACTCTGTCTCCGGTATTCCACCTAAATCAAATTCCACCCCAGGACCGATTCCGGATAAACCGTCATCCACAGCTTTATGCAGATTCTCTATCGGCTGTAGTAATTCGAGGTGCCCTTTCAGTCATCCTAGTCCTGTAGCAGATGAGCAAACAGGTATGGTCTTAAGTGAAGAGCCATGTGAGGCATCGAAGGAATGCAAAGATGCGGAATGTACTAAAAGTCACGTTAGTCCAGCGGCAATTCTAGGTGCGTCATTGTCCTTTTCTTCCACTTTGATCTTCAAGCTGATGATCAGATATAGGCGACTCGGCAGGACCAAGTCGATTATTATGTAAATATCAAAATTGTACCAACCCATCTTGTCCTTTCAGACACGAGGATGAGAATGGTAATCCTATTCCTCCACCTGCTCTCACCGCTTCGAAAACCTCTAAACCCAAGATACAGCCTGTTTCCGTTGCTGCGCCAAGTTCAGATAATGAAGATGATGGTGGAGATGGTGATGTAGAGGTGGTCATGTCGCATAAAGGATTAATGGATGGTGCATTGGATGATACGAAAAAGGAAGTTTCTTGTAGATATGCTGAAAGGTGTACGAGGCGTGAGTAGAGCGCATTGCTTTGTTCTATGGGGTTTTGCGCTAATTTTACGGATTGTTTAGCGGATTGCAAATTCACTCATCCACCTGGAAGACCTACACCTAAATTTGGTAAACAATCATTTTCGGCACCTACGCGAACATTCAATAAATCTGTTACGTCTACAAATGGAGGTGGAATAGGAAGTGGGATGCATATGAGTAAGAAATTTGGTTCGACTCCTAACTCTGAGAAGAAGTTGGATCCTACAGCAGGGGAATTTAAGCCTGCAGAAAGCAAGGAATTGGAAGTTACTTACTAGGAGGATGTATGTAGAGTAGCATAGAGAGAGAATAAGGAATATAGCAAACAGTATTACATGTCTATATCTGAATGAACTACAATGCATATGTGTATCATCACGATTTTACCTGCAATATCGGTGCGCAACTTTATGTTATGTGTGAATAGTGATTGTCAAATGTAGAAGTTGACGCGAGGTGGAGGGTAACCACCTTTCGATTTGGATTTTATCATTTATCGCTAAACATTATACTTACTTCATTTTCTCTTTCAACCTCTGCTTAAAATTGTTTAGAATAGCGACATATTCACCAGGATCATTAATATTTTGCAAACCAAGGAAATTTACAGGATGACTGAATTTACACCATTAGAATACGATGATGGACCTTTAGTATGGGTGAGTTTTATTCGATTTGTTCTGATCTGACTTCAATCTGATCGCCATATCAATCTATATTTCAAACTCAATATGAAAAACAATCTTCACATAATTGTCTGTTCTTTCTTAGTCGGAATTTGACTAATGTTGAAAATTTGATTAATATAGATAGACTGCGAAATGACAGGATTAGATTTTTTAAATGATAAAATTATTGAAATTGCTGTTATAATTACTAATGGAAATTTAGAACCTGTTGATGAAGGTATTAATTATATCATAAATACTTCAAAAGAAGTATTAGATGGGTGAGTATTTTTTTTATCTTTATAATTATATCTTCAGTTATAATAAGTTGAATAAATAATAATTGTTTTTTTTATGAATAGAATGAATGAATGGTGTATAAATCAACATGGAAAATCAGGTTTAACAAAATCATGTTTAGAATCTAAAGATTCATATGAACAAGTAATTGAAAAAGTTTTAAAATATATTAAAAAATGGATACCTGAAAAAGGTGCTGGTATTTTAGCTGGAAGTACAGTTCATGCTGATATGAGGTAAATTTTATATTTTTTTTTCAAATTATTTTAAAAGATTTAAAACACTTGGTATAAAATTAATTATTGAATTTGAATTGAAAATAAAAAAAAAGGTTTTTAATGATTGGTATGCCAGAAATTATGAAACATCTTTCATATAGAATAGTAGGTGAGTTGAGATAAGAATCTTATTCTATGTTTGATATTGGAAAATCCAATAAAGATTGAATATTTTAGACGTAAGTTCAATTAAAGAAATATGTAAACGATGGTATCCTTCTATTAGACAACAAGATAAAGCTAGAAGAACTACAGAATCTGCTCATCGGTAAGTCAAATATCATAATATTCTACTAATTTCGTCTCGTTGCGAATTTGAATTCTAAATTGACAATGTATTTCCATATATACAATATATATATACATATATATAGTGCTTTAGACGATATTAAAGCTTCAATTGAAGAATTGAAATTTTATAGAGAAACTATTTTCATACCTGTTGAGAATCCAACGAAAAGAGGTACTACACCTGAAAATGAAAGACAAGGTAAAACTGCTATATAATTTAATTGTATAATCTTATGCATCTTAAATTACAATGTAGGGATTCGATTCCCATAATCAATCGCAAAAGAGGACATTATACTCCTACACTTGGAAGTGATTTAACGATGATATCCACATTACATTATATATCCCTAACAATCAGATATACTTGCAATTACAAACGTATATTGCTCTGAATGTTCCGTTTTGATTTATAAAGACACTCATACAAATGATTTAAAAACTATTATAGCATCTACATATTCTTCCATTCCATTTTGTCCAGTTTTCAATCTACCAGCTTTAGGAATTTCACCTACTCTTTGAAATCCAAGTTGATCCCAAATTGCCAATGAAGCTGCATTATCTAATCATAATAACAATTATTTATCAAGTTTAAGAAAAAAAAGTCAACATTTTTTTTTTACTTTTTTATTTTTAATCCCACATTTTTGAGAATTAGAGATAAAGATCGATTGAAACTCACTTTTATAAACTAAATTAAATACACTACCTCTATATCCTAATTCAGGTGCATATTGTAAAAATGATCTACCTAAGTTTAAACCTATTTTTCTACCTCTTTGAGTAGGAGGAACTAGAAATCCTCCATTCTATTGATTATGAGAGAAAAAAGAAAACAAGTCAAAATCAGTATGATTAACTTTTTTGGTAGGAGTAGGAATTTTTAGACTTACACAATTCTATTTAAATCAAAATGAATACTTTTTGAATTAGCATATGAATTTGATTTTTGAAAAAGAAGGAATATTTAAAAATAAACTTACATGACTACTTCTTCCTGGATAATTTGGTTTTCTATAAGAATTTTTAAATCAAATTTAAATTAGCTTTTATCACTTTTTCTTAATTAATAAATATCTTATATTTTATGTCTGGAACTTACATATAATAACAACCACCTAAAGAATTTTCTAAATTTTTATTAATTAAAGCATCTTTCAAAGTTTTTTTAATTTCTTCAGAATTATGTTGTACAATTCCAATAATTGTAGTTGATCCAAAAAAATAAGAAACAAATTCTTCATAAGTTAATGGACCTTCTTGAGGATATGATTTACCTCCTAAATAAATAAAACAATAAAAAAAAAAAGGTCAGTTTATTTTCAATATTTTTGAAATGGAAAAAAAAAAAAAAAACTTTGAACGTTTATGAATTATACTTTTCAATTTTAAATAGAAAGAAACTTACCCTCTAATTCTTTTGCAAATACTTTTTCAAGATATTTTATAACATTTAAAGGTGCATTTGAACCTGTTATAGGATATGTTATTAATACTAAATCATCTATAGGAAGTGGATATGATCTAATTTCTAAATTTGCTTTAGATTCTGGAGCTGCAATTGTACCGTATGCTGACATTTTAAGTCTATTTGAGTAAAGGTCTGTTCAATGGAGTTGTGTATATGATGCTGGTCGACAAATGAGTTACGAGGGTAGAAAAGATATTTATGTATTTTGAGAATTATACACAAAATACTGTATGATCTATCAACTAATCAGGATTGGGTGATCAGCTTAACGTAAGTTAGTTCGCCCGCGGCCAATTCTTCTTCGCAATATCCACTCGGCTATCTCCTCGTTTTGCAAACACATCTCATAATGCTGAAAAGCCTTTCGAACCGTAATCAATTGCTCATCTGATTGTATAATTGATAACGTGTTCAATGCATGATCGATATGGACCCCAGAATTTCTATAGTATATGACATGAGGTAAGTTGGAAGATGAGAAATATGAAAACCTTTGATTTATTTTGAACATTCCGTTATTGCCCTGATGTAAATCCTATTTCAAACAAAACGAAATACCCCTACATTTCCGCATGACAATTCGTATAGTTCCATCTACTTTTGACCGTTGTACCTATTTATTTCTAACTAAATGCGAAACCAAAAAATCATCTACGGTTCAATTTTTGATTTTTTCTCTTGAGCGATTTTTCGAATTAAACCAGAAATGAATTTTCCATCGGCCTAAATGTACCAACGAGAAACGAATAAGTCAATTACATACAATATAATTTCGATCCAAGTTGTGATCATGAATGGAAGAACAAAATTACTCACAGGTATATTCGTACTATGGAATCCTTGTATAGCACCTACACCCCAACCATCATCTTTTAACCATTTATCTTTTGTGAAAACGTGATCTCCATGAATAGCATAATAATCATGTCTCATCAATTCTGCTATTGTTGCGTAATCCTACATTGACGAGATCATTAGCATTTGAGTTCGGTGAGATTGAGATAAAGTATTTCCGAAATGTTATGACACAGAAAATAAACTTACTCTTGCGAAACCATTAGGATACATGAACTGATCAAAAAGTGAAGTAAAAAAACAATCAGCCCGACCGCTTATACCAACGACTAAAACTCATAACATTGACTCACTTCTAGAACTGCACTTCCAGGTTTCATCCATAAAGCATGAGATAATCCATTTCCATGTACACCCATTATGATCTATTTCAAAATCATTAAATCAGCATATTACCTATCAGCTATTCCCAAACTTCGACAATACCTACATCAGCTTTAAGTGCTAAACAGAACTATTATCCAGGATCATCATCAGCGAACATTAACTTTTATTCGTATCTTTCTGCTCCGTACTATGAACTGACCTGATCAACTCTACTTAAAGTTTCCATTTGTGCATCAACCCATTCAATTACACCTTCTTTTTCTAAAGCAATCATTTCATTTTCTAAATCTTTTGCATTTTCTGCTATTAATCTTCTACCTGTTAATTGACGATTAATATATAAAACAACAGGAACATCTTTCTTTTTTCTATAAACTGAACATCCTTTAGTTTGAACAAGTTGTTTCATTGATCTTCTTAAAGGTTCCATCCAACCAATTGGTGATTCAAGGTATAATAAATCTGCTGTCATTTTATTAAATCTCCAAGGATCTATTCCTTTTGCATGTGCTGCCCATCTCTTTTTAACACAAAGAATATGACCATTAATCAGCACTTCGGATTCTTTTTCATCGACACGAACTATGAAAATTTCTCACATCGGTTATAGTTATTTTATCAAATAAAAAAGTCATTCCTGATTTTGCCCTATCTTCCCATAATGAAGCGTCTTCTATGGCTGTATTAGGCATGACGGATTGTTGAAACCATGATGTTAGGCCTATGAATGTTATGAACGTCAGTCATATATCATAAGTAGTAGATATTCCTTCATGACTCACCCGCTCGATCACGCTATGGTAAAAGGAACTATGGTAAGCAAACATTCTTATTGACCCAAAGATCTAATACTCACCCAATCATCAGGTGTAGTTCTATACATCAATCTTCTAGGTAAGTCAGTCTCGCCGGCAGTGGTCAAGACTCTCCAAGCTCCTAAGAATACTTCTCCGATGACTAAAAAGGATAGGCATCAGCTTTGAGCGACCTGGACATTTGAAATACCCCAACAGGTCTTTTGTACAACATTAAAAACCGAACTCACAATGGAAATAGTGTTTCAAGAATGATACGGATTTCAATCCTTTTTCATCGTTGAAGAACATCTATTGCAATTGTTATGTCAGCTCAGCCTTTTAACAAATCACCATCATGATATGCAGAATTTTGACCTAATCGGCGAAAAAATGATGGAAAACGGAAATGCCCTTGTAACCCAAAGATCAACTCACAGAAATACCATCTTTCCTTATAGCGACCCCGCCAAACCCACTTAAATCATCTTGTCCGAGAGTCATTACCTTCCATCTATCTAATCCAGCTGGAGGATATTTGTTATCGTCCGTTGGATGAGCAGACATGATATGTGTTACGTCAGGAATTGAAGATGGATTAGATGTAAGAGCGATGAATGTTCCATTACATAAATACAGATTTTTGAAGTAACCTAATAAGAGATATAGACTCAGCATAGGTTCATTTACATATATAAAGCGCTTTAACTTACTGAATCCTGCTACTCCTTTTATGAATTCCGTTTCTGGAATATGTGCTTCATCGAATCGTATAAATTCATTAGGATCTATATTTCCTGAATTTTCACCATTCTACGATCGATAACAATATAAATAGCATAAATTAGCTTTACTCTGACCAGTTAGTGTAAGGATTACATATTCTTGTTCATGGGCGGAAAAGGATTGTGGTATCTTATAATAGATGGATGTACAACTCACGTTCACACTTAAACTAGAAACTACATTTCCACTAGTAGGCCATAATCCAAAACTTGACCTACTATTCGTAGAATCTGACCCACTTCCATTTCCACTTCCGGTTCCTGATATATGCCAAAAAGCAAATACACCTAATGTAATTATTGCACCAAGAACATATCTATTCCCTCTTTTAGTTGACATTCTAATTGAATTTTTAACTAATGTGAAATTTCTTCCTATATCCGTAGGTGTATTTAATTCAGGATTACTCAAAGGTCTATTATTATTATTGTTATTAGAAGAAGAAGAAGAAGATGCAAATGGTAATCCAAGATTAAAAGATGTTGAAGTTCTTCTTGATTTATTACTATTTTCCCTTGAATGTGATTGAGGTTGTAAAGTATTTTCGTCAGAGTTTGTATGAATAATTTTACGTGTATGAGTTATTGAAGGATTCAAATTATTGGTATATTCTAAATTATGTGTATTTGAAGAATGTGACATTTAAATTTAGGAATATGTAAATAAGGAAGGTCGGTGGAGTTACTATTTTAACTGATACACTAAAAGTCTTGATTTTTGTAAATAAAGTTAACGCGCCGGTGATTATTAGTTATTGTGATAGTGTTTTGACTTTTTGCTGTTTTGCTTCTGATATTTGCTATTGAGTATATGTTGGATTTAGTCTTGAGAAGTAGCTGTACTAAAGGTACTAATGATACCGAACTCTCAAGCACTATCTGATAGATCTAATAAGCCTTGATGAATGATTTCGGCAAGAGATAAGGGAAAGAAATGGTTTGTCACCCTTACACAATTCCCAAAGGACTCTATTTGATCTTTGATGGTAACTTGACAATCAACTCGCACAGACAACAAACAACAATATCAATTAAACACATTGACTACCACCAATTGTTGCATACACACATTGAAGACACACTGTTATTTGAGTACATATCATCTGCATGTCCCCCCTTTGAAATAACGTAAAAACCAAAGTCGTTATACGAGTAGTTTTAGAAAATTACGTTTTCAGCTTTACCCAACGCGTCTAATAGCCGTAAAGGCAGTTTAACATTCCCAAGGCCTATTGGGAGTTATGATCCCTGATATATTAACGGTTTGAGCGGATCTGATGCCACCCTAGAGCCACGCGCTGAGAAATTGAAAGATGAATGGTTAAAATGCCACTTTTAAAATATTTCCGTTGTACTCTCGCGTGCTTACCCCCTTGCTTCGGTATCGCTCGGATAAGAATGAGAATGTCAAGTGAAATGACGATAAGTGATTAATTATTAATATATTAAAAGTTCAATATCAGCTAATACAGTCAAGATTACAAAATGGCTGCCCAAGGTGAAGGATCTGTCAGACCTGGAAGGGGTATATCAGGAGATAAGGTGAGAAAGATTTGCTTGTCCCCATTTTCAAGGGCGATCATTTTATGCCCTTTGGGTTAATCTGCTGGTCCGATAAATGAAAGAATTAAGCTAATTATATGAGTTTTTCTGGTGATGTTTAGCTTCCAATTTACCCAACTTCAGAATCTAATCCTCTTATCACATTGGTGGAAAAACCAAATCCACTTGTTCCTTACATCAGTCAAGGTAGAGAAGCTGTAACTGGTGTTTTAAGTGAGGCTAGAGGTTATTTACAATCCGGTGTAGGAAGTTGGATAGGTTTTGAAAGAAGTGTAGAGAGTGAGTTGGTATTACCCTATCTATTCATAATTTACTAAAATTTAAATTGATGTGTGATTTTCATTTTGGTAGAGGAAGTAAAATCAATTTTACCTTCAGATGAATCACTTAATCCAGGATTAATTTACATTTTAGTAGCAGGATTATCAGGATCAGTAATTACAAGAACAAGATCTTTACCAATTAGATTTTTAACTCCACCTTTATTCACTTTAGCTGCATTTCCTTATTTTTTACCTAAAACTTCAAATAATATTAGAAAATATTTAAGTGATTTAGAAGATAAAAAATTTCCAGAATTTTCAAAAAAACATGATAGATTTATTTCAACAGGTTTAGCACATACTCAAATGACAATTGATCGTATAAAAGATTATGGATTAGATGTTAAAGAATATACTCAAAAAGGTTTAAATAATTTAGAAAATACTACAGGACTTCAAATTGGTCAACAATTTAGTAAAGTTCAAAAAGAATTAGAATCAACTAAAATAGCAGCTCAAAATCAAGTTCAAGTTCAAAAACCTATTCAATATGAAAAAATTGGATATGTTGTTGAACAAAAACCAGTTGCTGAAGTTGTCGTTCCTGTAACTCCAATAACAGATGAGAAGAAATTGGTATAGATGGATTAGAAGGAGAGTTTGGCGGAATAGGTGGAAATAATAAGCTAGACTATACGCAGAATATTCGATTGAGCCTTAGACTCAAAAAGACAAGGCATAAATACTATGCGCAGTACCGCATGCACATATTATGATACATAATCTCAAATTGTACAAGATACAATGAAGAATGACTTGACGATCTTAAATAACCTCCATCGATGATTTACTAATTGTCTAGAAAACATGTTGCATCTGTTGTGCTATTACTGGTAAGTCCTGCTACACAGGCAGAATATGACACCCCAATGACCCTCTCCCTCCCCATCCATTTCTTGGTATCAAATTCAACGTTATCCTTTGTTCGCCTCGGAGAATTAATAATCTCAGCGATACCTAATCAGGTTCAAACCGGTATATCAGTGTATATTGCACGTACGCTTCTATGAGTTTATGTAAGGAGACCTTGACTTACACCTTCTGATCTAGATACAATACTTCCTATATCTTGTATACCACCTTGAGAATTATGCGTCACTCCAGCAAAATCAAATATTAAATCATTAGGTTGTAACCCCTATCATCGACACAAACAATTCAGCCTTTCAAATCGCGATTCTCGGTGAGCATTGTTGTTGAGAGATGACTTACAGCTTGTGAAGCTGGACTAGAAGGCGCAACACTATTGACTTTCGCTATAGGTTTTTCAGGCCACTGTTCCGCTGGTAAGACGTGCCCATTCGTTCCTGTATGTGATAAATTACCATTAGGTATTGATTGAGAATCCGAATTTGAAGGTCTACTAAATGCTCCTTGTAAAGCCATTGCAAGTAAATCTGAGACGGCATTTCGATCATTTTGAAGTCGTACAAGTGATGCTCGTGCATGACGAATTGCGTACTTTTCGATCAAAATATCAGCTATTTTTGACTTAGACCTGACTTTGAGATATTTACAATGTCTATATCTCCTCTTGGATATCCCTCATTATCCACCAATTGGGTCTGAGGTGTGACGCCATGCTAGATAGTTTCATTGTCAGCTTACAACACCTTTGAACACAGATTTTACAACAAATTGAGGACATACAGAATTCAAAACGTCTTTCAAAGTTTCCTGTATCATCGATATTTGTCAGCCGAGATGACTTGGAGAAGATCGCCGGGGTTTAAAAATCAGCTAACATACAATTTCTTTTTCTATATCATCTTTCCTTTGCATCAATGCCCTAGCGTATTCCCTTGGTTCACCTTCATAAGCTTCTGGGTGAGGGAGAGGTAAAGTTGTTGTTGACGGGTTGGAGCTAGATGAAGATGCGGGAGGAGGCCATACTAATTCTTGCATCGTTGTCAATTTCTGAGGAAGTGGCTGCTTATCTGTCTGTGTGTGATTGCAATTGTACTGCTCTTGTCAAATGCGAATGAATAAATGTTGTAAACTCAGCTTTATCATCGTTGTCTGTAATCTCAGGCACTATAACAATAACAGCCACGTGGTCTTATCTGGAATTAAAAATGATGACGATTTACGTTTTTAAATGGAATTCCAGATAATTAAATCCATTATAATTGTAAAAGCCAATTCGAAAAGTCAAAATTAGTTACATTCATTTTCTTTTCATAAATTGATACATGCTCAGAGCTATACGAAGGAACTCAACTCCAACTCACCAAATATTCTGCAAATCTCCCTCATACTCGATTTCCATACACTGTTTTACGCGAAAAATGTCGTCCAGTTTACCATTCACGAAATATCAAAAAGAAGCTGAAGTAGCTATTTTATCTGTTCTGAGAGCATGTTACTTGTACGTTGGATGATTGTCTAGTTGATCTCATTTGAACCTCTATATTCTCTATTTGAGCTGAGCATGTCAAATCTTAAACAGGACAAAGAATGTACAAGACACTTTGGTGAATCAAGATACATTGATAAAGAAAGATAAATCCCCTGTAACAGGTAAGTAAAGATTGTTGCCAAACATAGTGGAAAGGAAGGGAATGTTGATATCATATACAATCCATAGTTGCGGATCTTTCTGCGCAATCCTTAATATCCCTCCATTTGCTCTCTCATTTCCCTCAAGATCCAATTATAGGTGAAGAGGATACTTCGGAATTACAAGCGAATAGTACACTTCGTGAAAGAGTAATCAAGCTTGTCAATGAGGGATTCGAAAGAGAAGAAGGATGGGGAAAAGGAAAGACATTTGACGAAGACGAGTGAGTCTCGACTTGAATGACTGAAATCATCAGTCAAGTCTGGTTAGATATTTTGTTGATCATAGAATAAATACTCAGGGTTTTGAAAGCTATTGATGCTGGTTCTGCTGAAGGTGGTAACAAAGGACGATTCTGGACCATTGTGAGTGCATAAATTATTCGATTTGGAACCTGATAGTCTCACTGACTACCTTCTATACTATTAGGATCCAGGCAAGTATCAACGACTTTTACTCATCTTTCGTTCTGACAGCTCGAGCATTCAGCTGACAAACGTTCAAACATGAATAGTCGATGGAACGTCCGGGTTCATCCGACATCAACAATATGCAGTTTGTCTTGCACTTATAATAGATGGTCAAGTTGAATTAGGTGTTATAGGTTGCCCTAATTTAGGTCCTGAACCTGCTAAGATAGGTGAAGAAATTATTCCAAATGGGAAAGGTGTTCTAATGATTGCTGTCAAAGGAGAAGGAAGTTATTCTGTAAGTTGGAAAATATCATTCGATCGGACATTACCATCAAATTGTTTTGTTCATATGGAACATTGTCAGATAGAATAGAAATGCTAATTTCAATCTTTGCGATAATATAGCGACCATTGACTTCAGAAACATATACCAAACTCACTTTACCTTCTTCCCCACTACCTGAAAATCCATTAACATTCCTCGAATCAGTTGAATCTGGTCATTCAGCACATTCAATTCAAGCTCGTATTGGAGAATTATTAGAAGTTAAAAGACCAAGTTTGAGAATGGATAGTCAAGCTAAATACGCTTGTTTAGGTAGAGGTGAAGGTGGTGTATAGTGGGTTTGACTTCTTTTCCCCTTTCAACTTTTCTAGCATTATGTCGCATTTGCGTTGAAATGAAAGTCAACTTGTTATTGAAATGACATTGCTGATTATTCTTTTTGGAAAATATAGCCTTCGTATTCCTACAAAATACGTAGGTGGTAAAGAATATAATGAAAAAATATGGGATCACGCTTCTGGATCTTTACTCATTGCTGAGTCAGGAGGTATATGTACAGACATGTTTGGAAAACCTTTAAATTTTGGTGTTGGTCGTACATTAAATAATAACGAAGGTATAGTAGCTGCAGGTAAAGATATACATTCTAAAGCTGTTGAGGCTGTCAAGAAGGCAGTGGAGGAAGTTGGGATTAAGAAAGATTAGTTGATATAATCATATTTTAATATAAAGTGATGCATGGAAATGTATAGTCTAATTGATTCTCGAGAATGAAATACAAAATCAGAATTACAAATAATACAATTATAAATACTTTATTTAATCACCTGAAATATCAATTAAAATCCCATCATTTATTCCAAATCTAAATTTACCTCCAGCTTTTGTACTTACAGAACCAGTTGTACATCCAATCATTCTTACAATACATTCATAAATTTCTACAACGTTAGATTTGCTTTCCTTTTTCTTAAGATTTAATTGTTGTTGAAGAATATCAGATAAATAAGTTTCACTAGGATATTGTAAACCTTTTTGAGTTTTACCTGAAAAAGTAATTTGAATATTTAATGGCCAATACATTTCAAAATTTTCTTGATTTAATGATAATGATGATGCTGATGATGACCAAGGAGAAGGATAAGGATATGATAAATTATTTTGAAAAAATGATTTAGATTCTTTTGATGCCTAAAAACTTTATTTATCAGCTTTTTTAAGCTTTATAAAGAAATTAAAATCCTTTAGAAAACAGAAATCGTTTCTTTTTGGGGAAAAAAAAAAGAATTAACTCTTAATCCTTGATTAGACATAATTATTATACTACCAATTTCTTTTCTAATTTGATTTATACAATCAAAAATTTGTTTTAAACCAATTTGATCTGAATTAATAATTATTTTATTATTTTTGAATGTATTATGATTATAATTTTGATTTTTTTGTTCTTCATTCCATCTTGTTGGATAAAGTGAATCACCTATTCCTTCAATTATTAATAAATCTAATTCATTTTTTTTTACTAATTCTTCTTGATTTTCTAAATTCGATGATATACCTCTAGGTAAATTTACTGTATTATATAATATTTTTTTTAATATTAATGCTAATTCTTTAAATCTAGATTTTATTTGATAAATTTTTAAACGTGATAAAGATTCTTTAATAATTTGATTAATCATTTTTTCAGATTCATTTGGTTTTATATTTAATATATGATTTTTTATTGATAATTTAATATTATTAATGATTTTAAATAAATTATGAGATTTTGGAATTATTAAAGTCACTTTTAATTGTTTACCTCCTAAAGGTGTTAATAAAAAATCTGGAATATTTGATGATAGAATAGTAGTGAATATCAGATGAGTTATGAATGTTGTTTTTCCTATTTTTGAAGATTTGTGTCAATCAATTTGAAGGGACGATAGAAAAAGTAACTCACCACTCCCACTTGCTCCGATTAATTCAATTAAATCACCTCTCATCATTGTTGATTGACCAGGATGAGGTCTTCCGCCTAATATAAGCTGATCCAGAGGTCTGATAAAAGTAGGTCCAGGTGGGAATGCTTAGAGTGAACAAAGTGAATCAGCCCGAATAGCAATCCCAAGTCTCCAACAGATCCCCACTTGATTCACAAGCTTATGGAAAGCTCTGAGGTGATTAAGGGGAACAGAGATACACACTATTATATCTGACCAACATCGCCAACTAGGACAATAAAGGACAAGTCAGCGATCATCACCGACCAATGGGTCATTCATGTATCCATGTATTCATGCACCCCTTGCATCACATCGTATTAGTATAAGGTGAATCTGTATTCACTTACTTCGGCTCCAGTACTGCATTCTATCTCACTTAGAAGCCTCTCCGTATCATTCACCATGTTTAGGGTATTGTTGTGGACAGTGTGCAATCTTGAATGGTCATGAAAAGGGAAAATTGATCGCACATGGATTGCTTCAGGAGATTGAGCATCAGCTTGAAAAGTTTGTAGTCATAGATCATGTAAGATGCGTGAAATTAACAAGCAATCATCATGAGACAAACAGAAGAAAGAAGGAAAATAGGAACAAGTGGACGTTCGGAGTGGAGGTCATGACAATTAAAATTAGATAATCCAAAACGAGAGGCAATTGAGGCATCACAATAGTATGTTGAAAGTGTACAAATTGCACTGCTTCGCGATCTGGTTGATTGAGAAGCCATAAGTGAGTAGTGCAAGTAACGTGATCCAATGATAGCCTGCATACAATTGGTTGCATTGTGATGCATTAAACCAACCCAACACCTTTAACAACCTCATCCGCTTTTTTACCTTTACCTCTAGCTCTAATTAATCCAATCATTCGAGCTTCTTCTACAAATCTAATAAAGATCGCGTGTAAACGAGATTCGTTCTCATCATCATCATTCGTTGTATTTTGTTTTCTCTCTTCCGATATTCTTATTGGTTCATTCTGGTCAATTACCTCCTCATTGATCTGATCGTCTTCCTCATTCGATTTGTTTTGATCCCCATCATTATTATGACAGTCAGTCATTATAGTATGGAACCCTTCGAGCCAATCCCAAAGATTGACGGATTTTCCAGCGTTCTTCCATAGCTCAAATAACATTTTCAACTCTTTCATTTCTTCTCCTTTGCCCTTGTAGATATCTCCATCATCACCATCCCTATGTCCAATGCCAACACCTTCTTCATCTTCAATACGCTTCCTCTTACTTGATCGAAGAGGTTCAAGAGCTTGACGTTTGTTGGTCAATTGACTCGAAGTCTCTACGTATGACGAAGGATGTTGTTCTTCTCCATTCCGCAGTGGGAGGTCAGTGTTCGTCCGAATATAATCTTCTGAATTGGATAGTGCGTGAAGAATCGATGTTCTCGGAGCAGGATTCATCACCTGTTAAACCAGTTCATGTAAATTATAATCCAGGATGAATGGGATAGTTGAGCTTACAGAAGACAAATCCTTGTTATACTTGATTCGGAATAACCCTTCTCCTGGTACATTCGATATAGGTGGACGATGCAATCTAGTATTCAATAACGCTTGAACCTTCTTTTGATCGATCAAGTCAGAGCTTGTAGCTAAGCGAGAAAGAGGTGAATTTATCGAATGATGCAATAAAAGCCACTATCGAACTCTGATTAGTGAAAATAGCAGTATAATCAGAACATCATGCTCACTTTGATGGCTTTCAAGGTTGATATTGGTCCTCCTCCAAATTTCGCCTCTTCCGATCTAAGCTCATCTATCAATTCATCTGATAACTGCAGGGGTGCAGATCCACTAGCCTGAAAAAAAGCCAAATGTATGTTCAGTTTTTGTATATTCCCATGCGACGTGATGAGGAGACTGATTTACACGTAATATAGCTTCAACACCTGTATTCTTTTTGGAAGTTGTGGAAGAAAGGATCGAAGGAGCTATTGAACTCAATTCAATAGGTGTCCAAGAGGATAAAAAATGAGAAATCGAAGGAACTGAAATTAATAATCGAATTGGAATTGAAGGATGTAATCTATTTTTGTACAATTTTAATTTTAAAAATCCTTATTAAATTTACATAGAGAAAAAAAGAGAAAACATACGATAATATATACATTAATTCACCTAAAACTGAAGAAGGTATCATTTGAGCATCTTGAATATATAATAATAATGAAGATTCTATTAAAGAAAAAAATATTTAGCATATAAACTCGCATTAAGAAGTATTGATTGATTTACTAATTTTTTGAGATGTATACCATAACTTAATTTCATCTAAACCACTTTTCCCATTTTTTCTATTATTATTATTTTTATCATTTGATAAATCTCCTTCCATAAAACCTAATGAGATTAATTTCATAGCTTGATTAATATCATTTATATCTTTTCCTTGTAATATACATGTTTTTCCTATTGTATGTATTTCAGAATTTATAAATGAAGAAAATGATGTATCTACATAGAAATTTTTTCTTAAATAATGTATTCAAATGATGAGATGATTATAAATAAGCTCACTTTGTAATAATCCAATTTCTAATCTATAAATTGGATTTTTCAATTTTAATAAAGAATTTGAAGATGAATTAGAACATCTATCTAACCAATCTTGAATATCATCTAATTGTTCTGATATCTTATCATTATTGTATTTCTAGGAAATCAAATAATAATTTTAGCTTTCATATATAAATTTATAAAAGTTATAAAAGTTAGACAACATACGATATAAGCATTTTCATAATGTTCATATGCAGTATCATAGAACTTCTCTAAAGGTCTTCGACAAGGTTTTGAAGGTCCAGCTTCATTTTGAGTATCTGAACATAGTATATAAGCGTCAAGATTAGATATGCTAAATATCTTCATTTACCATTTTGAAAAGGTATGACGAAAACGCCCTATACTCAACTTGAATAATCAGTTTGAGCTTGAGCATGATATATATGAACAATACTTTGTTCTTACCTTGCTTAGCGATTGAAAGTTATCTTCCTCCATCTTGACTATCCAATGCTTAGCTTGATGCTGAGTAAGTTGAAAAGACAGATGAAATCGTACTAACGACTCTCGACAACAAATGTTGATGGACGCGTTCGAAAGTTCACTCGAACCAGAGGTGTTATCGATGAAGTCACAAGCCAAAAATACAAAAAGATAGAAGGTCCGACGGGATTTGAACCCGCGACCGCTAGATAAACTCCAGTCAAAGTTCCGACCTCGAAGTCTAGAATGCTACCACTGCAACACAAACCCTTCTTCGTGATGGAGCAGGATTTCATAACACTATGATTATTTTGAGGTATCGTGCCCAACCTGATGGGTTGAGAACCTGTCAAAGACCCCAAATACTGCATCATACATCGAGTCAATACCCATATAATCACTGATTGCATAGTCTGCTTTATGTTCTACATCTATTTCTACGGATTATGACGACTATGTCTCCATTTTAATCGCTTTTAAACGGATTTGCCTTCTCCCCACTGGGCGTCTCTATGCCTTCTACCAATTCGTCAACCCAACCTCCATCAGGCGGATTGAACCCATTACCCATCGCTTCCCCTCCATCGGCGTACGGTGGATTATCGAGAGCATGTTTAACCCATCGGAGATCTTTTGGATCACGTTCATCTTCAGGTGGTGGTGGAGGTCTAGATTTGATAGTAGGTGAAGGGGGGGAAATCTTGAAACTTGGTGGAGGTGATCTTCTCTTCGCCTTTTCTTTGGTAGATGATCCAATAGGTAATTTCCCTTGTTTCTCTAATCCTCTTCTTAGAGATCTTCTTCCGCCAAAATGGAAGAATGCCATAGCCGAGAGAACCATGATATGTGTATACCACCACATCCTATTCCAGGCCGTTATACAGTCTTTGAAACCCAACAAGATGAACGAGCACGCTGTGTAATTAAGGGTGAGCTGGACAACGATACGTCCGATCAGGTCGTAAGCTCTCTTGGCCAGTGTTGGATTAGCGTCCGCGGTGGAGTTCGCAGGTAGGGAATATGGCCTTATAAATCTTCGGAACTGTCTGCCTAGGGATGTAAGGAGACCTCCGAGGATGAAAGCGACTATCAAAACTTCGGTTTCAGTATCAATGCTTGGGGAATGACAATAGAACCTTGATGAGCTCACGATAATATCCAGGATCTACACCGTGCTATACATATGACAAGTGAGCTACATGGTTCACGATTACTTTATGCCGCCTGACTCACCCAAAAAGCAGAGGTGACAAACGTGGCCATACTCTGCTTGCTTCCAGGTTTCTGTCCCTTCTTCGTCAACCTTTTATACACGACATCTCGCAGCCATACCTAATTCAGAATCGATAGTCGGCTGATTTGTCCCTATCTGTACTGAGAGGCTGGCGACTCACATTAGTCCTGCAATTCCAACTATCAAATAAAACTTTAAATGAAGGAGCCGTTTCGATAGCAATGATATTGATATTCCTAACCCTATTCCAAAGAGTTCTGCCAGTCTTTGGATCATACCCGTTGAATCCAATCCCAGTCAAGATGCATGCGCCCTGATAATCTGGGATTAGCTGACTATGAAACTGTGTTTGGTGAATAAAGCCAGGACTTACTTCGGACAAACTCCAAACAGCATAATATTTGGTCCTAGCTAAAAATCCAGCTAGTTGGACGAATGCTAACCGGTACAGTGGACTCCATTTATACCATACAGGCGTCAAGATTCGCTCATAGGCAAATTGTGTACTATAAGATGCGTATATCCCTAAGAAGATCAACCCGATTGCCAAATGTAGATAGGCGACTCGTTTTCGACCGTATGGCAGCCTCTTCTTGGCTGCTTTAGCTTGTTCGGCTGATGACCCTGGCGGAGGAACACGATAGATTGTGTGATGGACTAAAGCATCATATGTTGCGTAGTCGAATGAAGGGCCTGGTAAGATCGACGGAAAGAATAGGCTAGACAAATTCATGGCTGTCAGATCAAGATCCGACGTTACACCCATAGATGTAGCTTACCAATATCCCAAAAAGGCTAAAGGGTCCGGCAATTTAGTTAATCTAGTTTCTTGTTGGCTTGCATCCAGATCCTGGGAGATGAAAAGTCAGCTTGGCGCCTTCTCCCATAAATTCACCCCTATGCTGTGACTTACTTCTACCTTCTGTTGTCCGTCATATACGTTCCAGGCAAATGTAGTCAATTTCATGGCTAATACCATTTGACTTCCTGTAATTTCGATTGCAGAAGCTGAAGTGCCGATAAGATGTCGATGTATATGGCTGTTGAGCTCTTGTCAGCTGATACACCAAATTCGCATCCTGAACAGCTCACTTGTAAAGTAAATGACCCATAACGAAACTGCTCGACATCTCATCAAATCAGCTACACGCTGAACATAAAAGTCGTTAGAGCGGGGTATAGCTTACGTGAAAGCTATCCAAGGCATATTTCTACCTTTCAACGTAGCACTGATAATATAAGTACCCGTTATACTGAATAACAGATGTAACATTCCTGTTCTCATTTCTAGTAGAAATACGACCACGAACGTCGAAACTACGATTGAAAAGAGATGAGCCATATACGGCTTGGAAGGTGGGAGTCGGACATATAGCGAGCCAAGGGGATATGAAATCAAGAGGGAAAATATGAGCTATTCACGGTTTCACAATCAGCATTTGATATTTGGTAAGGAAAGCCGAAAAGGGGTAAGCAAGCTTACTTTAAGTTGATCAGGTGGAGAACCAAGAATGTCGGAAGCTCTATCAAATAGCGGGTCCCAAAACATGATGATTGGCAGATCTCTTAATGATATAGAAGATACTGATGAGATACTTTGGCTTGTTATATATGTGTGAATTTGTGGGGGGAAATGAAGAAACTATGGGTATATTTGATTTCTCTAAGAACGTCATTAGAACGTGGGTTTTGATCACTTTGATGCGCACTGACCTCCACTCATTGTGCTATCAACATTTTGGAAGAATTACGGTTATTCATGCACTTCATTCTGATATCTATGTTCTATTCAAGCATAAACTCTCATTTGCTAAACTCTCACAAAATGACTCAAGCGCAAGCATCCAGTAGCAAGAAGAAGATATCTCCTCTTACAAGACCATGTAAGCCGTTCGTTTCCTGTCAAACAGAATCAGTGCTTTTCCGCTAACACAATCATCCTAGCTCGTCGATTGTTATGTTTAGGCATTGAAGGCTCAGCAAATAAATTAGGTGTTGGAGTAATATCTCATTCCCCATCTCCTAAAGGATCCGTTACAAAAGTGACTGTACTTTCTAACGTACGACATACATATATAACACCACCCGGTGAAGGGTTTTTACCTTCTGATACGGCTCGACATCATCGTGATTGGATAGTGAGAGTCATCGAGGAAGCAATCAGGAAAGCCGGTGTAAGATGGAGTGATTTGGATTGTATTGCATTCACCAAAGGTAAGTTTCCTGTCTATCTGACACTTGTTTAGCTCGATTTCCAGAAGAAATCTCATCGACCATATCCATCTTGTAGGTCCAGGTATGGGTACACCTTTGCAAGTTGGAGCATTGGTAGCTAGGACGCTATCATTGTTGCATAACATCCCGCTGGTAGGGGTGAATCATTGTGTGGGGCGTGAGTATGATTATCTTTATTGAATCAGTGTTGCCTTCTAAGACGATGCGGTGTAGATATCGAAATGGGTCGCCAGATCACATCATCCCACAACCCGATAGTGCTTTATGTGTCTGGTGGAAACACCCAAGTGATAGCATATTCTCAACAACGATATAGGATTTTTGGTGAAACATTAGACATAGCAATTGGAAACTGTTTAGATAGGTTTGCCCGAGTAATAGGGTTACCGAATGATCCTTCTCCGGGATACAATATTGAAGTAGAAGCTAAGAAGTGAGTCGAGTTTCGTAGTTAGAACAAGACTGGACCGGGTCCTGATGATTGAATTGTAAAACAGAGGCAAAAAACTTGTACCTCTTCCATATGGTACAAAAGGTATGGACGTTTCTCTAGCAGGAATTTTACATTCAGTCGAGACATATACAAAAGATAAAAGGTATAAATCTTGGGAAAAACTTTCAAATATATCATCTGAAGAATTGGAAAATCAAGATATAATTACACCTTATGATTTATGTTATTCACTACAGGAAACCGCTTTTGCAATGTTAGTTGAAATTACAGAACGTGCTATGGCGCATGTAGGTGCAAGGGATGTATTAATAGTTGGTGGAGTAGGATGTGAGTTTGTTTACAAACTTTGATTTCAATAAAAATGATTAACGCTCAATTGACTAATGTTTTTTTTCGGGTTTTGTTTTTTTTTATAGGTAATTTAAGATTACAAGATATGATGGGTATAATGGCTTCTGAACGTAATGGTAGAGTATTCGCAACGGATCAAAGGTAAATTTTCCGTTTTTCGCTGTTTATACATCATCCATTGTGGATGACAAGAACTGACAGATTGGGTCATGTAATAGTTTCTGCATAGATAATGGAATTATGATCGCTCAAGCTGGATTATTAGCATTTAGAATGGGTCAAATAACACCTTTGGAAAAAACAGGTGTAACTCAGAGGTATGTTTAACTCCAATATACATACAATATCAAACTGGCTCAGGCTTATCGATTTATTCTGATCATTTTGGTAGATACCGTACAGATGCTGTTCACGTATCATGGCGAGCATAGAATGACAATTCGCAATGAAATGCATTTTTTTCAGAATTATTTGCAATATGCTTTATTTCTTTCATACAATTCCTTTTTTTGAGCACTTCCCTACACTCACATCAGTAGTTGGAATTGATGAGCAAATAAATTCATGATTATATACAAATGCAAATTATGAGAATTGATCAAGAAAACGAACTAACAAAAAGGAACAAAAAGACCCCACAAGATATGGGAAAAATGGTTTAAATTATAATTATGGTTTTAAATGAATTTTTAAAACCCAATTTTCTTGAAAATAGCATCTAAACTAGCTAATGAAACAGGTTTAACTAAATAACCATCTACTCCACTTCCAAATGCTTCTCTTTTATCATCTTGAGTTGCTAATCCGGTTAAAGCGAAAATTTTTGCACGAGCTTGTACAACTTTTACAGGTGGAATTGAAACTGGTCTTCCAGGTGGAGGTACAAATGGAATATCTTGTGGTGAATCTCTTCTTGTTGCTTCAATTTTTCTAATTGCACGAGTTGCATCATGTCCATTCATGACAGGCATTGAAATGTCCATTAATATTACACTGATATAACAGAACCGTTAGTTTCAACTAATTATTACAACAACAAGAATTAATTTACTCACTCCCAATAATTCTGTGGAGTAGATTCGAATAATTCGACTCCTTCGCGACCATCAACAGCTTCTTCGTACTGAAATCCTCTTTTCTTCAAAAAAGCTCCTAATACACGTCGATTTATGATATTATCTTCAACAACCATAACTCTTGCCATTCTTCCTTTACGAGGTGTTTCAACTGGTACAGCAGCTGCTTTAAGCATCACTCCTCCATCAGCTAAAGAAATAGTCGATATTGTTGATGTTGGACTAGCAGATCCTTGTTGAGGTGAAGATTGTGCTGTATCATCCCCTGCAATTGAAGAAGAAGGTACTCTTCTTGGAGCATGATACGTAACACCTCGTACACCCAAGGACGGTCTCGCTTGTCGGACTTGTTCGTTCTCTTCTGATCTTCTTCTTTGAAGGGGTAATCGATGGTCTTTCACGGGCTGAGCGAATCGTACAGATGCAAGTTCACTAATTGTTGAATTTGATTCTTGTGATGCACCAGATGATCCTCTTGATATACTTGGTCTGTCGTCGTGATAATTTGAAGATTGAGACATTCCATCGTAACGACTACGAGTGGGACTAAGGTAATGACGATTGTCGTTCGAATTAGAAAGGTGCTCCAAGTCCCCATTCAACCAATGAATAGCTTGTGACAGCGCAGTATGTAAGGCAGATGGTCCGATCGGTTTATAAATTATGTGACAGAATCCACCGTTCTTCTTTATCGTTTCGGCATATTGATTCAGCTCTGAACTTCGAATAGCAATAGCGTATATTATCGGTTTACCCATCGCAGCATGGTCCCGAAGCAAGGCCTCGTCCTCATTGATTATGATTATATCGCCCAAAGAGGATTTAGCGTTTTCCTTGACAGAAAATTGCCATGCGTCGGCATACATTGAAAAGACTTCCAGTGATAATTGATGTCCACGATGTTCTTGGTGAAACCCAACGAACGATAAAGTGTGTCCTTGGCCTATGGTTGAAGTCATATTCATATTGGAAGATACCTGGGAGGAGGTTGAAGAAGTATCGTCGTTCTCGTTATCATCGTCAATTTCAACGTCAAATGAGACTCTAATCTCCGTACCCATTCCTTCGGCTGACCACACATCGACTTTACCGTTCACGTTTTCGGATCTTACGATGGAGTTGACAATCGCTAAACCAAGACCCGTACCTGTTTGTAGAGGGTTTTCTTGTGAGAAGGGGTGGAACAGTTGATCCTTTAAAAACTCTTTGCCTATACCTTTTCCAGTATCTATCACTGCCATTTCAACGGGGATCGTGCGAGAATCAGGAGCATGAGGCATTTCTCGTAACGTGATTTGGATATATCCATCCTGCTCGTCAAGTTAGCGTGGTCCAGATAGCAGAAGGTCACAGACAGACTAACTTTGGTGAATTTGAACGAATTTCCAACCAAGTTCATGAGTACTCTTCGCAAACCACCTTTCTCACAGCGCACCATCCAGCCCTGAAGCAAACATCTAATCAGCATCGGAACTCGTTGCAACTGAATGGGACTCACTTTTTCCCTCTGATCAATATCGATGACAGTCTCCACATGAGACAGCTTCTCACCGACACTCGCCCTTTGGGATTTAGGTACCAAGCCAGAGGAAGTGGGAGGCGCATAGAAACTTCCAATATCCGCATCTCCCATGAAAAATCTAGCTCTTTGTCCTATCCAACAGCCTTCTACAGTCTGTTCGACAAGAGCAGCTAAGTTGACTTTACCCAATTTCGATGCAGATTTTCCGCTTGTTCCAGATCCACTCAGTTTTGTAAAATCTAATACATGATTGACGGTCTCGATCAAGGAGTTACCACATGTTTGAACAGTTTTGAGGAAAGCAGTTTGGTTCGTATCTAAATCAGTATCGCTGAGCAGTTCCGCGGCTGCTAAAATTCCATGAAGGGGTGTTCGAAGCTCGTGTGAAACGGACGAAATCAATATACTCTTTGTTTTGTCGGCCAAGACCATTCTTCTTCTAAGAACAGCGGAAAGGATGATTACTCCAATAGCACGCAAAAATTGGAGTTCATAACCCTCTAAAAATTGCTTTGCTTTATTCGTAGTGTAGGCGCAAATCAAGGCAAAAGGTTGTTGATCTATTCCATAGCAAGGAACAATCATTCCATATCTGAATTTTTGTGGGAACATGTTCCGTATCCACACAGGAGCGATACCTTCGAATATTCTTCCATCTCTATGATCTCTGAGGAATTCGCTGAACTTTTCGTGTTCGTGCGAATTGAGAGGTCGGGTGGGTGGCAACTGAGAAGTAGTAGCTAAGATCGGGAAAGCATTGACGGGACCAAAAGTCTCGCTTCGTTCCAAGACGGGTGATTGCTGTTCTGTCATTCGGTATGGATCCGCACGATAGGTTGTTTTCTTGCCAGCAGGTGTGTCTATCTGCGTCATTTCAATCTGAGAGATATCCAGCACAAATGACCCGTCCAAATCGAGAGTCGAGCTGACCAATTGAGCTGCACGAGAGTAGACTTGATCCATCTTGGCTGCCGCTTCGGCGTTGGATGCACCTGAGGTCGCATCCATCTCCAGACATTCTCGAGTAAACTTTTCCATGGATGTTTGTATTTTGTCTCGCACGCGGAGTTGTAACTGGAGCGTCACTGTGTCAGCTCAAATAGAAACGGCTATTGTAGACAGCTTAGAAAAAGCACCTTGTCTCGCCATAATTCCATTTCCCGCATAGCCACCGCAGCAAACTCCTTCAGGATCAATCTTGATCTAGGCGGGAACTCTGCCCGAGGCTTATCATCAATTATGCAGAGACTTCCAACATTGTGTCCATCCGCGGTGCGCAGAGGCGCTCCAGCGTAGAAACGGATGTTTGGAGGTCCGACAACTTGGGGATTACTCTTGAATCGCCAGTCTTGCGTTGAATCAAGTACGACAAAAGGTTCACCAGATCTAAACAAGAAGATCAGCTTTCAAAGTTATCGCGCTGCATGAGGCATCTCACCTGACCAATACCGAATGACTACAGAAACTGGAGATTCTAGAAGCTTCTTCAGCATCTAATCCACTTTCTGTCTTATGCCATTGAGTATCGCTGTCTATCAGCGCTATCAAAACGATCTTCGGGTTGAATACTAATTTTGTCATATGCGCTATACGGTCGAAATTCATATCGGGAGCTGTATGAAGGATGTTGAAACGGTAAAGTGCTCTTCGTCGAGCCGTCTCGTCTGGTGGAATTGGAGCAGGTAACCAGCCCAGCTTGTCGTAAAGCGATTCGACATCTTGGGGGAAAGCCAAGGAAGGAATTTGATCGACATCGTGTCGGGGAGGCGTCGACTTAGTGAGAAGATCCGGAGTTTTAGATGTGGAAGCGAACTTGGGGGTGGGTTCGTCCGTATAGGAGGATGAAGAAGAGCTAGCCGCTTGAGCAGGTGAAGCTGATCCAAAATAGTCTGTAGGCTGTTCGGCATCTCCTCCTCCCCTTTTTTCCAGTGGTGCTGACGCAGGTGGAATGCGACCATTGACTATTCCCAAACGAGCCTTCTGAGGCGATAATAGCTCGGGCTCATTCACCTTGCCCTTCCCCTTGCCATGATGATGTCCATGAGCATGTTCGTTCGGCGTACTGACTGGACTAGCTTGGATGGTAGGTAATCGCAGATTACTGAAGGTGTTGCCTCCTACGGCACTAGACATACTACGATGTAACGGAAACCGTGAAGATCCAGGATCGGAACTCGCACTATCCTTGAGGGTACCATTAGAGTCGTTTGAATACATGGAAGCTATGGGATCCGTCAATTCTTTATCTGGGGAAGGGATCGCCAAGGGTGCGAAATTCGATTCTCGCATCCCGGATGTTACCATTCGAACGGTAGCTGCTGCCAGAGAGTAAGAAGGGAGGACGAGTTTATCAGGTCGTGGCATGTCTTCGTGTGGTCGGTTGGGTAGATTTTCCAATTCAAACGCCTTTCTCCTGGCTGCCATTGATATCGCCATGGATCCTGGTCTATTTGATGCAGATGTCGAAGGAGCCGAACTGACTGAAGTCATTGTGGAACCACCGGAACTCTTTGAGCTGTAACCTTCCGATCCACTCGTACTATCCACTAAATTTATGGGCAGTGTGGAAGCGTATTTTTTACCCGGAGAGGAATGTGCCGAATGAACGTCAAGAGGTGAATCATTGGGATTAGGCGGGTTGGGAATTTTATTGGGGTCGAAGAGACCGTTGGCGTATGCGTGTGAGAATGTCATCCAGTCCATGGAGGGAATTGCTGCGTCGTTTTGGGTGTCCTCTAATTTTTCCGTAGATTCAGCACCCAAACTACCGGCCCTTCCCAATAATAACGTTTTTCCGTCCTTTCCGACCCCTTTCGAAACACATAGCATGCCCATAGCATCCGTCATACCGGCTTCTGCTTGAGCAAAACTGGCCAGACAAGAATCTCCCGAATTAGCGATTTCAGTAAGTTGGTCGCTGATTGTGCCTTGTTCATCTTTTGGAGAGATAGGTATACCTTCGCTTGGAATGGGTGGGGAAGGGTAACTTTCCTTCATGCCTGGTGCAGTTTTTGGTCTACCTCTTCTTGAACCTGAAATACTTCGAGTCAAGTTGGATGGACCTGCGATAGATGGAGATGCCAAAGCTGTTAGTCTATTTGGTGATAGAAGTGGAGAGTTTAATGGTTTATTGTGTTGAGTCACCGTTGGTTCTAAGGGCTCGGATATGGAACCAGTGGAAGAACTTGGTCCAATACCACTTTGACTTGCAGACAGAGTCACATGATGAGATGAAGGATCTGTATGTAGGTGAAGTAGGAATGCGGCTGATGAAGATGAAGAAGGGAGACGTTGTGAGTGGGCAGAAGGGGATCTATCATCTTTATCTTGTCCCATGGTCTATCAAGAAAGGGTATATGTCAGCGGTAGAAGATGTAATGTATTTCTACATACGACAAGGCAGGTTCACTTACGAGCCAGTGCGTTGAGATTCGCTGAGGACTACCTCTCCACTTCCTGGTTTGAATTGTCAGGCAAAATTGCCTTCTGCTAAGCAGATTCCCCTGATTCTCCTCAATCAGCTATTAGTTGAATATGATATCTTGGAATGCTTGTGATTTGCATAAATACTGTAATATTAAACTATGTGTTTGTATGTCATATACGATATGCTGTATGGAGTTACCGAGATGTTGCTGTTGTCCAGAAGGAAACCTTTCTCTAATTAGCGGTGAACACAGGTGTCAAGGTCGAAAAATGTGGAAAGTTGTTCGGTCGTATTAGAAAAACCAAGTGTGGTGGAGCTTTCGATATACGACGCGCAAATAGGCCGAATTCTTCCTTGTTATATTATCGATATCTTCCGGTTGATGCAGTGGTTTGCAATGTAAATCTTGTCTTATGATTCAGAGTAAAGTATTATGTATGTATAAATTCTTAAAATATGTATATAAGTTGAGTGTGGTATTTGGTAATTAGTATGCTAATGTAAGGTTACTTCTGTACACCAGCATACTCTACTGAAAAAGGTTATGACGATGTAATAAAAACCTGCATCGGCGAATGGCCTTTCTAATTATAATTACAAATTTTGTAATTCGTTCAAATCTCGGTAAATGGACATAATTGTAATGAAGTGTATTAGCGGATTCTAATTGATATTATAGAAATGTTTTTTTGTGGAGACTTCAGGAAAAATTGACGAACTTCTATTCCTGAATTAAACTCTCATTTCCCTTAATTCGTCCTGATCTGCGTGCATCATGATACTTAGTAATTATCAAACAAGTAAACGCATGATTTGCATTACCATGATCGATATTCGGATAACGTTAAGTTCGTTCGAGTTGGTCACGATCTTATATCTCCACTGTAGAGGGGAGAACAGACCTCAGACTACCATTCCAGCTGCAGTCATCATAAGAGTCGAGAAACAATAGAGTGAGAGTCGCTATGCTAAATCTCGTGCATGTCTTCAGGTATGAAACGGTTGATTGATGCTTATTCATGTGAGTGGCGTTATTATTCCGCTGAAAACTGCAACACTTAATTCGGAGATCTGCTCGATGTATTCCGAGCGGGAAAAGATCGACTTACGTTGTTGCATCATCTATCCATTCCATTCATTCAACGATTCTATTAAAGGTACGAGGAATGTATGAAATTGCATTTGACAGACAGCCTCGTCGCGTTTAAAAGGTCAGTTCCTCATTAACTTTCGACTTACAAATGAGAATCACTACCCTGTTTGCCAGTCACAATTGCCATCCAGGGTTTGACAGCATTTCTCATCGTTCATATTGAATCGTACTGAGAGCAGGAGTGTTTGCTCCTTTTGCTCGGACTTCTCAATCAACTGACAGCTGTTATACTAATCTCGCCCATCGATAAAGATTTACGTAACGGATATTACTGAGTATGCAGTCGAGCGATACGTCCTTTATTAATTGCTTCAACATTACTAGGTCACGCTCAGACCATCAGAACTATACAGAAATGATATCATAAGAGGCCAAAGCGGTACTTAGGTGACAGAATGTCAGCACGGTAGTCAAGCACAAATTTAGTATAAATACAAAGATGATATCTTTTGCATTCTTATTGGTTTATACCTTTTTAACGGTACTTATATTCGAAGCCAATATACAAAATAAACCAAATTGGTAAACTATTCAACAAGAATGGAACAAGCAAGTGTCTCTACAAATGGTGAACGACTACTACGCAAGGTACATCCGAATCACTGCGATCCCAATGCAGATGTTGTGATCATATCAACAGATGAGGTAGAGCTACGAGCGAGTAGTCATGTTCTGTGCAAAGTCAGGTAAGCTTTTTACTTATCGACTTGTACATTATAGAATCTATTAAAGCAAGTATATGTATTCATGATGTCTCATTGTGCTGATCTGAAAATATATAATTGTATTTAGTCAATTTTTCGCAGATATATTGTCAATTCCACTTCGCCCAAATGGTAAAAGAGAATCAATTCAACTTCCATTCTCTTCAAACATAATTTCGATATTCCTAGACGTCATCAAATCACCTTCATATTGTCATGAAACAATTCTTAATCAATATATACACGATTTTACAATGTTAGAATCACTATTAAACCTGTCAGAATTTACACTATACGAAGAATTTCAATCAAATATACGTGAATTCTTAATTGCGAATGCTGAAGAGTTTCCAATACTTTTATTACAATCATAAGCTAATCGAGAAGATACTGAATTGATCAAAACAGCTTTATCAGCTTACGGGAGTCTAAAAGTAGAAATTCCACATCTATGCGCAATTGATCATTGTAGCAGTATGTGTGCAACTGGATATGGAGGTACTTGTACAGAGAGAATGGATGGTTTGGATGTTCTGTATAGAGGTCTAAAACAGGATTGTCAGATTGAATTACTTCAATTGATGTTGATCAGGATGAAGATTAAATTTCAGGCGTTTGCGCGTGATGAACGAAATATATTTGATGAGAGAGATTGGAATTGGATTGGTGACAGATTCGATCCTGGTCAAAGATTGTCAAAAAAGATATAGATCTTTCTTATCCTATAGAGTCGCGGGAGCGTATAAGTGTCGTAGGCATAAATCAATACAAGAAATGTAAATATTTATACAACAGTGGTCCACTTTTCGCACACATCTTATAAAAGAATAGGTTCATAACCCTTCAAGCAGACAGACCTAGTCGCTTCATTAACTCTCTATTAGCTTCCATATTTTGTATTCGTTCCAATTCATATTCGCTAGGAGGTAGAACTGATTTTGAACGAAAACGATCTTTCAGCAACTTATCCCGTTTTTGTTCAATATGGATATGCCTTACTGATCGAATTGAATTTCACTAGTGGACCATAACCCATTTCTTCGTTCCATCTCTTTAAATAATCTTTACCATCCTCTTCGAAATAAGTCACTAAAACACTACTTCTCATCCATTCCTCTCTTATCTTCTTACCATCTCTCCATCTGATATGATATCTCGTTTCATGTCCTTTTTTGTTTATGCTTTTCTTCCAATCTCTTCTCTCCATTATCGCTAGTAGACATCGCTCTGTCAAAAACCAAAATTCCAGCAAAGGTCAGCATCGAACACCCTCGTGATTGTGAACAACAAGGGTGAAGAAATGCCACAACCAAGTTTGCGGGAAATGAAATACGAATCTGAACGGAAAGAGGGAATGATTATTGACTCACTCTTTTGTAAATGTATTGGTCTTGGTGTGACCGGTCTTTCTATCACAATTCCCTCGTTGAAATCTTTCACAGCCTGAGCTATTATCGTTTTATCTAAACCACCTATACGATGCATCTGAGTAACACTTTGCCATTCTTTGATGGATAAAGGTGAGGGTTCAATCTTTTCAGACGAAAGACAAAACCTTACTAGGTATATCATAGTGTTGGTTCGACGAGAATCAAGAATTGTAAAAGGGTGAGCTGAGTAGATCATTTAAATTAGCGTGTGATCCCAAGTAATGAAGATAGGCCACAATAGTATTGCTAATCCGCAAAAGGAAAGTGACTAGATATTGAAAGGACTTACGCTTCGAATCGAATTCTCTCATTAATAAGCTAGAACCAATCATCAAATTGGTTTTATATTCCCAAGTATCATCATTTGGTCCATATCCTTCCCATCTAACTAAATATTGATATTCTAGCTTATTATTAGGTCCAATGGAAGGCTCAAACGATCTTGCTAAAATGTGAGATACTACATAAATCGAAGATTCGGATCGATAATCTGGATTACGTTTACGCTTCTATATCCGAAGAGCAAATTATCAGCACAAATGGTTTATAGATAATCTATATTTGAGCTGACGAGAAAAGAATGTTTACAAGAGGAGAAATATGATACGTACTGTTCTGGATGTTCTTCTAGGTGTACTTGCATTTGAATCGTATCCGCTCAAGTCGGTCAAAGAGGAAGTGGAAGATAAAGAAGTTATTGATGTTTGTAAGCTTCTTGAACGTGAGAGACGCTCTGAGGGAGCCCTGGAAGAAGATGAGATTGACGAGGAGGATTGAGCTATAATAGACATTCTGGATGAAGATTGACCAGCTTCGAAAGTCGCGTCGTAAGAAACTTGATGGCTTTCACCAAATGAAGCTCGAAGCTCGATTACGTTGATATGTTAAGATACAAGCTCGATTGAAGATTACAGATTACTGCCGGCGGCTGTTATCAAAGTTGACAAGAAAGAAATTTCGTCGTGAAGAAGCAATTCGTTGTCGATGAAAATGTGACCAAAAAGTCGAATTTCCATTCAACATTTCTTAGCACGAGGATTGAACCCGAGGTGCCTGAGTCGCGATTACTATTGATTCACTCGGAAGATGTTTCCGGCCGGGTGAATTTCACTTTTTCCAGTGTCAGTACCTCATTTAAGCCCAAGCAAGTCCGATAGCGGTTCCGTGTCGGACACAACTTTACTCGTGTGACAAAAGAACAAAGGAAGAGAAAGGACCCTCTTATCTATGATTCAAGTAATTACGACTATATTTCAAATTACCTCATCGATAAGTGTAAAATTTAGTTGACCTAAATAAGAGATAAGCAAATTGAACTAAAGGAGTACCTTGAAAATGATCTCGTGTGTATACATACATAAAAGGATAAATACAAATAATGAAATTACTGATCTCCAATTAGATATACTTACTATCCATAACAAAGGTAAAAATCAATATACGTCCAACAGGAAAGAGGGTAGAAATACAAAGGTATTTGAATACTTTTGATTTTTCTTATTATTTTTACCCGTCTTCAATACATTTCACATATTCTTTATTACTCGTCTGCATAACGCTAAAAACCCATATATCGTAATAAGTACCTGTCCATAATTCAATGGACCCAACTTTGTCTCTTTCGAACCAAATCAACCTGACCAAGAGCTTATTAATAGTAATATGTTGTTTCCTGATATATCATTTGATTCTAATCATCACTCAACGATGGACAAAAATCAAGATAACTTTTCCGGATAAACCATCCCGTTTGGCAAACGGTGAGACTGTAAAAGGAGTGATTACAAGATGTTGTGAGAGTTTAGAAAATGGATTCAGGGCTAGTTGGTGGTTACCCAAGTGAGTTGATCCTCATCATTGATATCGGTCTGGAAGCTGATTGACCATTGATCGTTCATAAGTGGACATGCTCAAACGATTTATTCTGCAACTGCAGACTTTTCGAAGGATGATCAGATTACTTACCACCGGTGAGTCCACCCACAGAAATCGAGGCTTTACTTGAAGCTGATCATTTCCAATCCCGGATGCAAAGACAATTGCTACGAGTCCCCGATGGCGGAACAATGTACGTGCAGCCAAATTCCACCTCACCTCTTACATGGCCTTGCGCATTGACATCAAAAACTGTTTACTATGCTGACTCCTGATTCTTTTATAGAGGACTCGATATTTACCCATCACTTTCAACTATTTTACCGTCAGACGCTCCTGTCATATTGATTAATCACGGATTGACTGGGGGCAGTCATGAAAGCTATGTCAGGAATATGGTGGTCTGGTTGACTAAGCCAGTATCAGAGGGTGGATTCGGAGGAAGAGCAGGAGTAGTCAATGTAAGTTTACTCAAGAATAGTCCATTCCTTTTATTATGGCCCGAAGCTGAAATACGTCTGGTAGTTTCGAGGATGTGCTTCCACTCCTTTAACTTCACCTCATTTATACTCGACTGGCTCGACGATCGATCTTCATACTTCTGTCCTGTATCTTTCTACCCTATTTCCTTCTGCTTCGATGTTTGGAGTGGGTTTCAGCCTAGGTGCAGCTGTGATGACTAGGTATCTGGGTGAACAGGGAGATCGTTGTAAGCTCAAAGCTGGAGTTGTTCTTTGTTGTCCGCTAGATATGAGAGTCGTCACGTATGGGTAAGTCAAAATAACAAACACCAATCCTATCACCTCGATATGCCCCTGTATATGGTGCTGAATTGATTAAAATAGCCTTGATTCCCCACACCCGTTGACCCGACTATACTCCTTGTCGATGTCTCACAAGATTCTACGCTCAATTGTACCGCATCTGATACCTTCGTCTCCGCTATCCCATCCGACATCTCACCTACATATCCACTTACCAGAGATTATGTCCCTTACCAGATCTGTTAGACGAAGAGCCACCCTCAAGGCAAGTAAAATGCTAGAATTGGTGGCATGTACTGTAGGCGGAGGTAGCGACTTGTTTCCTTTTGAAACTCTTGATGGGTTTTTAAGTTGGAGCTGTCCTGGAAATTGGATTGGAGCTATCAAGAGGTGAGTTAAAATACACAGAAAGTAGCGGCAGTCGCTGATACTGTGACGAGAAGGCCGACATTGGCAATTTCAGCATTAGACGATCCTATCGTATCAAGCGGTAAGCATTGATCAATTTTCAGGATTGAAATATATGGAGAAAACGCTGATGTGAAAAAAACTGGTTATAGCTTGCCTACCGTACAAAGCGATTCGTCAAAGCACTCATTTTGTCCTTGCTACAATATCTCAAGGTGGTCATTTAGGTTGGTTCGAAGGACCTTTATTTGGTAAAGATAAACATGAAAGATGGCATATCAAACCGACAATAGAATTTCTCAAAGGTATACAGGATATATCTGATTCTACTACCTACAAGACAGACTCAGATACATTAGAAATAAGGCGAGTTGGTGATTGGACTTGGGTAGGGGATGTAGGATGGTTAGTACTTGATGAGATTGATGAAGAAGGATGGACCGCACCAAAGGAGGATGGAATCCTTACTTGAGCGGTAGGAAGGATGGGATGTAGAATAGGATTTATAGCTGAGGACAGTGTATCATGACACAATTTATACGAAATAATCATTCATGTCATATGTTATTTTAACAATGTGAAATTTCAGAAAACATACGGAAATTGATTAACATTAATTAAAATTTGTCATTTAAGTGAATCAACTAAAGTGATTTGACTAGAAAAATTACTAAATGATTTTCTGCTTCCTTCTTCATTTATACTGGAACGTTTTTCTTTTTGTTGATAATGTGATAAAGCAGAATGAAAAGATATAATAGAATTTCGATATCTTACAAAAAACCCGTTTTATAAATTAATATATTTACCAAGATATATAAATAAGGAATTTTTTTTTAAAAAAAAAAAACTTACCCTATTTGTTCTTTATAATATTCTTCCAAAATTATTCTATTCCTTTTTTGTATTCTACGATGCATTAAAAGTAAAATAGATAAAATTCCTAACATACCTAAAATTCCAATTTGTTATTATAAGTGATTCATGATGAGACTTATAAATGAGTTGATTCTTAGACTAACCTATTCCAATTGATATACCTGTTAAAGCATATTCCCATTTACCAATCTTAATTGAACTTTCAGGTGGTACATTACAAAAATTTCTTTCACAATTAAACTATATTCAAAAATCATATAATTAAAATTTTGAAATCCCCATCAACTTGTTATTTTGCAAAACCTCTAAAGAAGGAAAAAGAAAACCTTACAGATTGACATTCTCTATCCATTGAACAAGGTTGATTTAATCCTAAAAGTGGAAAACAAGTATTTGAATTAATATCCTATCATTAAAAAATTATATTTTTGTGAAGAAAAAAAAAAATCATTTTTTTAGCATGGTAGAGAATTTCTTTAGAAAAAATAAAATTCAAAATAAAAGAACTAACACAATAACCTTTTCCTTGAATACAATTATCTCTTATAACAGTATTAATAAAACTAATTCCGGAAATATCATATCCTGTATATGTCTTGAAAATTAAATTACATATAATCAGCTTAGAATCTTTTTTTTTCAGATATTATGGATTTTTTATTTACAGTATTTTCTATAAGACAGTTTTGATTTAATGTTACATTTGACCACCTTTTATTAACAAGAAAAATCAAAAATTTAGTACGATTACAATATTCATTTTGAATATTTCTTCCAAAAATGATAAAGCGTTGTCATGACTTACATACATTTACCAAGTAAACATATTGATCCATTTCCTTCTGGTTCATTAAATGGATTTGGAACTACTACTAGTACTTTATCCAATTGTGGTGGTTCACATTCGTCTAATCAACCAATCAATCAATCAATTAAAATCTACCCATTAAATCCATATTGAAAAAGTTAAAAAAGAAAAAAACCGAAGAAATTTACCATCTCTATTTAATTGACATTCTCCATCTACATTTATAAGTGGTAAACAATTACTTGAATCATCTGGACAAAAAAATCCATTAGGACATAAAGGTGGAATTGTAATATTCTTATTAAGTAATGATGAAAGTATATATTCATCTCGTCTTTTTGTCAACACCGAGTAAAATTAGCCTTTTTTCCATCTTAAAAGTTGAATCACATGAAGTTTTTTTCCAGATTGTTTTTTATGAATGATTATGATATATATATATATATGTATTTCGATCAATTTACTTACCGACATTGTTTAGGTAAACAAGTTCCATTTGTTGAACAATCTATAAAAATATGAAATTTTTAGCTTAACTCTTTAAATTCTGATTTCATAAAAAAAAATCACTTACACCCAAATGAGTCGCAATCTGTTACGAAAGCTTTAGTATTTATATCCAAGTGATTATTCGCTATATCGCATGCTCCATATAATGCACTTCTAGCTATAACATAGGGAAATAATTGAAGTAAAAATAATAACGATATCACAGTCGTTAGCATTGCGAATTATTTACGAGCTTGTCTGTTTTGCTTAAAGCGTTAATCATGAGCAATCAGCTTGAGAACAATGATTTCATTTGTGCATGCGAGGAATGATATTGGTAGTAAATAATGTTATTTCGTTCATTTTCAGTTGAGTTGTAATCAGGAATGTGGCTTGTACACCTGGAAATTGTCAGTCTAAAAGTCAATGATCATGGTTCTACTAGAATCACAAGATGATACCTTCCAAAATGTCAAACGCTATCTCAATATACTGAAGCATTGCCACAGAATAACGTTGAAAGCAACTTTCACTTGAATGAACTCTAACACACGTTTCAATTCTCTACAAGAGAATGAGAAAACGGGGGTCATAAACATCGTTTTGATAACGTAAAAAGAGATAACGATTTGTTTTTTTATCTTCTGAGGTTTTACAACATCGCTTCGTAACAAAAGATTATCACAACGTGATACTAAGAAATTCAATTGCCGTATATCAAATCAAAAGAGCAAAGCAAAACAAAACAAAACAAAATCCGTCGTTTTACGCCCAATTATTTGGATTTTTCGTTCAAATCGGCCTTTTTGTTGCGCAGTAACTTGTGACGTAGTTAACGTTAAGGAATTTAAAGGAATTCCAGTAATTAGGTACATTTTATCTCTACCCTTACACCCCCTTGTTGAGTTTTATCTTTACCCGGTGAGGGATTTAACCAATATCAAGGTACCTTAACTCCCCTCAAAAAAGGCCTCGATTAACGGTATTTATTTTTTTATGGTGTGAACAAAAATGTTCCGGTCGATAATAAGCCGAGTACATTCAAATCGATATGCCGATATATCTCATTCTGTAAGCAATTCTATCTCATCTTTATGCCGAAAAGAATTGTTTTATGAACGGGAGAGTATGTTTTTTTTTCTTTTTCCCTAGTCTAGTGTTAGACATATCTCAAAAAGATCAACGTTCTGGACCGAACTCATCGGGATAATTTACTTGGCTCTTCACTTGGCTCTTTCCCTTGTTTAGCATTTTTCGCGACCATACAATCAGAAAAGCAAGAACCCCCTCGTGTTACAACTAACCGCTGATTAACGGGTTATTTTCATTTCTTCTATATATACATGTATATATATATATATATTGGTAGTACGTATAGAAGACAGGGGACCTACTTAAAAGGTTATTTTCTTATTTACCTCTTCTGTACTAAGACACACATGACTTTCAATATATATTCAGCAGTTACCGTAGAATTCCTTAGGTCCCTGAAATGTTAAAAACGATATTTGTTCATGTGGTCTTGTTTGATTTGATAGTGGTGGCGATTTTGAATGGAATGAATGAGATGCATTCCTTAATATGAACGAAAGGTTATCTTGGCCTTTTCCGTCAGATCGTACAAGACATGATATTCAGAACGTATCGAAATTATCCATCTCAATAATTGCATAGCTCAATTTCTGTAAATTGCGGAAAAGAACGTGGGAATCAATATTAGTAGTCACCTTTAACCTCATAAACACAGTTCTCGCAGTCAGTCACCGGTCGGTGCCGAAAGCAAAGTAACCCGTTTACTATAATACATCATTATCGTTGCTTTCTTCATCTCTTGGCATTCTATACCATTCTTCTCGACTCATGGTCAATTTAAATCACAAAGGTCAATAAGAGTGTATCGCCGTACGATATTGTTCGACATTTGGTGCTTTTGGATATAAGAAACAAACGAGGACTTTTCTCGTAAATAATGTCAACTTCGATAACTCCCCAAAAGAGGACCATCGAATCAACCAAAGATATTCATATAGATCAAAACAAAAGTAAAGACATTATCAATGGGAACGGAAAGGATGTTAATAATGCTTTTAACAATGAATCAAGGATAAAAAGTGTGAGTTTCATCTATTTTCATCATCCTTGTGATTTTTTTCGGGTCTGGATTTTATTATTCGTTCGGAGAAAGTGGAAATGTGATGCTTATAACCAAAGGGTAAAGGATGGAGTGAGGGTGTGTACAATAAAGCTTTGACCATTCAATCTGAGCTCTGTTCCTCAATTCATTCCTCTAACACGACTTAACCACGACACTGTTCCCCTTCAATCCATAACTATCCCCATTTTCATTGTGGTTTGCCAAACGCCCTCTTGTCTTCCTTGTCAATTACCTTTTTGGTCATATCATGATCCGCCGATCATTGATGAACTTTTGACAACGGGTTCCTCTCCTCACGTTTCACCAACACAGATACGCATCAGAGCTATCTTTTAATTATTGTCCTTTTTTGTTTTATCCCTAACCAAAACACGCCTCTGATCTGCACTACTTTAACATTACTTTCGTCATTATCTTTAACGTCAGAATCAGTCAAATCTTGCCACCTTATTCCCTGTCCCAAACCGCATCTAGAGTCAGATCAACCAAAATGAAATAAAGAGCTGACGTTGAAGTACTTGCTTTTCAACTCAACGATCCTTTTACAAACCGAATTCGAAAACCCTGCTGGTTGACGATATCCTTCACAACAATGGACTTCGGAATCAACAAATCTTCTTGGCACAAACAGACTCAATCATCGTCGCCATCAAAAAACACCTTCCCGCGTCGAGCAGCTACGAGCAACTCTTCTATTCCTAACTCCCCTTCGTCTGCTTCTTCAAACCCATTCTCGCTCACTTTCTCTACACCAGGCGCCACATCTGCCTCTTCCTCCACAACTCCGTCAGCTGCAACTGCTAGTTCTCAACATCCATTAGCTCAACCTCCCATAACTGCCAACGTATCTGCCTCCAACAACTCTTCCCCAGCACCATTACCTTTTCTCTCGCTTGTACCGCCGCAAATCCATTCGCTACGAGCGGGTCTGATACGAAGAAGGTCGTCCTTTCCACCAGCAACTACACCTGGCAGTGGAAGCACTGGAAACCTCTTCCCGTGGGTAATGGGTGGAACACCGGGCGCGAACGGTTTCGATTGGGGTTCAGCGTTAGATTCGTTTCCTGGCTTCAACTTGGAAGTAGGTGGAGAGGGAGTATCTATGGGAACGAGCTCCGTTTTAGATCACGGATCCATGCCTTGGGACACGCTTCTGAATTTCGATACGGATGTCAAATCCACTCCCAGCAAGATTGCTTCTTCCGACCTTGTCGCTGCCAGATCAGTCGCTTCATCTCCCGTCAAGTCGTCTTCCGCTCTTACCGCTCCAAGAGCCAAATCCGATCCCTTATCCGATAATAATCCTTCCAAGTCATCCACTGAATCATTCTCTTTTCAACAAAATACATCTGCGTCACACTCCCTTCCACCGGTCAACATGACTTCGCCCAGAGTCATACAATTAGGTACGGATCTAGCATGGAGAACAGCTTTGGCTAGTGTAGTAGATGTGGAAGGAGTGGGTCAAGTGACCGTTGCTAGAGTATTACAAGAGGTCTGGAGACGAGGCGGTGGTGAACTTGTAAGTTTAATCCTTCAACATTACCGGTCTATCCATCGTCTAAACTGACTTGTGCCTAGGTGACTAGCCAATGCCTTTGGCCTAGCATAGTGATCGCTCTTACTCTACCAACTGAACCAGGTCCAGGTGTAAGAGTACCCAATCCTTCTGCTCAATCAGCTATGGCTCTTCAACAGCTATATAATCTCAGTATCAGGCATTGGGAACCGGCAATATTCACCGGATTGCTTGGCTCTTATGCCTCTACCCAATCCGATTCTGTTCCTGCCGAGAAATCGTCTACCAATTCTTTCACTGACCATTATGGGCCATCGACACCGCTCAGAGAACCGGATGTATCCCAGTGGATGAACCTGACTCCAAGTGGATGGAATACCAACGCACTATTTGGCAATGATAGCGATAACAACGGCAAGCAAGGGTCCAGAAACGTTTCAGGAGGTGGATTCCCATTTCCAATGAACCCCGATTTAGGTAGTGAAACCCTTGCCGCGAGGCGTACATCATTAGCAAAGACTGAGAACGGAGAAGACTCCGCAAACCAAATGAAGAGCATAGATGAGATCCTGGCTTCTATGGAGGAAGGAAATGAGGAGAATGAAAGAGCGATCATGGCTGCCAACTTGGCGAATCTTGAACAATTACAAGCTGAATTGGAACAAGGTAAAGCAGTCTCCACAAGGCACAACTCAACTTACCAGTTCCCAACTCCTGAGACCGATTCTTCTCATTCTCCTCCAGGAAGCAGTAGAAGGACCAGTAAAGTCAATAGTGTCAACCCTAGTGCCCTTTCGCCCGAATCAATGACTTCTCCTTTCGTTACTGCCAATTCGATAACGTCGAATCTTGCAGCTACAATCTCCGGGGCTTCACCAACTCCCACCAGTTCTCAATCAGTCTCAATCGCTCAACCGCAACATCTGACCATTGCAAAACCCGCTTCACTCAAACCTCGTCCATCACAATTATCTATGCCTCCAGTTGAGTTCATACCGCCACCGCCAATGTGTATGTTCTTCAATCCTTCATTTGAAAATCTCACAGATGGAAAAGCAGGTATATGGCGTGGTGATTTAGAAGTAAGGGGTAGAGGAGGAGGCAAATTTCCGATTTTGGTCATTGGTGAGAAAGATACAGAGCATTTATGGTGAGTTTTGGTGTATCTCTGCGAGACGATGTCCGTACGAAGAGCAGATACTCATGGGATCATTTCTCTTTCCTATTTAGGCAATCACACCTTTGGCCAAAGACTCTGACTTATCCACTCAACCAACATCCAGTCGAAACCTGTACTTCTTCTATGATACCCGTTTCTCACCTCGCTCGAGAAGGTTTGGTACCTATCACTATGGGTATGGTGTTGTGCAACGAACCTCCAGAGAGATTAGCTCCATATGTCAATATGGTACAGGGCTTACATGCTGAGGGAGTCGTGAGTCTGATGGAAATCGCATCCCTTCCTTTTATTGGACAGTGCTAATGAAAGGCATCGTCAACTTTTTTAGGGATTCCACCTTCCTTGCGAAACAAGATTACCTATAGTCTTCCTTCCTTCCAAATTCCACTCAACTGATCCTCTACTCCGATTAGGTATAGCGTTCATGGGCAAAACAGGGTTTTCGCATCCCAACGCTCCTTTACCCACCTCAGACTACTCTCGAGGAAGGATCGCTAGTCTGTCCAGTGCAGAGGAAATACCAAAAAAGAAAAGGAGAAGACTTAGCGCACCTGCTTCGGCTGGAAACGGCGGAGAAGTGAAATCAAGGAAGAAGAGAGATAGTGGGATAGTTGTATTGGGTCAAACGAGCGTAGGCAAGATAGATGAAGAAGGAGAATAATCTGTTTGGAACAAAAGACAGTATAATCACAAAAATTAACGAAATATAATGACTAAAAACGATATTTAGATTGAGAAACAAAACATGGCATTCCATACATACACGCACTTAAATCACATACACGGACGTTTCCTTTTTTTTTTCTTCTCTTTTCTTATGAAATCCCAAATATACCCAAATTTGTAGTTTCGTTCGTTCGTTCTGGAAGCTAGGTTTTTAACATACACGATTTGAAAATTTTGGGCTTTTTGGTCCTGAACAAGGAGGAGAAGGATGGGATTTTTTTTTTGTACTTCAGATATACGATAAGAAGTAAATTGGAATTGAACAAGACGGAAAGGATGAATATTATTACTCTATAAGTAAAGAAGTAGTAGTAGTAGTAAGAGCTGCATTCATATACATGAAAAGAATGAATAGTATCTTAGCAGTCACGAATTGCATCTGGTAGTACAATGGTTGCAATTTCGGTTTATCTAATCTACATTATGTGTGATAGGCGATTTTATGACTATTGGAAATGATTGATAACCATCACATAAAGCTTATATACACGATAAGTTATGTTATACATCGTGATATATTCAAAAGAAATAGTGAATTAAGCTAATGGTAGATTTATGCTCGAGCTCTTTTCCTTACTACAGTTGTAATCAAAAATGTTCTTTTAAGAATTTCACATTAACAGATTTAGTCGGAATTGAGAAAGCTTCTTTACGAATGATTCTAGCTAATGAATTTGGCTATATTAAATGAAATTTTTTGATTAGTTCAAAATAATATTTCGTCTAATCTTGATTTTTTGTTGAATAATATAAAGAGAACGATGGAAGCAATACAGTAGAAAAAGCCCTTACACCACAAAAGTAAATACCTAATCTAGTTTTTAAAGTAGATTCTCTTCCTGGTAAATAATTACCATTTTCAATATTTGAAATTAGATTATTAAAAAATAATTTATAATTTGGTCTACCGAATAAAGTACGAGATTGAAGTAATGTTAATGGGCTAAAAAATTATAATTTAATATTTTTCATTAGAATTGCAACTCCTTACAGCATATAATACAGTAAATGATTTGATATGTTGATGAAATAAGTAAAATGATATCTTACTCGTATTTTGCTCCAATACTATTTACGTATAAATATACCTCAGCAAATTCTCTGTGATTTTCAAAGAACAATATAAATTATGAAAATATTCGCTTACTCATTAATTGTGATATTTTGTACAGTATCAGAATCAAGTTTTTGAGTTAGATATACCTTTGATTAAAGTTTATTTTAGCTTTTTATACGATATACTTTTTATCGCGTTGAGATCACTCACAGAGATATGCAGGAAGTTGGCTGACAAGGTATGCAGGTTAACTAGTCAGCTTATGAAAAATTGTCGACACCAAGAGTAAATCTAGATGGGACCAGGCTTACGATCGCTCTGGGATGCTTCAAGTTCCTCCAATAAAGTTTGAAACCATCCGAATGTACCTGTGTCACAAAACAAATTCAACACCATTCGTAATTCTGTCACTGCAATACGCTTAGAACTGACCCGTATCTTTACAACTCCAAATAAACTCTACTCTTCTAAGTACGCCCAATTGACCTGATCTTTGAGCATACCATATATGTTTGAGAATTGATGCGAATGGCTAATCGGATATTAAATTCAATATTAAGCAAAGAATCATTAATGGACAGGCAGTAAAAATATGATCAACTTACAGTAACTCCAATACCAGCTCCAATCAGAACAGCCACTTCTGAATTCAGTACATCCTCAGCTGGAGCTCCGAAAGGACTATTAAAAATTATCAATTATTCAATATAATGAAAATCTGTAGTTCTCAACAATTCTTCAAGGAAAGTCCTCACTCACCCGTCAATCCTCAAAAGAGGCATCCCTTTACCAATACTATTCGGATTAATTTCAATATAATCTTTCCTTTTACCCAGATTAGGATTGGAATTTGAATCAAATTCGGATTTCTCTCCTATTGGTATTTGACTCTGTATCGATCCAAGTCGATTTCCTAATGATTCAGTAAAATCTCCAACTTGTCGAATATGAACTGATATATATGGATCTTCTGGTGCAGATGAAATTGTAAACTAAATTTGTAAAAAACAAACAAAATTAGTCAATAATACAAAATCAGAGTTTGATTTAGATGTATTCACAGGATGCCATTGAAATTTTGAAATTTCAGGAATATTTACAAAAATCCATTGACCTGCTTTAAATTTAAAAGAAGATTTGAAAAATCTAATTTCAACAACATTTGAAGGATGTAAATAAATTTTTTGAATTTCAGTTTTTCTTTTTGATCTAATTTCACTATATAATCTTTCACCAAAATACTATTTCCTCAAAAAAAAAAATCAGCTTTAATGAAAATTTGTATAGTCAAACTTACTAAAATACCTGACCAAATTGTAAATCTCCAACTTTCATATCCTAAACAATGATTCGTAGAATAAAAAGGAAAAGTTGAAATATAATTTGGATTTATTGAATCACGAACGAAACAACCTGTAGCATGAGTATATAAACCAATCATAAAGAAAAAAGCCTAAAGTCATTAGATCAATTAGCTCTTTTGAAATTATTTTGAAATGAAAATAAATTTAAAAGAGTATTAACTAAATGATGAGTATACCAAAACACTTCGAAACATTGTTTTCTTATTGATGAATGGGCAGTAGTATACATTAAGAATAAAATAAGTAACATACTGAAATAATCTCATTAGCACATTTCAGATTATTCAGATTTTTAAGAGAAATCTGAAGGAATGAATATTCCCGCCACTTACACATGTCCAGTAAATCCACCAGGTTGAGTATAATGAATTTCCCAAGCAGTTTGCTTTCGAACTTGAGTTCTCTCAACCTGAATTTAAAAACAGTATAACAGATTAAAAGGATTTCTTATAAATCATGAAAACTCACATTTATGAAATTAACATAATGTGCTGTAGTATGTATCATTGTCCAAAATATCATTTGATATGCCACTTGACGATGAAACTGTTCATACTCTTAATTATGAACAAAATGTTTTTAAAAAATATTTTACTTACCCATATATTTTCATCAACAGGAAATAACCACATTAATTTTGGTCTAATCAATTTTAATAAATTTCGAAGTACTACAGTAATGCAAAAGATTATTATTTTTAAAAAAAAATCTTTTTAAAGAGGATCATATGTGATATATATATATTCAAAGATAATTATTTTACCAGGTATTAAAATTAAACCACCATCAAAAGCTAAAACTAAACCTGCACCTCTTGAAATCCAAACTGAAAATTTTAATTTATTTAAAGTTGATAATTTTAAATTTGTTTGTTGTGAATACCATCCATATCCAACTATTAATTTTAATTAAACAAAAATTAACTTTTGGTTTAATTTAAACAAATTATTCAAAAAAATAAAAAAACAAAAAAAAGAATTGAAATTTTAATTTACATAAAGAAAAATGAATTCCATACCAAAGTACATTCCAAATTAATTTTCTACCACTCTAAAAGCAAATCTATGTTAGTCTTTGTTTATGATTGATGTATGTAAAGAAAGTTTTAAATTTCAATTTGACATACCAATTCCACCTTTGCCTTTTCGATCAATTCACTAATTTGCATCTTGTTTCACGCAGCAAAGATCAGTATTTGATGTCGGAAATCTGTATCATACGTTTTTTTAATGTTTAATGAATCGCGATTCGTGAAGACGCCAGCGTCTTTTGAAGATAAGTCAATAGAGAGGTTGAATAGATCATGTACGGGGACTATTTTATTCTCTTCAATAAATTCGCAGAAATCAATAAGTATTCACTTGGTTGCTGAGCGTGTTCATCTCATCTATGTATGATACCGAGGGATTTTAGACTGGCTATAAATGCTCAAAAAAGACGACGGAGAATAACTGTTTCTCAGTGATATACATGCTAGTTACCAGTCATTTATTGTGTCGGATACTGCCACCTTGACAACCATTGAGAGGCGAAGAGAACAGTTGCCGGAATCGAGATTAGTGATTCAATCCATGCAATGTTACTGCGTCTGATTTCCAAAACGAACTGGCCAATGGTAGGTTGGTTGATAGAGACTTATATGACTTAGATGCGATCATGTACTATGCAACAATTTGAACAATATTAGAAGCTAGAAATGTATTTCATCTCGGCGCATTTGTATTTTTTATTCTGTTTTGTCCCGCGAGCTGTACAAAATGAATTAAAAGTGAAGAAGAAGATTTCTTTCGAAATGCAATGGACCCATGCAGATTGGAAGAGATATATATATGTGTGTTGTATATAAGAAAAGAAGATGTGAAAAGAGCTAAAACTACAAACAAAGGTAGGTAGTCAAAACGCTTATCGAGCGGAAGCCATAGCTTTTTGCATAGCTCTCTTTACACCCAATTGAGCCTTTTTGAGTTGATCAGCGGTAGCATCTTCTTGTTCGAGAACTTCAAGAGCTTTAGCGATTTCAGACTCAACGGCACCTCTTGCTCCTCTCTTGATCTTGGCGGCGAGTTCAGGGGCAGAGATGGATTGTTCACAGGTGTGGAGGTAAGCTTCGAGGTCGGATTTGGCTTCGTGTCGAGCAGAGAAGTCTTTGTCGGCATTCTTGAATCTGCGATAAGTAATAAAATGTCAGTTGACAAGCCTTTCAGACAATATTTGTGAGATGTCAAACTTACTGCTCAGCATCCTTGATCATGGCTTGGATCTCCTCGGAAGAGAGTCGACCAACAGAGTTCTGGATGGTGATTTGAGCTTTTCGGCCGGAGGCTCTGTCTTGAGCAGAGACCTTCAAAAGACCGTTGGCATCAACTTCGAAAGTACAAACCAACTCGGCTTGACCTCTTGGCATGGGTGGGATACCAGAAAGTTCGAATTCACCGAGAAGTCTGTTATCTTTACATTGGGTTCTTTCACCTTCGTAAACAGGGAACATGACGGTGGTTTGGTTGTCTTCAACGGTGGTGAAAACTCGGGATTTGTTGGAGGGGATAGGGGTGTTTCGGGGAAGGACGACACCGAAGATGTCACCTTGCATAGCAACACCCAAAGAAAGAGGAGCAACATCGAGCAACAAGAGATCGGCGGTTTTGTCGGAAGTTTGACCGGTAAGGACGGCAGCTTGAACGGCGGCACCGTAGGCAACAGCCTCATCAGGGTTGATGGATTTGTTGAGTTGTCGACCGTCGAAGAGGTCAGAGACGAGAGATTGGATTTTGGGGATTCGGGTAGATCCACCAACAAGGACAATGTCATCAACCTTGGCGGCAGGGATTTTAGAGTCTTTGAGAACTTTCTCAACTGGCTCAATGGTGGATTTGAAGGCAACAGCGTTGATTTCCTCGAATCTGGCTCGGGTGATGTTGGCGGAGAAATCTTCACCTTGGAAGAGGGAGTCAACTTCAACGGTGGTTTGGGTGACGGAAGAAAGGGTTCTCTTGGCTCTTTCACAGGCTGATCTCAATCTTCTGAGGGCTCGGGCATCGTCAGAGATATCGAGCTTGGTCTTTCTCTTGAATTCGGCTTTGAAGTGTTCGAGAAGGGTGTTGTCGAAATCTTCTCCACCCAAGTGGGTGTCACCAGCGGTGGCCTTTACGGAGAAGACTTTACCGGTGATAGAAAGAAGGGATACATCGAATGTACCACCTCCCAAATCGAAGATGAGGACGTTTCGCTCTTCCTTTGTCTTTTCATCGAGACCGTAAGCAATAGCAGCGGCGGTAGGTTCGTTGATGATTCTGAGAACTTCGAGACCGGCGATGGTACCGGCATCCTTGGTAGCAAGACGTTGAGAGTCGTTGAAGTAGGCAGGAACGCTTTGGGGATTGTCAGAAAATGTCCGACATGAAGCAAAAAAGGAAACTACTCACGTAACAACGGCCTTCTTGACGGTCTTACCGAGTTTAGCTTCGGCAATTTCCTTCATTTTGGTGAGGACCATGGCGGAGATTTCTTGAGGGGAGAAGGTCTTTCTCTCGTTGAGGTAGTCAACTTCAACGAAAGGAGATCCATCTTTGTCAATGACAGCGAAAGGCCAGTGCTAAATGGGGAAAAAAAGGTCAGTCATCGCTTGATATATCCTACAAATCCCATGTAAAAGTCTATTCACCTTCATGTCCTTCTTGACATCAGAGTCATCGAATCGTCGACCAATCAATCGCTTGGCGTCGAAGACGGTGTTTGAAGGGTTCATAGCAGATTGGTTCTTGGCGGCTATATGAAATCAATCATGTCAACTTCTAGTCCTTTGAAATCTTTGACTGCTTTGAAAATTTCACTCACCATCTCCGATCAATCGTTCACCTTCAGTGAAAGCGACGTAAGATGGGGTGGTTCTGTTACCTTGGTCTAAAGGTAGAAACAAGCATAATCAGCACTTGCAATCCACGAACCTGAACTTTTAATATGGCCAAAAATTTTCCTCAAAATCTTTAACTAACCGTTGGCAATGATTTCAACTCTGTCGTTGGCCCAGACACCAACACATGAGTAGGTGGTACCAAGATCTAAATAGCAATGTTACCCATCAGCATCGTTCTATTTTGTCTTTGTCACAATTTCCTTTGGCTGATGATAGACTTACCGATACCGATGGCACCCTCGAAAACGTCGTCAGCGGACATATTGACTTTTTTTTTGGAAATTTAGATTTGGCTAAGGGAGAATAGATGAAGGTGAGCTTTATAATTCGAGGATGTTGGAAGCTATGAAAATTATGAGCTTACCTTTTAGGTTTTAGCCTTTTAGATATGGAGAAGAAGAGGAGAAGGATAAATAAATTTGTAAAGTTGAAGTATTCAGGTGAATGTCACTATGGTGCTAAATTGAGTATGGTGAGCATTAGGATAATTGAAAATGAAAAAAAATGTTCAAAAGGGGATTCTCCGTTAAACACCCAAAGTTTCCCCGTCGGCGTTTGATCAGTGTGGCATTTGATCAAACAAGCGGCGACAGCCGGTAATCTCACCCCACTTCCCCACGTGGGTGTGTGTTAATCAAGATAGCTTAAGATAGCCGGAATATTGTCAAATACAAATCTCATTCTTGGCCTGCTTTTACGTTCAATCAGAATATTGATCAAGCAGGACACCTCAAGATGGCGGACTCCAATGAAGAGATAGACCAGAATCTGTCTCATATACACTGGTAGGCTTTCATTCGTTCTTCAGGACGGAAGGCTCTTCAGCTGATGACGATCCGTTCAGGTCATGGCCCGAAGCCATAGCTGTGAGTTTCCATGTTCCAGCCGTCTGAAAAGGACCTTGTAAGCTGATGTACATAGGTTCATAGGCAAATCCAGCAAGGTCTTTGGCCAATGCCGATTTAGCGTGAGCTTTTTGACGTCAAAGAAGTGATATCCAAAGCTGATTGCCACGCTAAAATACAGGATGGATTACTTTGCTTACTCACCTTTTTGGGATACGAAATCGAATAACAACGTCTTACGAACTCAAAGAAGAGTTGAAAACCCTACATACGGTCACGCAGAGGAAAAAATGTAAGCAAAGCTCAATCGAACATTTGTACGTTCTCGTACGTGGCTAATTTAGTATACTTAAGAGAGCTTAACGCTTTTAAATCAGGATTTGAATATATAATATCTCATGCTCAACCTCCAGATTTATTCGTAATTCAGAAAAGGGAAGTAGAAAATTCTGGAAAAAGAGATAGAGTAACTGGATCATGGTTCATACTTCATGAAAAGATATATCAATCTCCTTCAATATATGATGTGGTTTCAGCTCGTTTAGTAAGTACATATACATATAAGATGTCGCATTAGATACCCAATGCGGTGGAATTTTCAATGAAATACTGATTAGAAATTGAATATAGCGTAATGCTTCTTTTTTAATATCCAAAACTTTGAATTCATTATCAGAATGTCATCCTTCTTCAAATCCACGTACAACTACAGTATGGCGTTCACTTCCTCCAGAAACTGAAATTGAAAATACAACATCAAAAGAAATAGAAAATGATTTAATAAATACTGCAGATGATATAGATGGAAATGAAGGAAAAAACAAAAAGAAAGAAAATTCATCAACATCAACAACAAACACAACAACATTTGATTGGAATTTATATCATTCTTTACAAACTACAAGAAATTCAATTGAATCTTTAAATAAATTATCAAAAACTAAAAAGAATCTAAAACCAAATCCAATTGAAGAAATCAAAAGTATTGAAAATCAATTATCATCTCAATTTGGAATTGGTTTACAACAACAACAACAACAACAACAGTTTATTCAAGGACAAGTAAATGGAATAAATAGAACAGAATCAATTAAAAGTATTAATACACCTATTAACTTTAATTTAGCTGGAATTGGAAATGTAATTTCTCCTTCTTCAATTGGATTCGGAAATACAATACCAAATTTAAATAATTTTGATATTTCTTCATCTTCACCTAAAATATTAAATAATGGAATTTCACCTAATTTCAATAATAATAATAATCGAACAATATCATTAAATGGAAATTCACCTTTACCTAATACTTATTTCAATTTTAATTAATAATTTAATTATTCTATAATCAATTTTGTATTTGTAATTTGTAATTTGTATCAAAAATAAATGAAATTTTGTAAAAAAAAATATGAAAAATTAATTCATTATGCATAGATAGATAATATATATTTAAATACCACCTAATGGACCTAAAGTTTCCCTTCTTGCAAAATTAACTAATCTTCTAAAATCACCAAATGATTTAGGAGTTTCACTTCTTTCATATCCTTCTATAGAATTTGATGCACTACGTAATAAAGAAGGTAATCCATTATTATTATTATTATTAATTGGAGAATTTATTCTATTATTACTTTCATGAGAATTATTTGAAATTATTCCTCCAGAAGAAGAAGAAGAAGAAAAATTAGGATCCATATCAATATTAGTTAAAAATGAAATATCAGATAATTCAGAATTTGTTGATGTTACACTTAAAAAAATATCAAGTAATTTTTGTTGATCAATTCTAGGTGTTCCTTTAAGATCTAAAATCTAAAGCAATATTATGAAAAATTAGTTAATTTTTTAAACTTAAATTTGAATTATGATATTGAATTGCTTTACTTTTTGAAAATTACTAAATGATCTATCACCAATTAATAAACAATAATTCTGAACGAAACCTATTAACCAATTGTCAGTTAAATTCGATTAAAGTTTAAAATCTACAAATAGCTCACCTTCGGGAGGATCATCAGGAGCTAAAATTACTTTTAACATAGTTTCTAATTGACCTGTATTCTTAGTAACATATTTCGTATATCTGTGATATATCAGTACTGTCAATCTGAGCGATCTCTGATTCATACAATATTTACGATGATTACTTACATGTTAGTCGAATTTTCCGGATGAGGTTCAGGTAGATCCAATAAACAAGCTTTTACAGCTTGAACGTCGAGCAAAATCTGAAGAATTTAACAATATTAGTTCTTCACTTTTCGCACCTTTAAAGAATAATTTCAAGCCAAGTCACCTGCTCAGCACCGATCTTCTTCAATGGTCTACTCTTAATTACACTTTGTGTAAATCTCGTGATAACCAATCTACACTCTCCCCATATTAGCTAACTTCCTATTGATGAAAATATCAATAGCTTACCCTACCGCTTTATCAGCGAAATTCCTAATATATTTCTTCCCTTCCACTCTTGTCCTTACTACTTCAGCTACTTGCTTTATTGATCCTACAAGATCAACTATATATGCTGATCTACCAGAAACGTTTTCAAGGTGCATCCATGGTGTTTTCAAAATAGCTGCAAATGCAGGTTCACAAGATGATTCAAGTTCACGTAAAATTGTATTTATACAAGATGAAATTACACTAGATATCATCTTGTTAGCTACTACTATGAAGATCAAGGATTGCGTGTCAGGTAGCTGACTCACGTTGAAAAGGTATCGCGTTGTTCTTGGAACGATATATCTTCCTTGAGCTCTTCTGATATTTTATCTTTCAAACGCTCTTCAAGCTACAAATCATGTTAGTCGAAAGTCAAAACCCTTTCATCCACAGTAGTAAACTCACTTGTAACGACGTGTTTTGACAATATTCCGCTGTATTCAATATCATACAAGCATTTCTGACTTCCTGTAGATTATCTTTTCCCTCAAATGACCTTCGACCGGTTTCTCTGCTAACCTGATCAGCTGCTATATAATTACCAAGAAGTTGCGTTTGCTTACCTCTTCATACCAGCCAGCAGGACATCATCTATGAGAGCACGCATACTTTTAACTTGGCTGATTTTTGTCATAGCGAGAGACACTACACTTACCCGAATAAACCTTGAGCCACTTGGCAAACACCTTACTCAGCTTTCTCATTGGTTCTCCTTTAGTATACTTCTCACATTGTTCCAATGTTTGCCCATAGAAATAGAATAATTCGGTAGAAGAAGGTAAGATGATGGGTACTGGACTTTCCGATTCGGTTTGCATAGCACCTTCCATCGAAGAACGGGATCTTGGTCCCCTATATTGCGATAGCATATCTGAGATTGCTCTACATTCTCTCATTTAGCATCTGATTCTGATACCTGATCTGTAGGATGGTGGACGGCTTACCTGTCTTGAGCATCAACGTAGACATTGAAGTAATTATCAAATACACTTGATATTGTCCATTTTACATTTGCAATCCCTCCTCTAGAGATCAGGCTACTAGCAGTGATTTCGTCAAACTATATTGATGAATTATCAGTACACCTCCTCGCCCGATCAAGCTACGACTCTCATCGACCGTGCTAAAAGAGAGGAACGTACGGGCATTTCAAATCGCCTAGCGAAACCCGATTCAAAATCTAGAGTAGCTTGTAAAGCGTCTAGAAGAACGTTGACGGCGGGTGTAGACTTGCCAAGTACATTTGCAAGATCGGAGCGTGTATATTCTGAGAAATTCGAAACTAGAAGTCTGGTCATTTCCCATGATGTTGGGAAAAGGGCAACATCTTCTTCGTCGTGATGTTTGAGTATTCTGCGGAACCATGCATACCGACGTGGTACGTTGTCCAGTTGACCAGCCTTAAAAATGCCTTCATTAGTGGTCATCCCGCAGGACCTAGACATAAAGAGGAATACTCACCTCATCTGTAGACTTGAATATTCGTCTATACTCTGCTAATTGCAATTGAAGATATCGTTCGATTATATGATTCCTATTCTCATTATCAGTTCAACTGATGAGTCAAAGCGATTTAGGTTAGCTTACCTAAAGTCACCGCCTAATACATCAATTACATGACACACTTCTGCTATTGTCCTTCTATCTACAGGTTTATTTGGATCTTGTTTAAAGCTAAAATAGCGACAATTAAGCTTTTCGATCTGCATTGATATCTCATGGAAACTTACAAGGCATCCATCTCTATCGCTACTTTCTCTTGTATGGATTTCCGATCTATTTCAGCAGCTTTAAATATTTCCGCTACTGCTGGAATTCCCGAAAGAGGTTTAAGGGGTGTTAGTAAATGTGTGACCGCCTAAGTGAGACGAAAAGGAAAAATCAGTCTACGAATCGTTCAATGACACATTGAAAATGAAGACTTACGGATAAAGCTTGTGACATATCTTTATACCTTTTAGTAGGTAATAATTCTTGTAATTGAGAATGTGCATTCCCTACGTTATTTCCAAATTAGCGTTTTGCAAAGCTTAAGATAATGTGATATGTGAGAAGTAATACTCACTAAGCATACCCCATCTTTCAAGCATTTGAATAGCACTTGTTAAGTTAGTTTTGGCTGTATCCAATTTTTGTATATCAGTTGTTATAGTTTTAACTATTGCTTCTGCTTCTGCAGCTTTTTCCCGTATAACATTAATTTGAAGCATTAATTGCTATTAAAAAATTACGAATATTCAACATGAATCTTTTCTGAGACTGTATGATGTTGATAATTGGTAAAACTTACACTAATTTGAGTTTGGATTTTAGACATTTTACTTGGATCTTGATCTCTTTTTAATTCATTTTTCAATTTTGAAATTTCTTCTCTAACATTCATTATTTCAAATTGTAATTTCGCATGTATTTGTTGATGTCTTTTAAGAGATTCGGCTTTGAGGTAAATCATCTTAAGGTTAATAAAATCACATTTAGAAATAATCAAACGATGTATTTACCATCTGGAAAATCATTTGATAATCTAGCCATTACATTTTCGTTTGTTTTATTTGGATTTATCATATGTACAATACTGTTCGTCTTTTGTATTGAAGTTTCAGATCTTGATGGAGATGCTGATGTCGAAGCCATCTTGCTATGATGTCGGGTCGAATTGTAGCAATATGTAAAAATACTAGAGAGAGAGAGATAATCAAAATAACAAGTAAATTGGTTGATGATTTCGTCATGTTATAAATAAAGCATTTAATAGGCGATGACCGAATATAATTATATAACACGAGATTATCTTTGAAAAGTCGCGTAAAAAGAAATCAATCAATCATTCATTCATTTCATCTTTTTTTTTAAGTGATGATAACAAAATGCATGAAAAATGGGTGCTTTTGATTCAATTATAACATATGAAAAAGGTACATATATAGAAACAGATACAGGTAGTAAGTATAATAATCTTATTATTTTTTTTTTTGAAAAAAAAAATGAAGAAGATATTTTATATTGATTATTTTTACTAATTTTAATTTAAATGAATAGATAAAGTATCTAGAAAAGCAACTATAATAGGAGCTACAAATATAATATTAGGTGGAAAATCAATAATTCAATTAGGATCAATACTTAGAGGTGATTTAAAAAGATCAATATCAGGTCAAAATGTTGTAATTAGTATTGGAAGATATTGTTTAATTGGTGAAAATTCTATAATTAGACCCCCAGGTAAATTATATAAAGGGTGAGTGGGTTTTTTTTCATATAAAATTTAACCCTAAGGAAATGATGGTTCAGATAATATAACTAATTGATTAATTGGATATGAATAATATGAATGAAATGATTAAATAAATTAGAACATTTACATTTTATCCAATAAGAATATCAGATTTCGTTCATATAAATTCAAATTGTATTATTGAAGCTGGACAAATTGGATTAGGTGTTGAAATTGGAAAAAATTGTATAATAGTAAGTTAAGTTTAAAAAATAATCAAATTTTATTATTCATAATTTATTGAACAAATATATTGTTATTTTTTTTTAGGGAAAATTCGTAATTATAAAAGATTTAGCAATAATTTTACCAAATACAGTACTTACAGAAGGAACAGTTGTACCTTCAATGTCAATTTGGGGAGGTAATCCAGGTTCGGTTAATTCATTGAAATTCTTCTTAAATAATCTTATTAATAATAATGTAAATAGGTAAACTTATCGATACTTTACCTGAAACATATCAAGAAACGATGGAAGCCAAATGTAAAAATTATTATCAACGATTTAGAGCTGCATAAAGTTTGTTCTTTCTTTCTTCCCACTCCTTCCTTGCCGTCTGAAAGTGAAATCGCCCATTTATGAAGTAATGATGTTGATGAATATGTATATTATATGATATAATGCATTGTATGTAATAAGTCATTATGGTAATCGCGTACAAAAGAATAATATCACAAGTGAATCGCGATCGTATGCTAAGCAGGTTAAATATTTGCACAGCGAAATGCCCTTTCCTTTCAAATCTTTTACAACCTAATCAGCGATTGTAATAGGAGTCGCATTTTGCCAGCTCGATGGATCCAGTACTACTTCTTGTCAAGAACAATCTCACCACTATTCGGTCTACTATCTCCACCTCCAATACTCCAAAGGGTATTTATACTTTCAGATTTACTTATTGTTCTATTCCTTAAATCCTCATCTTCTTTATGTTCTATACTTATTCGTCGACCAAGTCCAATCTTAGGTGGACTTGTGTAAATACTATTTCTTTTTCCTTTTTGAATTTCTTTTCTTTTTTGAGCTTCTCTTTCATCAAAAGCTTTCAAAGCTTGAATAGCAGTTTTAGGATCATTTACATCTTCAAATGATATGGAATTATCTTCCGTCATTCCTATAGTCGAAGATAATCTTTCTAATGGAGTTTCTGAACTCTTTCTTGAAGAAGAGGCAGAAGTTCGAATTGATGAGATCCAGTTTGCTTTTCCTTGGTGTAAATAAGATGGATTACCTTCATTTGGATCTTCAGGAATACTCGGTGAAGGAGTACGATTTATACCCATCAATTTCATAGTAGCTTCCATTCTATGTCTCTCTTTCCTATCTTCTTCGTCTTCTTCATGTATATCTAGCTTTCGTGCTGAGCTTGATCGTCCGGATGTTGAAGTGGACTTGGAAGATAAAGTTAAAGGTCGTAAGGATGATTTGGATGATTCGTTTGGAGCTGTATAAGATGAAGCACCGAATCCCATTGAACGGAAATCTAACGAGAATCCTCTTCTGGCCTACACGCAGAGAGACGCCTCGTCAGCTGCTATCTCTCCTATCGTAAAGGTAGCTGACTCACTCGTTTGTCAGCTTTGGATTCTTCTGTTACAGGAGGTTGCGTAGCAGCAGGAGGAACGGATTTTTCCGTTGGTCCAGTCATTGCTCTTACCATCATGCTAAGTGGCCTAGCCTTCTTTGGCTTGACTGGCTCGATACTAGGTTCAGTTGTTACAATCGCCGGCGATTCTTCTGAAATAGGCGAAGTAGTCATGCCTCTGGGGATATTGAGGACATCCTTTAATGCTGGACGTGTAGAAGATCCGCTTGCTGCTCGAGTAGTGGCTCGACGTGTTTTGTAATCCACTGAAAGGACATGTTCGAAGCCTTCTTGAGCGATTATGCGGTCAATGATCTACAAAAATGGTCGATTAGCTCTACAATTCTCATATGATTGATTCTATGTACCTTGGAGCAGTAGAGAGTCAACGCTTTGTTAGATTCTTTCAGTTGTTTGACCTCCGATCGAAGAGCTGGATGCAGCTGTCAGCGATATTCAGATGGCAGGAAACCTTACCGAAGCTCACCAGCAATTTCAATATGCTTTCCAGAGTCCGAAACAACACTTGCGTTCTCATCCGGCTTCTCATCCGCTTTCCCCAACTCACTCGCTAAGTCCAGCCCGCTTCCATTAGGCTCGACAGGAGTAGATCCACTAACAGCTCTATCTTTCTTGCCTTTCCTCGATTTCGACGGAGGAGCCAAATGTTGTCCACTCTTCCACTTCTCCTCTCTATCAAGATTTGTGGCGAAAAATTGATGATCGTCATCGAAGATGGGTGATTGATTATCCAAATCGGAAGCTAATTCACTCATTTCTTCCTCTAATTCTGGGTCCAATCTGGCGTTTTGTCGAGGCTCGCTATAAATCTCTTCTTCGTCTTCATTAGAAAGTAATCCACCTTCTTGTCGTAATTTTCCATTCATCGTCCTTTCTCTGACTAAGAATTCCCATCCTTCATTCTCTTCTACAAGTTCTTGATTCAATATTTTCAACTCGTGCAATTCCTTAGTGATTGTATTTAGCTTTGCCAGTAAAGTGGAATGTGAAAGATTCAGTGAAGCCAATTCATCCTTTAACGAGGACACGTTTTCAGTATCAGAAGGAGGTGTCGGAGTCACCGATCTGCGTATAGAAGAAGAAGAGGATGAAAGGGATTTGAGTCGCTGTTGTAAGTGATTTTCTTGAGCTTGCAGAGCCTGTCTTTCAATTTCAAAAGTTTGCTCCTAAATGCAATAGGTTGTATCAGCAAGCCAGTCATTTGATTTAGGCTGTGATGCAGGTTTTTTTTTTTTTTTTTGGAACTCACTTGCTCGATATAGCGCTTCTGGCTTTCCCTAGCTTGTCTCTCTGAATCTGCCAACCGCTTTCTCAATCTTTCAAGCAATTCATCTCGTTCCTCCAAATCAGCTTCCATTCGACTCTGACCAACATCCCTTTATATTAGCTTATATACTAGACATAATGAAAAGATACCGCCCTACCTGTTCATTGTACGCCTCATCGCCTCTAGCTTGTAAGGCATTCATACCTTTTATTAGCTCCTCTTGCTTATTGACCAGATTCTTTCGTTCACTTTCAGCTTGTTCAATGCGTTGAAGAAGCTAGAATGACGTATGTAAGCCTTATGACAGCTTTATCGTAGATTAATACCCACATAGTCTCTATGTTGCCATTCTCTCTTCAAGGCTTCTTCCAATTCCTCTCGATCTGCTCTAGCTAATTCCTCTTCACTTCTCTCTCTCAATCCTCCTAACGTGCCATCATGTTGCTTGACATTGGGCGAAGCTAGTATCGATACATCTCCTTGATCAGCGAAGGAAGATTCTGGTGTGATACGAGGTGTAGCTCTCGGTGAAGGGGTATAAGAATTTCGTTTTCTATTAGGTGGAAGAGGTCTTGAATGAATCGTCAAGGGCGATGAGGATGAAGGGGAAACGCTAAGTGACATCGTTACGGATACCACTTTACAGCTTCCTCCGTTATATTTCTAGCCAGTATTAACTAAATGACCGCACAGATTGCTAGTCTCGTGTTTAATGTAAATCAGCAGCCTGTTTGAAATAGAGACAATTATCAACTAACTTAATAGAAATCAAAGGAACGCGCACAGATCCTCAAATAAATAGATCAATCAACACAAACATAAAATACTGGTGCCCCACTGATATGTCGATCCTCACGTGACCATGAGGGTATGTGGTAACGAAAGAAGCAGAAGGGCTAAAGGTAAAAGGTTGTATTGTTCATTGATCAATTCGTACGATTGAGCTGACAAGATGTTATGCGTCACTTTCTGATGAAGGTCTTGTACATGGATGTCACATGCAACTGCGATACAGTATGTTATCCCAGCATTCTATATACATGAACTTGCGTGGGTATCCAGGTATGGCTACTAAAGGAATACGTTATATACGGTAGTGGTCAAAGACTGTTTTGGTTATGATGGCAGAGGTCGATACTATCAATCTCGCTTTAAGCATCTTTCCATCAATGTTTTCTTTGGGTCTATCCTCTCGGCGATCCACTCCCAGTCTTCTTTAGAGAAATGGCTGACTCCGATTTCGTCCCAAATTGTACTTGAGAGTCGTACTACCATAAGTTTCAAAATATCCACCTAGTAGGTCGGAGTCAGATGTTCGAACCATTCGTCGAATGTTGTGACAATTTTTCTGCGCTCTGGATGATCATTGTCGTACTGAAAGTTCCTTGAGCAAATCGCAGGTAGAGGAAATGGTTTGGCACGACCAAGAGCTTCTTTGAACAATCCCAGATCTTGACGTGTTAAAGCTAATTCAAGTAGTTCTGGAACATGGTCACTCGCTAGATTGATCACAGCTTGTCGGACTTTGTCAACGAGGGAATTTTCACATAAGGTGAATTCGACTAATAGTAGAAGTGTTTTCATATGCCAGAATTTGATCGACTTTTGTTCGAGGATGAAGTCCTGACAGTAATTTGGCGCATTGACGAGATCAAGGAAGATTGAGATACTGGCGGAATGAAAATCGAGCTCGACTGGGTTGAGACTTGTCTCATTTATTTCGGAATCGTGAACACATCGTCGAAGAATGTACTGAATAAATGATTCCCGTTCAGTTCGACGAAGGAAGACTTTGTGCTGACGAGAGCAAAAGACTCACCTGAACTTGATTAGTCGGTGACTACTAGCTTTCAATTCTACATTATCGCTCGAGATCAAAGTCACATCCAAAGTAGGGTCGTCATGTTCAGAATGGAGTTCACGCATTGTGATGATAGAGAAATTCCAAATCGAAGCAGTCGTTTTTTTAAGTTAATCCCTGCTGTAAAAGGGAGGAAAGAAAGGTAGAAGAAAGTGAGAAAATAGGAATCAAGTAAGTCTTTTATATGGTCACTCATTATAGTGACGCATTGACCCATTTATTCCCATCAAAATACGTCACCAACACTCATAATTCACCACATAGTGATTTCATGTGCATGTTAATGGCAAAATGATATATTGCATATCAAGCATAATACATACTGGATGTCAAACATCTATTCCTCATCAATTTCCTCAGGTCTAGCAGCAACATCCTTACCGCCTAATTCCTTTTCTAATCCGTTGAAAGGATATGTTCGTTGAGCTACAGGTCTTTCAGGTCGATTGGAGATTAATGCGTAAGATGCTACTCCTATAAGCGAGAAAGCTACCGATAACTATGGTAAAAGCAATCTCAGCAATTGAACTCCTAGTTTGATTTGTACAATAGTGCTAAGTAAGGATAAAGAAGGGACTCACTTGGAACAAAGCACTCCATGGTGTTGTCTTGTGAACATCAGGTCCCCACATACCGATTACATCTTCGGATTCGTGCATCTGTGGTGATCAAACGTGGTCAGTATATCGATTGCGAGTTCAGTTTCCGATAACACGATCGTTGAGGACCTTTCACTGCTCTCTATATCTTTCTTTTTATTGTTCTATAGAATGGAGATGATACTGAAACATCGTAGCCAAATGCTTTCACTCCCTCTATTGCTTGTTTTTCACTCCATGTCTGCGATAATGTCTATTCTTCCCTCGGCTTCGCGTCCACCCTCGCCGACACCGCTTTCTCAGATCTACCTTGCGACGGACTAGGTCCTCTGAATTTGACCAAATCATACTCACGACTTCACCAAAGTTTTTTCTTTCTTGTCTATCCCACCATCCGAAAGGTTCTCTTTGTTGATTAGATATATTTGGTAATTGAGGGTAACCATTTACTAAAAATTCAGACGGCTTTCAGTCTCAATGCAATCCATACTCATACAGACATTCGTATATGTGATTAGAAGAATGGATTGGATAAGGGCTCACATTGAGGATCAATCTCTTCTCCTGGTGATAATCTTTGAGGAATATAAGAAGTCTCAGCTACATCTGGTGTACCGGAAGTTGTGACTGGTGAAGGTGCTACTGTCGATGCGAATCGAGTTACGATTGCTCGTTTTGGTAAAGCTGTTCGCAAGAGTGTAGGTCGAAGCATTCTGTCTATGTGTATGCTTGGGTATATATGTTCTTATTTGATGAATATAGGACAATAAAGTGCTGATAATTAACTGCTCGCAGGATGTGCAAATGGTGCAAGGGGATTCGATGCTTAAAGGTACATTTGATTAGGCTTGCGGCTTGACTTCTGTCATTTTAGCTGAATTAGGCAACAGAGATGGCCTTGGTGGAACTCCCCGCTTTTGCCACCTAACCTTTGTTTTTGCGTCGGAATTGTATCAACAACTCAAGTCCACTTCAATTACATGATTTCTGACTTTTTGACAACTGACATTCCTATTATCCTTTTGTAGTACCAACTGTTCTCGGCTGCCTTCGATACTTGCCCATTGAGCCATCGAAAACTTGAAAAAGTAGGCCTGTGCAACGGGCCAACCTGTATAAGTTAGATATCTCAACCTTTGCTTTCCAAACAAACGCCTTCCAATTTTAGCTTCTTATGATAGATCCAAGATAGTCGTGACATAATGTCCTTGAGACTCCGTGAGTTCAGCTACAATATCATAAATCGTCTTGACATAGGACTGCAAATTGACGTGACTGAGTAGCGAGTCAGAATAAATTCCGCCCGACAATCAAACCAGGAGGTCAAAAGAAAGCTCCTCCGGTTCGACCGCCTACCAAGACACCCACCTCCGCTCAAAATGGTATTGCTACTTCATCGCAAGACCGGACGCCTGCGTCTTCGCAATCCACAGCAACTGCCTCCTCACAACTCAAAAAGCCCCTCTCTTCGCAGCATCCGTCTGCACCAACCTCTGCTCAAGATGGAGTACCATCTGCTCTTGTCCAACCGGATTCTCCCTCGTCGAAACAGATCGATCCTCAGTCGACAACGACTGAAACACCGGTATCGGAATCATCACCGCCGAAGAACCCTCGTATAACTCCCTCACCTATACCCTCGTCACAAATCAGAGCCATACGGTCAGCGATATCGCCCTCAAAGGCTCCCTTGACTCAGAGCTCAGGCCCCTCCAACATTCATGCTGCCCCGGAACACATTGCTGAATCCGGCCCAATGTCCTCGTCACAGACTGTACCTCCTGTCCTCGCCTCAACGGCAATCGACGAGCTTCAAGGCGAAACTACAAGTACGGCGGATTCTTCAGTACGTTCGAAGCAGAAATCGCGTCCACATGTTGCGACTAGTCCCAAGGCAACCTTTGCTGTACCACCACCACCAGCAAATCCTCCCAAGCTATCCTTGCTCGACGCAGCAAGAAACCATTCCTCGGATTCCCCCTCACCTGGTCAAATTCGTCGGCGAACACCCTCCATCGCTTCCCGTTCAGATAGAGCACCTTCAGCTACACCTCAACCTCAGCGAGCGCCTTCTGTCGTCCCTTCTCAGAGAGCATCATCAGTCACACCGCAATCCCGACGAGAACCTTCCGTGATCCCCCAACCACCTTTATCCTCTGGTGGTGCACCCGCATCAGGTATATCTATGCCTCCACCTTCGCCTCGACAACCTCAACGCCCTGCTCGTCCTCCAGCCAGTCGAGCTGAACCTTCATCTTCGCCTTCTGTGAATAACGCCAGTCTTCCTCCCTCCCTTGGGATATCTGCATCTCAGCCTGGAATGCCCCCGTCTCTTGGTACCACTTCCACTACCACCATTTCCACGCCCAACGCAGCGCCCTTGATCACTCGAGAGGAAGCTACCGCCTTGGCTGCCGCTGCTGTCGAAAGTATCGGCGAGCCATCGAATCGCGGGCCAAGGATACGGAAAGGCAAAGCTCGAATCACGAAAGGTGCTGCTCCACTCGCTAAGTCGAGCTCAAATATGCCTAATGTCACCGCACAGTCACAGAGGGGCACCGCCAGAGCATCACGACCCCGTGCAATCAGAGCGTCCACCGAGGACGGCGGGGTAAGCGATGAAGAGGATGAAGAAGAAGAAGAAGGTTCTGAGGGCTCACTCGATACAGCTACTGGGGAGAAAAGGCAGCTTGTAGGCGAAGATGAAGACGGACGACCTATCAAACGGCGGAAGAAAGGCAGAGCACCGGGTGTGGCTTCTATATCACTACAAGATATCCAGCCTGATGAGATGGTCGGGGACAAAGTGGATGAAGTAGTCATTACTATGGGCGATTTAGCGACAGTCTTAGCAGCCCAAGGAAAAGTATCGAAAAGAGCTATTAAGATTGATGAAAATAAACGAGCGGAACAATTGCAAAAACGTGAAAATGCTAGAATACGCGCTGAACATACTTGGAAGCGTAATCAGATTAAGCGTAGAAAAGTCCGTCAAAGCAAGAATCGGGATAGAGCTAGGCGAAGAGAGGAGTTGGGTAAATTAGGAATGGATGAATCGATAGTCAGTGCGGATGAAGATGATTCTGAAGAAGAATATGAACCTGAACCTGAGAGGTTGACACCCGAATCTACTCCCGAACCTGACAATCGAAGGGAGATTTCTGCTCGACCTGATGTTTTCAATGAGGAGGATGAGGAATACGACGATGAAGAATATAATGATGTTCCGGTGAATAATGATCCCAATCAAGCTCTTTTCGGGGAAAACGAAAGTCAAGCTGGAGAAAATGAAAATGACGATCAAGATGTAATTATGACTGCTGAAGATATTGCTGCTCAAGAAGAACGAGATGCGGATATTGCTGCGATCAGAGCGGCGGGAATAGCAATCATAGACGATGTGCCGATTGTAGATGGAGGTGAAGGTGAAGGTGATGATGAAGAAATTGAATATGATTGGGAAAAAACTATTGAAGATACAGAATATCCTGATATTGAAGGATATAGAAGAGAACAAGAAAGAGAAAGAAGAAGAATGAGAGAAATGCAAGAAAGAGATGATGGTGAAATTGTTGAAATTGATGATGAAACTAAATTCATAAATGCTAATTCATTTGCAAAATATACTAAACCTCAAAGATGGACTGTTTTAGAAACAGAATTATTTTACCAAGTAAGTCAAATTTTCATTATATTTACGAAATAAAATTAACATTTTCATCTTATTTTAAGGTATTGGAAGAAACTGGTGAAAATTATACATTGATGAAAGCTTATTTCCCTGGAAGAACAATTAAACAATTAAAAATGAAAGGTGTTAGAGAAAATAGATCAAATCCTGATAAAATGACTGCAGCGATTTTGGCTAGAAAACCTATAGGTGAGTTTAGTAATAACTTTTTGAGCAATGTGAAAAGAAAAAAGCTAATACTTTTGTGTTGTTCTGATTTTAGATAAAGAATATCTTACAAAATCAGCAGGATATGATCCAACTAAACCATGGGATAAAGAAGAAGCTTTATTTGAAGAAGCAAAATATGATGCAGATAAATTAAGGAAATTAAATAGTATTAGACCTCATAATAATCAATTAAATGAAGATATAGTAGCTCAACAAGAAGGGGATGATACGTTTGTTGGAGAAATGATGGAAGAAGAAAAAGATGAGGATGATTATGAAGATAATGAAAATAAAGAAGAAGAAGAACAAGATGATGGTCATTTAGATGAATTTGATAGAATTGAAGAAGAATATGAAGAATGATTTTCACCTTTTCAAATTGTATAAAATAAGGTTAGATGAAGATTTTTTTTTTTTAAGTGGATTGAAATGGAAATGAATATTTATATAGTTTGATTAATATCGTTGTATTTACTTTTTTAAAAAGTATTTTGTCATCAGTAATATTTATGAATTACTTTTTTTAATAACATCACATAATTTGTGCTTTATAAAAATGTTATATATGAATAAAACAAATTAATATGATATTATCTAAAATTTAATTTCCAATACATAATCGTCAATACGTAATTTCATTTTCTAAAATTTTAATAGATTAAAAAGAAGAAAACAAAAAAAGATGAAAAATTGAAAATAGATGAGACATTGATTAAAATTGTCTTTTTAATGTTTTAAATTTTCAATGCATAATGCATAATGCAACAAAATTTAATTATAATTATATTTAATTTATCAATCTTAAAAAAAATCTCTTCAATTTCAACTTATGCTTGAAATTTTATATACTTCACTTATCATGTAATTGTATCGAATTGTAAAATCCATAGATTATTTCGAATACAAATCTCCTCTCAATATCAATTGTTATCTAAATCAACTCAATTCATTGAACTCAAATTATGAAAAAGTCCAATTCCCAAATCTTTCTTTCATCCTTTTCTTTTACTTTCTCCCCAAAAAGAAAAAAAACTTATAAAAATCCCAAAAATATTAATGTAATGCGTGTGCTGTATGCTAATTTATATATAAATGCCATGGTATCGTTCCCTTTTCATTTTATAATTTCATTTTTCCACAATTTTTACTTTGTTGACTTTCACGTATCTTAATCCCTCCTAAGTACTTTTGCATAACTTTTACCAGGTCCTGCACCATCTCTTGAATTTGGTGCACTACCAATATAAATTCCATTATCTAGACTAATTTGTGCTAATCTAGCTTCTATGATTTCTTCTGCTGATAGAGCGATATTCGAATTGGAATTCGAAGTTATTGATTTATTGGTATTTACTGATGAAGGTCTCGAATGTGAATTAGCAGAAGGATCATATAAAACTGCTTGAGTTTTAGAAGGTAATCTTCTTGGGAAATCTGGATCAACCATCTCTTGTTGTTGCGGTGGAGGAGCAGAAGCAGGCACAGGTGCAGGTGTCCTTGATGGACCAGGTAAGATACTTATTTTTTGTTCATTACCTGTCGAGCCATTGTGCAAATGCGTAGTAGGCTTAATATTGACAGTCGTACCATTCCAAACTGATCCTGAAGAAGGTTTGATCTTGACTCGTTCAACTTGCATTGGTTCCGCATTTGTACCTTGACCTTGCCTAAGTAATGGCGGAAACTCGACTGCACTTGGTGGACCATTGACATACCCATTTAGCCCCGCTGTACCGGGCACAGGAAGAGGTGAAGGATGATATGGAACATTGTTTGCGGCCCAGTCTGGTCGTTGAGGTAATTGATGTTGAGACGAAGTTGGGATCGACAAAGGGATCGAGGATGTTCTTCTGGAAGATCGAGATGAAGCTGTGGTTGCTGACGACTTATAGATGGAAGTTTTATCAGTATATGATAACTGGTATTTTTCACCAATTCTGGCTTGAAAGTAAAAAAGGAAAACTTACAGGACTGTGTCCTCTAGTATTCTTTCTACTTTCCGATCCATTACCCATTCCCAGACCTCCCCCGTTAGGACCGCCGAGGGTAGTCATACCATTGACACCTTGGCTCTTCATGGCTCGTTGTCTATATCCCGGCCCTTGAGAAGCAGGATACATCGCACCGAGCCTTACACTGCTCGCGGCGGATCTCGTACTTGTTGTGGAACCTCTTGAATGGGGTCTTGATCCATCTTGATATGATCTTGAGGAGATACTACTTGAAGCCGAGCTGTGAGGCTGGATTGCAGGCCGGAGTGGAGTGGGTTGGACAAGCTGCGGATGGCTGCCTTGTCGGTACTGTGGCATAGGTGCGGGAAGCATTGGTTGAAACTGTTGAGGAGGTGGTGCTGGCGGGTAAGCGTACGGGGCGCCTTGTGGTATCATCGGCATAGGCACTGGTTGTGGCTGTTGAGGATATGCCCATTGCTGAGGTGGACCGTTCATTCCATTTTGCTGCTGCATGCCGTAAGATTGTTGAACAGGAGAGATCTGGGCAGGATATCCGTTGTTTGACGGAGATGGTATCCATCCACCCGGAGCTGCATATCCGTTCTGTTGAGGTAGACCAGACATATAATATCCGTTCTGACCAACATCCATGTATCCCGGAGGCATCATTCCGTATCCTGGTTGCGGTTGCTGAGGCTGCATAGATTGCACTCCGCTGAAACGTTGAGAGATAGGATACCGATTAGAATCTACTTGCTCTCTATACGGTGGCCAACTTGATTGATAGCTATACTGGCCTGAGGAGGTAGAAAGATACTGATTTGACATTCCTGGTATAGGGGTAGTTATCGGTGGTGGTACGTTGGAGTCTGGTCTAGGTGAATGAGATAACGATGGATAGATCACGTCAGTCGTTGGATATAAATGGCGAGGTATAGGGTCGATCTCGTCGTCGGCAGCTTCAATCCCAGATTCGATAACTTGACTGGTTTCGGCAGATCCTTGCCCATTGACTTCATCAGTGTCGATTGATTTCCCATATATCCTGCCCTTGGCAGCAGCATATTCGGCTTCTCTCTCTTCCATTGTTCTCAATCTGGGTCCGCCAGATGAAGTTGAACCTTCTGCAGGCGACGAACTTCCGGATCCCTCTCCTCGATTAGGCGCCCTTCTCATGATTTGAAATCTTTGCGTCTGTCCCTCCGCACTGTGTACTGTTGGTACAAGGTCAGAAAGTATCAGGGATGAGCTACAGATATAATCAAATCAGCTTTGTTTTACATCACATGCACTCTTTTGGACGTGTCTTACCTTTTATCGTTGAAATTGCCGATTACACCTATCACCATGCCTCCCTCTTGACCTGATACGGCTTTCAACCCGTACCATTCCGCAGTCTTGTATACCAACATCTTTTGGAAGTTGCTTGTTATGGGCACGCGAATAGTCGCACTATAGCTTATAGAAGCCATGAGTGAAGTTGACGTAGTGGGAGTTTGGTTTGTACCGTTTTCGGCATTTGAAGATATTTGACCTTTGTTGAGTACTAGCCTATTGATAAAAGCTTCAAATTCCTTCGATAGTTTAAGTAAAAATATTCGATCTTTCGATTTTAAAGCATTTTTGAGCTGTTCTTCAGCTTGAGCAGAACCGAATCCGGCTTCTGCTGCCTCCGTATTGGCGTGACCGTTTGTCGGTGTATATGAGGGATTAGGTGGGTTTGAAGAGCTTGTCAATTGACTCTCGAGAGACATTGTGGTTGAATTTGGTGAAGGTTGATTCGAAGCTGATGAAGAGGCTCGACTAGGATTGCTACGGCTATCTGCTGTTGGCGTGATCCGGCTAAATGAGTGAAACAGAAATCAGTCTGTGTCATCACAACATTTCACAGCTCCTACATACCCATCAATGCCATTCTCTAAGTGCTCTTCATCATCTTGCTTATCCTCATTCGCTTGAATATAGTCATTACCATTTGGCCGAGAGTTTAGCTCGATATGATTGGAAGGATCAGTGGAAGGTTTGAGGTTCATGGAGCTAGGCCTGGGAGTAGCTAACGTCGGCGAAGGGACATTGGGAGGCTGCATTACTACATACATCAAGAAGAGTCAGTCTATTTCTGGATTTTAGGGGTTTAGGGTAAAAAGAGAAGTCTGATTGTGCGATTGCATCGACGAGATGAATGTAAATATCACTTCGATGTTGAAGAAGGAGAAAAATACTATTTGCGTCAAGTTCGAAGGAGAGACAAAGGAATTGTATATTGTATGACGATTGAAAGGCCGACTTGAGTTTAGAAGTGTAAGAGGTACTTACTACTTGTCTGTATTACCGACATGATCGTCAGCTCACTGCTTTCCAAGTTCCTCCAGTGAGTACGAGTCCGCAAAGATGATTATGTGTACAAGGGACGACTAGACCTAGGTTATAGTTGTAACAAGTTGTCGGGATCAAGGCTGCAAGGAGGTTATTTGTGTTGGATTGTCCCCAAATTGGCGGAAGGACGGTTCTGATTCAAGCGAATACGGATATGTTATACCGGCGTAAATTAGGTTGATGAGAAAGCCGAGGATAATCTGCTTCTTTATACTTTACAAACAATGTAAGACTGGCATCAGGTTATTGCTTAGCCTTGATTGAAGCAGTAGTAGGATCTGCTATATGTGTGTTGATGATAATGTAGTTTGTCAATGATTTAAATGAGTTGAAAGCAAGAGACTAGTCGTTAAGAATAATTCAAGATGATCATAAGTGACCACCATAGACTAGGCACTGACTCATTACACGAGTACACGCGACGACATTCGAAAAATGATGACATAACAACTATAATACCTCTGAAACTACGCATAACCTAATCTAAGTGGCACAGCATAATTCTCCTCTACGTCTAGCTGTACTGAATGCCATGTTACCATAATTAAGCTCTTTCTGGCACTTAGAACAGGTTACAAAGTTACATGCTTATGATTATCATTATCATTATATTTGATTTACTGACCGGGTACAAGGGGACGAACGATTGAAATTCGAATCTCCCCTAATCGACTTGCAGCTGATTTGAAACCGTGGTATACAGACACAATTATCGAGAAGGATATGTAAGAAGCCGGTATGAGATAATAGATAGGAAGAATCGATATGACGTGGTACAAAGACACAATATTACAAGTATCTATTAAATACTAATTTATACCTGCCCTTCCAACGCAGCTAAAACTTTAGCAGTTGGTTTTCTCCGCCTTTGTATTCTCGGACTATGCACTACAATGGGTTTAATCTTTGTATTCTTGCTCTTCGTTAAAGCTTTCTTCTCAGGTATCGATATATTATTTGTCAATTCTCCCAATGCTTTACATTCGGGTTTACTAATATTCTCAAGTCCGCTTCTTAGCGATAATTCTGCTTTGCTAGGTGCTGAATTGAAGACTTCCCATTCATCAACCCAATCATTTTCATTCTCATCTTGATTCTCTTTTCCATTCCAGACAGATTTAGAGAAGGAGAAAAGATTACCTTTACCGGGTGTGGCGTTGATTCCAGTAATAGGAATATCTTTATCAAATGATTTGGTCTTCTTACTTGGACTATCAAATGCGTTTGATCGTCTTTTGGAAGGTGACCAAGGTGAAGGTGGCGTAGGTGGAGCTTCACTTAATTCAGAATCGGAACCGAAATCCAAATGATCAGATTTAATTTTCTGTGAAGGAATAGGCGAAGAGTATTCGTTTGAAATACTTTGTGATTTCATAGGAGAACGAGGAGAAGCTGTTGGACTAGGTGTAGGAAGTTGTATTGGTCCTTTGGATTTAGCAGTGACTATTCACGAATAGAGGTCAATTTTCCAGTATTGCGATTGGCTATAAACAGAAGGGAGATGAAACTTACGTTTAGCTTTTGGCTTACCCTTTGCTTTGATTGGTCTTGGTTTGGCAGTGATTGGTAATTCTCCATCCAATAAAGTCTGTATTTCCCAATCTTGAGGTTTAATCCTTTTCCATTCCTCTTCAACTCTTTCTACCCATTTATCAGTTTCACCTTGTATATGATAATCTATTATACCTTCCCATTCTTTTTCAGGCGGAGGAGTAGCATTTACAAAAATCACTATGCCCTTCTTCTTATTTTTCCCACTAGTTGATGATAATGCATTTTGAGCATGAACTGATTTTGCAAATTCTTTTACTAATCTTTTCAATCCATGTACTTTCAAACTTGTTCCCATTATTAAAAGTATATCAGGTTGACGAGAAAGATCATAAGTTGTTAAAGATCCAATATCATCTCCTAGAGGATGAGGTTCATCATATAAAACTATTGAAGGACGAAGAGTTCCAACCGATGTAGCTCGAGCTGAACGAGATATACGAGATAAACCTTATCAAAAAACGAAAATTATTTTAGCATATTTTTCATGTAAAAGGATTTTAAATTTAAGCAAATATAACTTACATCTTTCTTCACATGCTGGACATTCAGGTGCTTCACCATTTCTAAATAAATTAACATATTCAAAAGTAATTGGAAAATCTTTAAAACATAAAACACATCTAACTCTACCTAAATCACCATGTAATTCAATATTACGAGTCTCTTTTTTTTTAAATCCTTTACCTCTTCCACCAGATTCTAAACCTAAACGTCTTTCTAATCCATCAATATTTTGAGTATATGATCTTAATAATTTATTTTTTGATTCTAATTTTTTAATAAAATGATGAGTTTTTGTTGGTTTTGCTTTTTCGCATTCAATTGATAATTCTGCTATAAATGTATAAAAAATACTTGTTGTATTTGGATTATTAAATAATCCAGATGAAAATAATTCTTTTCCTGAAAAGAAAGAATCTGGATATTTAGCTTTTACTAAAGAATAAAGTCCATTGGCTGATCGAAAGTCCTATATGTTTTGTGTAACAAAGATTAGCATACAGCCAATATTGCGATTCAATATGTTGCAAATCGCGAAATTCGTGCTGGAAGTTGACGCCAGTGATTTGCATTTCACTTCAAGAAAGTATTTTGAGAATCTTATGCACTTACGGGTATACCACTACTACAACTTATACCAGCTCCGCTGACTACGACTATTTTCCTTGCTTTAGCTATGGCGGTCGAGATGTCCGATAACTGTCTTCTAGCGGGAAAGTCTTCAGGAGCAGTTGAGCTCAAAAGGTGATCAAGGGGAAGATGTGTAATCGGCATGGTAAAGAGACAAGAGTTTTAGGAAGCCCTTAAGGCCAAGGATCGTGAAGTGAAGCAACAAGACCTTGAGATATACCAAGGATGTTTCAATACCTCAAGGTGGTCAATTTCGATCGTTGAGCGATAATTATTCAAGTAGATAAATGATTAAAAGGAAAGGGGAATGTCAAGTCGTTGTGCTTGTATAAGACTCTCTTCAATGGTCGTCAATGATCCAATGACAAATATGCGGATAGACGGATGTTTGATAGATTGCAAAACATGTATTTACAAAATGAGCAAGTTGTAATGTTGATGCTTTCTTGTGATTTACCCTTTCCTTTCCTTTTTACGTTGTATGGTGTTGTTCCCAATGATGTACCCAAAATTCACCCGAAAAGGAGAGGCGCGTCGCAATCAGACGTGTTATATCACTTTCATCGATTAAACCACCAAAAGCAAAAATATACACCGTAAGGGAGTCGAACCCTTGCCGCACCGAATCCGTTGTATGAGGAGTTGAGTCCAAATGGCAACGGTGCATGATACCGTTTCACCAACGGTGTGTTTGGATGAAAGCCTTCAATGCAAGAGCAATATAACTTCTTGATTCCATACAAAGCAATGATTTTTGATTGATCGTATATGTTCATCTCAACCCTCAATTCACAAGACCTCGTAGCGTGGTGGAAATCGATGGATGGAGGTACCATCTCGTTGACCTCGCTTTGAATGGCACTTACACATTGAACTGCGACTTTCGCGATGTTTTAGTGAAATGGTCAAAAGGAGAAGTTGTTTTCATTACGTGAACACTTTTTGTGACGTCAGGATCGATTCCCCGCATTTGTCAGGTTGAACGAATAATTCGAGTTTCACGTCTCCCTTGTCATTCATCTTAGATATGTTCTTCATCACTGATCAATATCGTCAATTGTCAACTGCCAAGATAGTCCAAAAGCGAGACCGTTCCCCGCACAACGTGAACAAACACGATGTCATATTCGCCTAGTCCGTCAAACCGCAGTGGTGTATCAACTCCAATCGCAGATGAAGCCAGTGGATATCTGCTGTTGACCATCGAACATGCTGTAGTGAAGCAGGTGAGTCGATTCTCTGTCTCGCAATGCATGATCGATCTGGATGCGAGCTGACTAAAGCGCAAGATATATGAGGAGGAGACTATGACACTTGCTCGAGGAGAATTTCGGTATGTAGCTTATTAAACTGAACAGCCCTCGAATGAAGATCTGATATATAATTAACATAGTCTTGAATGCGTATCACTACCTATACCTCCTGAGATAGGTCGTCAAACAGCCAACCCCTTTTCGCCTTCTTCAGCTGATCCCCCCACACCTACACATGATTTCTGGCTTGTGATAAAAGTTGGACCTACTTTTGAGATGCCGATTATACCCAATTCCGAAATGATTCCGCATCAAGAAAAAGACGGAATAGTCTATCAAGTATCTTCTACTACCGTTCCAAATGCTTCAGTTCTTTTCACTTTACCTTTGCCGGCTTCTCAAGCGGATTTAGAAGATCTTGATTCGTTAGAAGTACTATTAAAGCAATATGGTTGTTTAGGTAAAGATCTAACAGCTTTAGAAGGCTTGTCGGCATCACCCCAACGACCGCCATCCACCTATGCATATGGCTCATCTCGAGGAGCCGAACAAGGCGAGGCTTTAGCTCCTGAGGATCTGAGAGGCAGAATCGTATTGATAAATGAAGACAACGGAGAAGTCGTCGGTCAACTGGATCAGACCTTTGATGTTGAAGAGGATAAAAAGTTGAACAATGAGGACAGAAACAAACCTGTCATGTTGGATTTTGGTCACCTAAGGGAAGGTCAAGAAGCTTTGAGAGTCAAAGTCCGGACTGTGCCCGAAGAAGATTTAGATGATTGGTTATTACGTGGGGCGCACAAAGTCAGGTATGTACCTCTCAATAGCCCCATTAATTTAATCCCCGAATGTTATGAGTGTGACTCTCTAGCGTGTGATTGAGATCGAGAGCTAAGGATATATTCGACTTTAGTCAGGGGATCCTTTCATTCAGCTCGTGGTCTGGTCGGCAGATGATATCGGGTGCAGATACTTACATCAAAAACTCAACTCCAAGAGCTGAACCTGTCAAGTTCTCGCCTCAGACTAAAGACAATTTCGTGAAAGTCCATAATGGAAGTGTCAAAGTCGCTACAGTGACAAAATCGACTATCGGTAAAATCACAGGTGTGCGTGGACCTTTACCTCCTTGCTCCCGCTAAACCTTGTATTATCAAGCTGACATCTGCTGATGATGAGTTTAGGTAATATCTACTGCAGCTGGTAAAACGTATACCCACGGTTATAAGCCGGCTGTCGAAGCTTATAGAAGGGCTTCAATCGATTCCAATTCTCCTTTCGGTGGACCTCCGCTACCGCCTAGGTCATCCACCGCCGTGACAGGCCAATATGGGACAGGAAGCATTCCAGTACCGTACGCCGTTCGAAACTCTGCGAACGCTCCACCTGTACCCTCCAAGCCAGCTCATCTACACTCGCCTACTCTCCCTCTGTCCGAAACGCCAAGTTCGCTGACTCACAGAGGTGCTCAAACAATATCGATTCCAAGTCAGGCAGAGACCATGTTGGCTGAAAAAGATCGTTACAACACTCCACCGTCATATACAGAAAAGGTCACAGGAGAACCTATGGGCATGTCGCCTACTGTTTCAGGATCAGGCTCTAACACCCCAACAGCTCAACCTAAGAAGAAAGCTTTACTAGGAAGGATTCTCTTGGCCGGAGAAGTGGTGTTGACGAGTATCGAAGCAACGGCACATGATTTGATCAACAATGGTACGATCGCTGCGTCTTCCGCGGCTGGGTAAGTCGACCTATATCAGTGTCGAGATAGGAGCTTTGACAATAAATGCTGATCCCTTTGTTGTTTGCTTTATAGACATAAGTACGGAGCTGATGCTGGTGAAGCAACAGCTTTAGTAGGAGGATCAGTCAAGAATGTAGCTGTAGTATACATCGATGTAGCAGGAGTAGGACGAAGAGCAATATTAAAATCAGGTGCGAAAGGATTTTACAAAGCCAAACTTGCAGATGGAGAGACGGTCAAATTTCAAGCTGAAGGTCAAGGTAATAACGATATCAAAGCTGGAGAAATTGAAGTTGAGCAGAATGGAAAGAATGGTGAAGAAGAAATCGTAGTCGGCATGTCAGAGCTAAGTACAAATACGCAAGATGAAAAGTCAAATTATTACAAGAGATAAATTCAACCAGGTCGCTGAATTGACATAGACGTAACGGAAATTTGGGGTTTATTTTTGTTGTATATACTTTTGCTCGGATGGTTGTCTTTTTGCGATATCGTACACGTATTTTAGATTCAGATTGTATATAAACTTTAGGAATGACGATGCAAACGAACACAGAGACAAATGCATACAAGTAGTTATGTTATAGGATTATCAATTACAAGAAAATTTAAGATACTCGTCAATCGTTAAGTCATTCTTACAAATTATCCTTACTTTATTTTAGATTTTGTCCTTTTTTTCATTCCTCATCCTAGCCATTCTTCCCACAATGATCGAGATTGGGATATCCCCATTTCCCCCTCTCTCATCAGACTTGAGTAAGACATTTTATGTAGTTGCTCGTCTATGCGATATTTCGCTAGCTGAGAATTTCTCATACTCACGAGAAGCTAACATATCGACTACTGTTGAAGATTGTTCTCCCATGGGTGATTCTTGAGGAGAAGACTATGAAGAGGAACCGGTGAGCTCAATCAAGATGCTTATTGTTATTTCCTTTTGTAGCCGCGAGAAAGTTATCGAGTGTACTCACTTGCGTACTATTAGATTGCGACACTCTCCTCTTTATCCCATTAACATAAGGTAACCAAGTTTCATTAGGTACAGCATGAAGTGCAAGTAAATCATTACATGCTAAAATATGATAAAATACCCAATAAGCATATGGAGTTTTCTTCAATCTTGATCATCTTGATTGGAGAAAGTCGAATAAAAATACTCACCACTTTCAGCTGCTCTAATAGTTTCTGGATCTGCTTTTTCTTCGTCCTATATCAATAATATATCAGCCAATACGTTTCCACCGATGTGATGGGGTACTTTGACTTGCAACTAGGAATTCGAATCGTTTATATATATCAGCAATATGCTGTCTGAAGTACCGTCTAAGTAAGTTTAAATCACTAATAAGTGTTCTAATCCCATCGGACATATTGATACTTCATTGACTTACAGCCCGGTATATCCATGTTGATACCACATTTCTCTCAAATTAAGTGCCAAAGTCCCAAATTCAAGTTCAAGTGAAGTATTATCCATGTCATGCAACATATTGCTTGACTTTAACGGTTATTATATGAGTGAGTTTGACGTTGTGGTAGTTTGGATTTCTCGGTCCTCAAGAGATTGTCTAGGAAAGATCCTCAGGTTTCGCAAGGATTGGGGAGATCAATTACATAGGTGAAAGAAAGAAAGCGGCAATTTGTTATTCATATAGATATTTCTATAAGATGGAATAAGCGGCAATGATAGTCGAAATTGGGTTGATGACAAGTTCCGAGTATGTTTTTCTGAGACCAAAGTTCAGAAGTAAACCCAAAGGTAGTCGCTTATACTAATTTATTTCAATAGAACTATACACTTACATACTTCTTAACTATGGTGACGTACGATATAAGAAAGTACTGGAATGAGATTTTGAATAAAAGATTTAAGTACGCGATTCTTACAAGCTTCTTTTAGATCCGGATTATACCGAATGACCTATTTGATCATATCTTCTGTATCTCAAGAAAGCCAAGTGAGATTCAATATCAACCATAGTCAAGGATCTCCTATAGAAGCTAGATCCTATTTGCCAGGAATCATGGTTCAAAATACAGTCAAGTTATGATTCCAGACTTCGTGTGAGAGCATTTTTCAAAAGGCAGATGATCAACCTTCTTTCAATGGGTGAGAAACAGGAACATTTGCAAAGATACGTATATCTCTTACTGTGCCTGAAAGACTTTATCATGTTAACCTTAAATACATCATACCCCAAATTCCCAACTGAGGACCCCAGATTCTTTTTACGTACTTGATCGAAGCCGAAAAAGTACGTAGTCAGATGAATGACTAAGAGGGCGCATTTGAAGTAGGGTGTCTGTAAGTCAATTGTTTCGGAAGTATTCGTTACTAGATCTACAGCAACAAAAATCATGCTCTTCTCATGATCATGAGGCGTAGGTGCGTGGCTCTTCGCTCGGTAATTTGACCGTGTTTCCGTGTGAGCATTTCGGAGGTAAATAACGATTGGCAAATGGACGTTGTCGAGGAATAATACATGTGGAGTCATAAATATTCAACAGATTAGATTGACATTCGAGGCATTGTTACAGTCTAGTGGTGAGTACAACGTATAGCCCTAATGATGACAGTATTTGCAACGAATCATATAATATGTGAATCAGATAGGTCGAGGCGAAATAGAGTCTGTAGCTTCCTGGTGGTCCGGCTAGATCTCCATGTGGAACATCATCCCATCGTTTGATGACTCATCGTCTGATTCCTGAGAATTGGACAGACTTATCAGCAACTGTTGATCCTGTATGTCCAATATATCGAAAGGTTGCTAAAGGTCGACCTACCTCAAGCCCAGTCACATCGTAAGGGTACTAAGCGAGTTATTTGATCAATTTAGATCCTTTATTGGAAGGTGTGAAATCAACTCACATCATACCATTCTTCATCCGGTCTTAGGCAATTTCGTATACGTACGATGTACTTCAAATAATCATCGTATGGAATCTGTTTATACGTAAGAAGTTCTTCACACGCTGAAAGACAGTAGTGAAAGGCTATAAACTAATCAATTTTACGCGAAATTTTTAAATCCTTTGCTCACCGAGCAGTGCAGCGCATTCTGCTCTCTCGTTAAGTTCGCCTTCATCCTAACTCAATTGGATACTCATTGCTCATGAGAACTCTCGTTCTCGGGGATATTACATCTAAAATGAACTCACAGTCAAAGAATCAACCTCTAGCCAAATGTCTTCAAACCAATCTGCGAACTCCTGTCTACGGTGGTTGGGATGAACATTCAGAGCCAGTTGTCAGGTCCTGTTGTTGAGTGGAACATGAAGGTATGACTATGGATATTGATGACTTACAATCTAGCATAAGCATGTGCATCTCCCCAGCCCCAAGCTCTTCTCAATTCTGCTTCAGCTTCATAACACTCATTAATAAGCACATTATTTCTTTCGTAAAACGATACCATGCTGATCAATAAGACAGACAGGACAGCTGAAAATGAAGGAGAGGAACTTTTGACATACAAGTACTTAGTTAAGCATATTTAACAATCACTAATATGTTTATTATAATTTCAAAGAACGCCCGAAGAAGGAGGACACAAAAGTAGTAGAAGCGATACTCACCTTGTATTAATCATAACTTCGGTCAACCGGCTTCCTTTGCTGACCCAAAATCAGTTATAAAATGATAATGATGGTCATGAAAGAAGAAGAGCGTTCTGATGACGAATTAACAAGGACGAAGGAAGTTTATGAAAGCTATGGAGATGATGGCAAAGTATTTTCTTTCATTATTTTGGGAATCATCCTCAGATGATGAAATTAGATCGCCGTTTTCGCCCTCTCCTCGAATCGCCCTCAATGTCCTTAAAGTGGGGAAAAGCCGAATGACTAAAATATCGGAGAACAACTTTATGACGTGATGAGAGCCTGATGAGATCGCCAATATTGTAGGGAGTATGAGAACAAGAACATGTTCGATGTTGAGTTTCAATAACTCGTTAATGAGTGATTGTGTTATTTTAATTGATAGAGTATTTGAATCTAGAAATCCACCCCACTTGGAGATCGTGTTTGACTTGAACCCATGACTAAGCTTGATCTCTTCTTTCTCGCTGCGCACAAACCAAACATGCTCCTCGTGTTGATGTATGTACACGATAGGATCTATTATCCTCCGAACAATCTTATTGCATTGCGCGTCAGTTTCATGGCTATGAACGCCATAGCAGAGAAAATTGATCGTGAACGACTGGATCGGTCGAAAAAACACGCAGCCGCCTATAGATACACACACGAGTGACCCTAGCCCCTATTCCCCTTTAACATCATCCCCATTGAGCTACGAACCACGATCCTTGATGCGGCGTGATGCCCCAGACACTCGCCCCGGACACTCGCATCATTCAATCTCTCATTGTATTACCGTATTACCAAGCCTGAGACTCGTATATCATCGACCAGATCAAGGGCAGTTATTTGACAACTCATGGGGCCATACAGTACATGATATGATATGCGATGACACTTTTTAAATTTACAACACAGACTGTCTCTTCTTTAGTATTTTATCTAAAGCCTTTTCTAGCTGATTAGCTTGTTTCGTATATGTTGATTTCTCTCCATTATATTGTCGACAATTATCAAAAATCAATCGAGCATCTGCTACGAAATCTTCAACCGATTCATAATGATTATTTTCAAGTTTATATTCCATTGTCGATAGATCTGAAAAAAAAGCGGCATATGATCAGCATGTTACACCGAGTAACTGTTAACGACATACCCATCGGATCTTTTATTACCTCATAATAATCCACCACGACATTACCATCAACAGGTTTGGTAAATGGCCAGGCTGATGGTTCGTTCTGCAGATCGTTGAGCACTAGCTGTAATAGCACATGATGCGGGTTGCGTTTGGGTTGTCGGATACTGTTGGAAAGAATCAGCAAATGATCCCACCACAATCGAGGATGAGATAGGCAAGACTGACATATCATCCAGATCAGGATTCCATCCGCTTTCAGCTGTACCATATTCGTAATCAGCAAGGTAGAATGCACGTTATATAGTATATGACTCACCCAACCCAGGTACTTGTTCCTTGGTCAGCTTGATTTCGTCACCAGGTTTGGCGCTCTTGAAGATCGCTAGTCCAGGATGAACGATATGTGATCTTGATATTGTTCTGATCTTCGCCAGTATAGCCTATGTCCCACAAACGTCATTAAAATGCCCTCGAATTTGGACGATGGGTATGGAAGATTCCCTTACAGCTTTTTGATCAGCCAACATTTGATGCACATCCATGTACTTCACTTTGGGTAACATTGTACACTGCATTATCGTACCACCTTCGTAGTCCTTGATATACCCCACCCATCTTTCTCGCGGATACGATATCTCCTTTGTAAAACCTTGTTTCTTGAAGTATCCCACGGCATAATTATCGGCATAAGTGAGGAAATGATTGATAGTCGGATGTGCGGCGCGGACATGATCTTTCAACGAATTCATCAGATGCGACCCGTATCCCTAGACAATGTAATCTGGATCAGTCTACAGAAATCACCACCTGAATGTCGTAAGGCTCACCTTGATTTGTTCGGAACTGTCAACGGCACAAAACACAATTTCCGCAAATCCTCGACTTTCGAATGGCCTATAACAGATCCCTCCAACTACTTTCCAACCCCTCTTGACAATGGCCATACTGATATGATTTTTGTCTAAAACCAATCTCGTGATATATTCTCTAGGCATCTTAGGCAGTTGACGTTGAAACAGGTTTTTGAGACCTATCAACAGTATAGTAGCGACTTGAGTGGGTTCTCGAGATGACACGACCGGTAACATAATCTCTTTGTTCTGTTGTTCGATCGCTGCTGGACGTAGCGGTAATTTGGGCTGGGTACCACAGCATCCGAACGTCAGCTTCATGGCTCTAGCGTATATACAGCTCAGATCGACTAACCAATTCTACTCCTTCCCATATTTCCACATCAATTCCAGCTTGACCACCACCTAGGCCGGCCGAGCCATCATCGACGTTCGCTCCTTTGGTCAATCTCCTCATGAGCTCCTCCTCTTTCTCCTTTTCCTTCTCCTTTATCTCCGTACGCCTTTTTCGTTCTTGTTCATCTAATTCGGGTCGTTTCGCCAGCGGTACATCTTCATCGTCTTCCTCATCCTCATTTGCCTCTTTACTGTCTTCAGCCCCAGCAACATGCTGATTTCCATCTGCGTCAGTTTCCATTGAAACTATTCCATGCGTTCCTCGGACAACCGTGCGAGGCTCCCGTCCTTTCCCAGCGGTCTTCCCAGGTTTCTTTTTCCCATGTTTATGAGGTTTAGCCGATTCTAAGTCTGCATCATCATCAATTACTTGATCCTCCTCGTCAGACTGTGCTGTTCCGCTTTTGCGTCTCTTCCTCGGTCTCTCACCATCCTCTCCGTCAACGTCCATCTCTCCATCACTAACGTCTCTCACACGAGGCGATTTTCCGGATCTGGATTCACGAGGTGAGGTGAGGTCTGTAGGTTCAGGTAAAGCAGGTACAGTTGTACTTTTACCGGCGGGTCGGATGAAATGATTTAATTGCTTGAACAGCGAGACCGTGTTTTCCCTTCTGGGTGTCGGGAACTTGACGAGCAAGCCGTCGTCCTGAGCAGGCCAGAGATCAGCCGAAAGCTAGCCAATATGGTTTGGACCAATAAAGGTCATCTGGACGTCAGCTCACCTGCAGAAGTTCTTCGATCCTGCCAACGGTCTTCGCTCTCCGTTTCCTTTCGTCGCTATTCACATCTTTAGGCCAAACATGACCCTCTCCTTGCCAGCCATGATTACAATTCCCACATAATCTCCACCACCCTTTACTCGTTCTCCAATGCCTTTTACGTTCCTCCATTGCCTCAGACATTGTAACGTCCCCATCTCCTTCCTCGTCATCATCTTCATCTTCGTCTTCGTCATCTTGATCATGACCAATGAGCTTTATCTGATGATGCGGAGGTGGTTCCAGTCCCTCACATTCGCAATCAGGGACTTGACATTTGATAAATCTCGCTATTTTGAAGGATCTTTCTCTATCGGATATCTTGAGAATATCTTGTACAGCCTTAGGATACTTGAATTTGAGATTCGGCGGACAAGACAAGTCAATTTTTTCATCTAATAGGTCTTCTTCTTCCGCCTGAGATACCTCTATTTGCGGTATTGGCACGTCATCTTGACCTTCTCCTCCATCGTCGTCTTCATCTTCGTCCTCATCTTCGTCCTCATCTTCGTCCTCATTCCCATCTTCTTCTTCTTCTTCTTCTGCGTCATTGTCCTCTTCATCATCCTCATCCTCATCTCCATCTTCATCCTCCTCGTCCTCTTCTACTTCTTCATTTTCATCGTCCTCCTCTTCTCCGTCTTCAACATCTACCTCAACAGTACCTTCTTCTTCATCATCTTCTACTTCCTCGTCTTCATCTTGATCACCGTCCTCCTCTTCTGGTACTTCTTCTACTCCATTAGCATCAGATCCTTCCTCTTCTGCTTGGACCTCTTGATCTTCTCCTACTGATATAGCAGCAGTAGATTTGGCTGGTGAAAGAGAACTTGAATCTCTTGTATCTGCTGAAGTAGCTCGACTTGATGCTGCCGGAGTGGAGGTAGCGATTGAAAGACCTTTATTTCTCGAAGCAGGTTTCCGCCTTGGCATACTGACTTCAGCAATTCTGATCAGGGAGCTTATTGAGCACTTCCGCTCAATTTCTAATCTTTGATCTCGCGAAGATTGAAAGTGAAGATATGTGTTTAAGCTGAATTAAGCAAAAGATAAAATGAGTGATGTCAATTGTTATTGTTTTCCGTCAATTCGGTCATGTTGAGCGAGATATACGCGGATCACCACGTGGAGTGACACCTTGCATCGGGATATGTGGCATTGCTCGTCAGGATTCAAGCTACTTTGCAATCGGTCATCAGGTATTGCGAGCTTCGTTATCACTGATATGCATGTAGAAGCTTGAACATACGAAGCGAGATAGGTATGGCCGGAGCTTGCCACTATCTGAAGTGAACGCCATTACAATTCCTCCCAAAGTTCTGCCCGATCGTATCTCCCTTTATCAGACTTCAAAGGGCCCTTAGGCGTTCCGTTCCAATTTGTGAAGCGTCATTCCTCCTTGCTTTTCATCTACGACCATAGAATCCAGAAAGCACCACGTCCCGTTTGCTCCGTGAAGTTAAGTTGGATATCGCTCGGCTAGTACCAAGGTGGGGGACCACTTGGGAATCCCGAGTGTTGTAGTTTTTCTTTTGCTAGGTCATTATGAAGTGTACAAATGTCAGTCTCCGATACGTATACATACGTTGCATGAGAAAATATGGCTACTTGCTCGGTGAGTAAACAAAAGAGGTTGACATGGGTGATATGAACTGCTACATGTTTTGATTGGTAATGAACACGATTCAGATTACGATGTCTGTGAGTTCATCACCAGGATCTTCTATATCTTTTGTATGTTTCGTTAGTATACTGGCATTGAAGGATAGTGAGGCCACGAGCGTAGTAGCCGTTTCATTAAGATCCATCGCCACTTTGACATCTTCTTGATTCGGAATAGTACGATACTCACGTTTCTGACGAAAACCAAAGGAAAATTAGAATCCTTCTCAGGTGGATTATTTATCACATGTCAAAATAGTCCTTTAAGTATCTTCAGGCATCACGAGTCTCACCATAAAGAGAAGCTTGACCTTGATCAGCTCAACTTGACTTAGTATTCTCATCTGTGACTGGCTTAATATCGATCGCATATGTATCATTTCATTAATTCATGAATAGTGTCCAGCGCTACATTTTTCCTAGATAAAATCTATAATTCTAATTTAAATCTAAATCTTGAGGATATGAAGAGGAAATCGGGAAAGAAAAATTGTCCTCTGTACCAGCAAAAGTATCTAAAGAATAGTAAATAAATAAAGTGAAATCAAACCAAAAATTCCAAATGAGAAATCGAAAATAGAAGTCCTTTGCGATGATGAAGTAGTAGAAGTAGAATTTGAATTTTGAGTTGTCTTTGTAGTTCCTGATGTATTTGTTGAAGTAGCATCTCCAGTTGAAGTTACATCTGTAGTATTTTCAACATTTTGAGTTTGATTAACAAAATATTTTCGAGTGACTTGTGAAATATCAATATTCGTATATGGATTAGCATAATTTGGAAATGCTGGTATATTTTGATCTCCTGCAATAGGATTATAAGTGTCCAAACAATAAGAAGAAGCGTTAGAATAAAATGGCCAACTATATACAAATTTAACAAATTAACAATATTCTTTTTTTTTTTGAAAGATATAAACATAAGAAACAGAAATGACTGAGACTTACATCTTTTCAGAAGGATCTTCAGGTAACCAGTTTTGAGCAGCAGATTGAGTCCAACTCCAAGGTCCAGCAAGTTCATGATGAACAGACCAAAATATCCAACCTGCTCCAAGTTCATATACATCACTTTGAACTTCCCAAAATTGCCTCATAAATAAATTAGCTTCGGTAGAAGAAGTAATATTTGATATCATTTGATCAAGTGTCATACCCCAACAAGATTGATAATCTACACAGAAAGTATTCGTACCCAATGAAAACTCTCCAACAATTACAGGGAATGATTGTTGAGCTTCTGAGATTGCTGCTGATTGAGCACAAATAGTATCAAGGTGTTCTTGATATGTCTTTTGATCTGCTCCATTGAAAGCGTCATAGGTGTCTGCAAATGCGTTATAGTAAGTAAATCAGTATGTCATTCCAATCAAGAAGAGACATTTTAAAGAGAAAAAAAGGACTTACGAGTATCTAAAGCGTAATTTGTCCAATTTAATCCTAAACTAGGTTCACTCCAAAAGTATTTCCAATTAAGAATAGGTTGAAAAGCATCATGAATGATAATCATGACTTCATTCGCACCACTTATTATATGTTCATTATTCCTAACAACTTGATATCCTTTAACGTAAAATTCAGCTAAAACGTAAAAATCCATTCCATTTGGATTATATTCTAATATATGAGGTTCATTTGTAAGTTCAATTGCTTTTACAACTCCATCAAATTTTTCTTGAGTAACAAATTGAGTCATATTTGCTAAAGCCTCCATTGCTCTTTCCATATTGGTATGATTTGCTTGAAATCCTATATCTCCTTTATGTCCTGAATGATCTTGCCCATTTTGTGAACCTGGTAAACCATGAAGATCCATTAAAACATCTAAACCATACCAACTTGACCAGTTTAAGGCTCTTTCCAAATAAGGTAATTGCCCTTGAATATACCTGAAGTCATATTAAGTCAGTCTATCGTCATAAATCTATGACTCAAATTCAGTATTTTATAGAGAATACTTACGGTTCGTATTCTTCTGGATTAGTCCACGACCAATATCCCATAGGTATTCTAACGGTATTTAAACTGTAATTTGCGAATCGCTTAAAATCATCTTCGGTGATATACGTATCCCAATGATTTTCAAGTCTGGAAAGAGATTCTTCTTTACCCAATGTTGAAGTGTATGTCCACTAATTATGCATTATCTTATCAGCAAATTTGACGCGATTTCGGCTATCACGATAGGTTTTAGATATAAAGATAAACTCACCTCATCGTTAATATACGATTCATTTAATGGCTCTACTTCAAGAAAACTAGGCATCATCCAATTTTCCAATATAAACCATCCACCTAAATTGACTCCTCGCACTTTATCTCCATCCACTGATCCAGCAGGTGTCCCTCCTGGTTCTGTATACCATGATTTCAACGCAAACGAAGGAGAGATGTAAAGGAGAGTGAATAAAAATGTAGCGAGAAATCTATTGATCATTCTGCTCGCTCTTCAATTTCTAGTAAGGCGTATCAACGCCTACAATATACACAGGGATAGTTCTAAATCTCAAAAATGAATATCTATCGCAGATATATATTCTGTCGTTCCGTTCCGTCGCCGCTTCTAAGGCTCTAAAATGCTATATTTATGATTACAATGAGCGTGTTGATGTTTAAAGAGCGTGTTGTAAATGTAGACAAGAAGTGACAGTCGGATGATATTCCAATCAGAACATTAATCGCGATGGGCTTCAAGTCTTAATACTCAGGAAAGAAGTGAACCACTTTCTTGGCCTTATTCATTCACGGCGATGTTTTTAAGTGAGTTGCCAAGATTGTAACGATTCGGTATGCTGATACTTGATGTTTCAGGTTCTGTCGTGTCAATTATGACGCGATAATCCACTTTACCGCAGATTAGGAGTCGTTATTGATGAAAGGACTAAATGAAAGGATAGGTTTTAATACCACATATAGACAAAGAGATGAATTGAACAAAATCGAAATAAGAAATTTGATAATACGAAACTGATTCAATCAATTTCTACTAATGTAGCCAAGTCGTTTGTTGTGTTTATCGTTTTACTTTGACTTAAGTTTCGGAAAACAACAAAAAGCCTGAGTGAATAAGGTTTGACTAGTTGAATCTCTCCGAAATGCTCTTTCATTCACTGCACAGTCGTTGAATGTTGTTTTCCGCAGATGATTTCGATTTCGATTGAGCCTGCGCTTGTCATTTGTGGAATGGAAGCAGGTATGAGATCAGATAGAGACATGAACCCTTCATACCTTTGAAGTATACATCATATCTGTCCCTTATATTCAGCAGAGATGCCAAGAAATCGTTTCACGTATCTAGATATCTGTTTTTTGTCTTTAGATGAATTCACATAAAACCTCAGGAAATCCTTCGCGTATCATAGAAAATATTCAGGAAACAATTCCTAAATTGCGGGTTCCTGCGATAGAACCCTGAAAAATCCTTTGGTGCGTTATTATAAGATGCGCCTAAAACTGCAACCAGTTAGGCTCGTCAAGGCTTTGTTTGAAAGAAGCGTGAGCCTGTCAAACGGTCAAAGCGGGATCAAAATGACTCTTTCAACCTTTAATTGTTACGCGTCTTTCGAATGTTGGGACAAACATGAGCAAAAGTACGTTATGCTTGTTGCAAATGAGTATACAAAAAGCTGAACTCATACTTTGACGATAACGAGATTATTCAACTCGACAAACCTGACAATTATACATCAGACATCGAATTAACTGCAAGATGTCCTCTCGTACACGAGGCAAGAGAGCAGCAGCCCAACCATCTGTTCCGATTGCTGAATCCTCATCGAGGCCTAGGGCAAGAGGAAATAAACGGACAAAGCCGGAACCTGAAGTAGAAGTCGAAGAAGATCTACAATTAGGCGACGAGGAAGCTTTAGCTCTTGGGGAAGCCGAAGAAGAAGCGCAAGAGGATGTTGACGATGATGAAGAACAGGAGGACTACGAAAATCCCACACCGTCAAGATCCAAAGCAAAAGGTAAAGGTAAAAGTCGTAATGGCGCTAGGTCTTCAACTACAAGGGGTGCAGGACGAGGAAAACCGAAAGCCGAAGTTCCCGTAGAGGGGGAAGATGATGATGGGTTAGATGATGGAGAAGATGAGCATGAAGTGATCAAACCTTCTCGAAGGCTAAGAAAGAGCGTTAGTTATAAGGAGATACCTCCCGAAGAAACGGAGGATGTAGAGGATGTGGAGGATGCAGAAGGAGAAGATCTGGAAGGCGAAGCTGAAGAAGAAGAGGGTGAGTCAATCTCATACATGACTGCAGTCGAATCTGAATTACGATAATGAAGCTGATGATTTGTGGTTCTGCTGAAATAGAAGTGAAACCTCGCAAAAGGCAACCACCCGTCAGACTATCATCTCAAGTATCAAATTCAACGCCGCGCAAACGATCTAGACCTTCAGTAGGTAAACCTTCAACACCGTTAACTGCAGTAGAAGGAGAGGAAGCAGAAGATGATGAGGATCAGACCGATACACCTTATAAATTTGATAAAATACCTGGAGGATCGGGTCGTGGGGGATTTAGTGTGAAAGGTGCCGCTGCTGCTGCAGCTAGAGCAAGATGGGATAAAGTAAGAAGGGAGAAAATCGAAAGAGGAGAAGATCCGGATGAACCCAGAAGTTCATCTGCTAGAAAACCGAAAAGAAGGAGAGAACCTATTGTGCCTGATGCTGATCACGTCGAGAGTGAGTACGCCACGGTGTTTCTTCTCCTTGAGAACGAAAGAAAAATCGATTACGCATAAAGACGGAATGCTGATCAGCTTCTCATTACTTGCAGTGGACTCAACAATAACGATCAAAGGGATAGAATATACAGTAGGAGATGATGAGGTAATCTTAGATGAAGATGAGAAAGGGAATACCAAAATAGATGCCGAAGGGAGATTATTAGGGGGTGAGTTTCTGTTCCTATTGGCGAGAAATGGACAAGGAAAGAAGGTTAATCCTCTTTCTTCAAACAGGTCGTGAATACAAGCTAGTCACCTTCACCTCGGCAGCTCGACGTAATCCCGACAAGCTATACGCAATGACAATAGACGCAGCTAGAGCATGTGGATATTCCGATTCACTGGCCTTCTTACGACGTTGTCCTCAAATCTTGAAATTATCATGTACGGCAGAAGAAAGACAATTGTTAATTGATATAGGAAGGATAGCTGGTAATCTGAGACATCGTCAAGTCACTATGGTATCTGTGAGGAATGTGTTCAAATTGATGGGTGCAAGAGTTGTCAAAGGTATGTCTTTTCGCTGTTGTTTTGACCCTACGATATTCCCACAGCGAAGAGCTGATCAAAGTTTGTGTATATATAGATGGGAAATGGGTAAATGATGATTATTACGAAGCCGATGCATTAGAAAAATGTAAGGAGATGGGTTGGGAACCTGGAACTTTAGCAGAAGACGATGAGATAGCTCAACAGCAAACTCACTCAAACAGTCTACGAGATTTAGGGCTAAACGATTCGTCGACCAATGTAGGTGGACGATATGCGTATAGTTTAGCACCTTTTTATACGATAGGAGGTCTTACTACTTCCTTCGGTGGGAACGGGGTTGATCCATTTACAGAAGCTGGTTTAGGTAATAAAAGGCAAAAATTGAAATCTGCAGGGGTTAATGAGGAAAATTGGATGCACCTTACAGCAAAAGAAGCTAGTAGGATAAATAATCAATTGAAAGCGTACAGAGATGAAAGGATAAAGACATTAGAAGGGGATGATACTAAACACTGGGTATATCATTTAGAAAGTAAGACGGAAGAATTTGACGCTGCAGTAGAAGTGAAAGCCAAAGAAGACAATTCTGAGGAGAAGAATGATTCGTTGATTGCTCCTACATTAGATAGGAAACGAAGTGGATTATCACAAGATGTAACTCATGAATTTACACAACATTTTGCAGAAACCCAAGAAGATATAGAAATGGAATTGAATGATACAGAACCGCGAAAATTAGAACCTGAAATCATATTGCAGAAGCCTGATGAAGTGAATTCAAAATACAATTGGGGTTTAGGTAATTGGTCAAAAGGTGTAACAAAAGCTGCTTACGAAGTAAGTTTGTATTTGCTGCCTCCTAAAATAAACCGAGCGCATTTTAATTGACGTTTTTCTCAGCCTCATACACAGACTCCTCATATTCCATTATGGACACAACCTACATCCTCATCATTTGATAGATTATCATATCATCCTATTTTATCTTCTTCATCAGCTTCGACTAACATACTTTCTGGTACTTCTGTCAAGGGCATTACAAGTCTTGAATATGTATACGAACAACCTAATGATTCAAAAGAGATCGAAGCTCGATTAAATCAAATAAAGGAGGCTGAAGAGTGGGAAAAGAAAATGCGAAAGAAGAAAAGAGTTAATACAGTAGTATGATTACACAATGATCTATATCGAATCTGCTCATTGAATACAACTCACCATATCTAATACATTGGGTATGATACGTGTAAATTTGATTTTAATATAGATTAGTATAATGACCAATATGTTATGTCCATCACGTCACTTGCAATGTCTAAATACAGTATTCTGCTTTTCCTGTGTTGCGACTATCTACTTGGTTGCGATCTTTACAATGTTGAAATGTCTTACAACTTGACAAACGCAACAAAAGCACAAAAATATGAATACATATAATCAAAGTCTTCAGGCAATCTTATAATCTCTTACTGACCAGTGAAAATAGCTTTTCGTTTCTCTCTAAAAGCTTCTAAACCCTCTTTCCTATCTTTTGTATCTAACAAACCATTATATAATTTTCTTTCCATATCAAGTCCTTCTTCTAAAGGTAAAATCATAGCTGAATTAATTGCTTTTTTTGATAATTCAATTGAAAGAGGTGCAGAAGTTAAAATTTGTTTAGAAAGTAATAAAGCTCCTTGTAAAGGTGTATTAGGTGATGGGATATATTGATTTATAAGACCTAAAAGGAAAAACAATTAAAAATTGCTCATTAATTGATTTTCAATGAAATCAATTGGAATCTCACCTATACGTTCTGCTTCTAAACCATCTATATGTTTACCTGTAAATATTAATTCTTTTGATTTTGAAATTCCAATTAATTTAGTTAATCTTTGTGTACCTCCTGCTCCAGGTATAATACCTAATTTACTTTCAGGTAATGCAATTTTCGTATTTTCCCCTTTTTGAGTTTTTTTTTTAAAAATAAAGACAATTCAATTATCAGCAGATTTTTTTGGGTTAAAACCCATAAAATTGATTAGTAATTTCTCACTTACCTCCAATTCTCATATCGCATGCTAAAGATAATTCAGCTCCTCCACCAAGTGCATATCCATCTATTATACCTATTGAAGGAATTTTAATTTCTTCTAATTCATGAAGTAAACATCTTAAAGAATTTAAAAATTGAGAAACTTGTTCAAAAGACATTGTTCGTCTTTCTTTTAAATCTGCTCCTGCGCAAAACATATTAGGATGAGAAGAATTGAGAAGAAGTACTCTTGCTGAACTGCTATCAATTTCAGTCTAATACTTTTGCCCTCTGAAAAGCGTAAAGACATGATAGTAGTTTTATGTTAGATTGTTTTATACAAAACTCACGTAGGTGACATTGAATTGAGTTTAGCTATACTCTCCCTCATCTCCTAAAATTCTCTTACCGGATTCAGCTTTGCTGATTTGTTAATCCCAGCAGTATTAGACTCGACTTACGCCTACCATTCGGACGCTCAGAGCATTCTTCGTTTCTGGTCTATTCAAAACTAAGCACATCACCCCTTCTAAGTCTTCTCTTTGAGTTTCTGCATCTTGTTTAGTTTGTAACAATGGTCTGAGGTACGCGTGAGGTTCATTTGATTGGGTAATTATAAGTGACCTTACGCCATATCTCTTCTTCAGGAATGCCCAATTTGGCCTACAACTCCGTGTATGTAATGAAATAATCATGATTGACTATTTCAAAGCTCCTCAACTAACATATACCTCAGAGTCATGACATGTCGTTGATGAACGTTAAGCAACTTGCATCTCTTATTGACCGTGTTAAGATGTCCTCGTGATTATCTTGGACCTTCCGGATAAATATCTATCCGACCATCAACACCCAAAGCGATTAGCGGAATCAAAGGACCACATGAAATGCAATTTACGTAACCTCGAACAACATTTTGTGTCCAGGAAAGAACAAAAGACGCCACATTGAAAAAGCCGTGTTCGGAGTTTGACGGAGTTTCTTGATTATTTCGATCTTTTACCTTTAATTTGATTCCATCAAAGTAATTTCTCACCATAGGGATTTTAATTCACTATAGTGAGTAGTAGTAGTAGTAGTAAGCCTTACTGTATGCCTGCCTGCTCACTCACTCATTCACACTACCGCTCACTGTCATTCAGTCAAAATATAATTCAACATTTTATTGAATAATCGTTATTTCTTTATCGATACCTTACTGACGATTTGCAGGTTTCCTTCAAAGTAAGTCGACCTTTCTGTATTAGATCAAGCTGGAGATCATATACTGATTAATTATTGTTGAATAGATGCAAATTTTCGTCAAGACGTAAGTCATCATCATCATTATGGGATATAACATAAATCAAAATTAGAGAAAGGAGAAGAATTTGATCACGAATAGAACAGGATAGGGATAGATCAGGAGCTAATGATGAATCTTTGATACTATAGCCTTACCGGTAAGACCATCACCCTTGAGGTTGAGTCTTCCGACACAATCGACAATGTCAAATCTAAAATCCAAGACAAAGAAGGTATTCCCCCTGATCAACAACGATTGATTTTCGCTGGTAAACAATTAGAGGATGGACGAACTCTTTCCGATTACAGTGGGTATCAATTTGCTTTATTTCATTATAGGAAAAATGCAATAGGTCGAAGTACGATATAGAATTCAGAATTTATGGGAATACAGAATCGTCGTTGTTGAGGGAATCACGGAGGAAGTTGGAGAAGGCGGACGATATGTGTCGCATGGGTTCTAGATGGAAGGACCGCTATGATGGCTTGGAAGAGGGAACTGTTCATCTCTAGTCGTTATCATCTGTCGATCCCAGTGGAGATCATAGAAGCTATTCATATGGAGGATGGGCTATGGGATCTTAGAGTTCATCGATTTTGAGCTAACATCGTTTTTATCTTACAGACATCCAAAAGGAATCTACTCTCCACTTGGTACTCAGACTTAGAGGTGGTATCATTGAGCCTTCGCTCAAGGTACTTGCCAACAAGTACAACGTGGGTTATAATCATTCTTGAATACACATCGAGATTTATGACTGATCTCTGTTATACATTTTCAGTGTGACAAACAAATCTGCCGAAAATGTTACGCTCGTCTCCCTCCTAGAGCTACCAACTGTAGAAAGAGAAAATGTGGTCACTCTTCCCAAATCCGACCAAAGAAGAAGATTAAGAACTAGATTATTGGTTCCTTGTATATTATCTTAGCTTGGATCCGATTCTGGAGTTTATGGGAAGGGCTTAGGAAATGTATATTTATGAGAAAAATGCATTCCTCTGCTTGATCGGTTGGTGCTTACGAAGCACAAAGATGCGAAATGAGGATACATAAGAAAAGATTGGACATACGATCTATGATGTTCAAGGGATTTAGTGAGCTTCGAAGCTAACTTCTTACTCCAACACGAGCACGCCATTGCTACACTATCATTCAAGTCTAGTTTGATATATTCCCAATCAAATCGTTACTCACCCACTTTGCATATAAACATCTTGCGCTCGTTCACGCACTAAATTACTAGCTCGGCACAGTAGGACCAAGTACATACTAGGATTGAAAATACAGTGGAATCCCTATTGCTTATGGCTCATCAAACGTGATACCACGAACTTACTCATCTTCATAGTTTGGGCTATTCCAACCGTTCCAACCTTGCAATTTGGCGATTTTATCATACATTGATGAAGAAGGGTCGAATGCTTCACCGATCTTGTTCCACATTACTTCCATTGATTTCTCGGATTGAGGGTTGGTATAAGTGGCGAGTAGAAGGAGTGTGAATAATCCCATTTGACATTGTGAGCTAAGCTGAGCGAAGTCGAAACAAATCATCTCCCATCGTGGTGCATTTTGTTGTCTTTCCCCCTCACAAGAGTATGAAGGCCCCATTAATTTTATAGGTCCTAACGCTCTGTGGAAATTCTTGATGGCCGTAGCGGCGAGATCATTTTCTTCATGATCCGAAGCGAATTTCAGGACTTGGAATGGAGCTAAATAGCAGCGGTCGCGAAGAGCGTCTCGAAGTTTGTCTATCAAATCATCCTTACACATAGCGAATTGTGATAAGACGATTAATGGACCGATGATGGAGGGAAGTCGTAAGGCGGAGATTGCGTGCTCTTGGTACAGTTGAGGTAACAACATTAAATCGAGGAAGTTGGCAATTGTTTCGCTTTTGAAATCAAGGTGAATTGGTTCTCGACGGTGATTGTTGGGAGGAGGAAGGCTGAAAGTGTCGGCGAAGAATCCACTAATGTCACAGTGTCACGGTGATTGATCAGTCAAGATAACTTAGTCGATCAGGAGAATGTGAATATGAGGTGCTAACAAGAGATACTCACCTGAATTTAGATAATTGAAAGCTACTTGCTCGGAGTTCCACATTGTCATTTGAGATAATGGTAACGTCGACATTTGGATCACAATGGACATGGTGAAGTGTTGGTTCGCCTTTATTGGGAGAAGAAATTTCTGTTCCGGATTCCATCTTTAAGGAATGTGATTGAATTGACAAGAAATGATGGAAAGAGAAAAAGAAAGAAGAAAGATAAATAGATGAACAAATCATTATATATATATATATTATGTTTAGTTGTTCTCATCAGCTTCAAATGTCATTTATACTTCTTTACTGTATCAGCGCACGGATCTTCAGTCATCTTTTTGACGTGTTACACATCAAAATGCACCAGCTCTCCCGCTGCAAGCTGTTTTTGCGCTCCCTTTCTGCATCCGAAATAGCAAACATCTCACCTTAGGAGATATGAGGATTTTCGTTCAGGATTTTCGGACAACATACATATGATGAATCAACTTAAATGCTACAAAGTGCAACTACCTTTACTCCAGCGCGTTTGCATGATATCTAATACTAATTCAACTAAGTATAAGAATAAGAATTTCATCTCGAAAAAGTTGGTCTCCATATTAGATAAAGTATTTTTGATTTGATCTCAATAGTCTGAACATGTGTGTATACAAAATGCTGAACATCGATGAGTTCTAAAAGTTCCGAAAACTTTTGAGAAATTTCCAATAGATTTGATACTAGCTTCATCATCCTTCCTTTATACTGTATCAGCCACAACATGTATTTCATAATGTATCGTTCCATTCCTCGGGAAAGATAGTATCCCTCCGAAGGGCTCAAAATGCAAAGGCAATCACGACGACACTTGGATCTTTTTACATGTGGAAGCCACATCATTAATAACTAACCGCGAAGTATATAAACTATTTACATTTCGAACGTTCGCTCATCGAGATTCCCCTAATGTTTCGCATCATACAATAATCAAAGTGGGTTGAAGATCTTACTGACAAACTCCCAGTCCAGTCCGGAGCTTCCTCGACCATGTTTTGATAAAAAACAATAAGAACTGGAAGTGATAGCTGTCAGAAGCTCGAGTTGCCACTTTTGTGGGAGTCGAGAAAAAGTACGCTCCAGTGCATCATCCAATTCGACAATCTCCTTGAATGGGCGATCGATGGAGCAGTGGCTGTTCATGAGCGCGAGGGCGTATTGCGCCCCAACGACGTCCTTGTTTTCTCCAGCAATAACCAGTAATTCCATAGGATCTTTTGCGGCTTCTAGGTCGAATATTCCTTCAACCGCCATCACGATAAAGTCGGGACAAAGAGCGAACTCAAGGAGTGCAATGAGCGAGCGGAGAGTTCGAAGGCCTTTAATTCCCTTGATGTATAAAATCTGATACTGCGGTAGGCAGACCACCAAGTCAAGAAACGTCTTGATTGAATTCGAGGGGAAATCGAGCTTGATGTTTTGACGAGTATCGTTTTCTGGGGAAGGAATACTGAACATGTCTGAGAAAAACTTGCTGAAACAAGGATTGCAAGTCAGTGTGTATCGAGTGACGAGCAACCAACGGCCTTATGGGATCAGGCAAAACTTTCAAGTGGATGACGCAGAACAAGTTGTTCACCTACCTAATCTTTGACAGCTGGAAGCTGCTTGCCTTAAATTCGACATTATCGCTTGAAATTATGGTTATATCGCCATTTGGATCGCAGTGCACATCGTCAATTTTGAGTTCGCGTCGGTCCGATGGGTGTCTGTTGTTTCTTTGACATGATGTCTGCCTTTAAGTTATGGGAAGTAAGGCGAAGAAAGAAAGAAAGAAATGTAGAGAGAGAGCAAGAAAGAAGGAAAAGTCTCGATTCAATCAAGAGGTTAATATCGTTGATCGACTCCTCACAAAAGTGTACCTGCGCTTGGACCTTTCCTCTCCCTTCTTGATGAAATTTGATTACACAAGCACACGTCACTTCCTTTGATGTTGGGATTCCAAACCACGGTGCTAATTCAGTACATTCTAAAATAATGCTACAATCCATACAACAATATTACCCATCAATTTCAATAATACTCGAATCGACTTCCATCGCTGCGGAATGGCTTTTCCCACCTCTTCCTTTTCCTCTCGTTGTCGCATTCCTCCCTCTCGTACTTCTACCTCTACCTCTTGTGGCCGACAAAGAAGTTCCACTTTCTGTTGAAGCTTCCGATTCAGCCAAACTAACATTCGTACTTGATCTCTTCCTTCCTCTTCCCCTCGAGCTAACACTAGCACTACTCAACCTTCTACGCTTTTTGTTTTCGGTTTCTCCATTCAAACTTTCTGCTCCAGGCGTGGCGGATTGTTTTCTTCTTTTACCCGTACCTTTACCTTTTGGATCTTCCTCATCTAAATCAACCATCATTTCTCCCCAATTTATATCATCACTTTTCTCTCCTTTCAATTTCGCTTCTGCTTCTCTGAAAGATTTGATCACTCCCATTAATCTCTTTGAGACATTTGCTGTTGTTCTTCGCCGAGGTGCATAATTGCCAGTGACGACTTGTACATCAAAGAAGGGTAAAAGCGTAGCTTGTTTATTGAGTGCGCCAAGCTAAATTCACAGATGAATCAGCTCAAATACTCCTTGTTACCTGAGCAAAAACCATTAATTCACCTTGCCTCGGCGTGCTATACGCTGTACGATCGGTGTCAACTCATCGTCAACCTTTGAGATTGACCAAGAGAGCTCTTCGTGTAAAAAGCTGTTCAATTCCTCATATGAGCAAATAGCACGTTATCTGCAGACCTTTGATCATTAACTCACGTCCTTAGCGCAGACAACTTTGGAAATCCCCAATGGAATGGCTCTTCAGACTCATCCGTTGTAGGGTATTTATACGCCTCTCTCTGCGTATGACCCATCAGCAATAACAAGAGATATCGATGACAGCCAATTACGACTCACAACAAGTGGATTCGGCCAATCTCCTAAGAGGTAAATACTATCCTTATACCTTTTCTTGAAACTGAGTTTCCACTTGGTATCATTTTCGTATGGTTGATCGATTCCACGTTGTACTTTCATCCACCACTCCTTGAAATTATCTATTCCTTCTGGGCCTGGGAAATTTGCCAGTAATTCGAGCGCAACGACGGGACCTACACCAGGTAAACCGATTGTATAATCACTCCCCAATAGATACGCTAACGATATCAATCGTTCTCGAGTTAAAGATAATTCTCTCTCGATATCAGTGGATAAAAAGCATTCTGCGTATTTGGCGTCGTTGAAAATATTTTTGAAACATTGTATACCACCAAAGAGGAAGACATCGGAATCGTCCGTTATGATCCCGTCCACCAAACCTAATTCGGCTAATTTGGCGCATTGAGCTTCTGCTTCCATCGGTGCTGTAATATACGGTATTCCAAAATGTCGCAACAAAGTCTACAAGCCCGTCATACAATCAGTAATCTTGTTTGTAAAAAGTAACATCGCAGATAGGGAGCAGCAAACGACTGTTTCCCTCACGGGAACACTGAATTTCAATGGCTCACCTGAATTTGCATAATCATACTCTGGGTGATTTCATCCGAATCCCTCATCGCGTTCCTGTTTTCACTATTCAATATTCTAATTTCATCGTCAATTTCCGTTCTGACTTCATTCAGATCTCTGCCTTTGATTTGAGCTAAAAATCGGGCATAATCATCTTCTTCAGCTGCCATATCTCCAGTGGTGATATCTCCATCTTGATCTTCAACTTCAGATGGTATCGTCGTAGCTGAATCGGTCGGTTGAAGTGCAGGTCTAGGAACAGGTGGCGGAGAAGGAGACCATTCTATCGAACGAGTATCATCCATATGATCATCGTCTTCTTCCGACGAAGTGGATTCTGCTCGTATAAATAACGGATTTGCGGGGTGCGTTGACGGGATCAACGCTGGAGAGGCAAATATATTTCGTCCTTCAGGTAACGGAGAGGGAGATGCGATTATGGGATTAGCGGGAGTACGGGATGGTAGTGGGGGCAATGCTGGAAGTACATCGATAATATGATTAACGGTACTCGGGAATGGCAAAGGAGGTGAAGAGGGGATTTCGGGCTCGGTATCGTTTGTTATAGGCGAAGAGGCGGGTTGCGTGACTCGTCGAAGTGGTGATGGCTTGACTGTACTCGAAGGCACTCTCTGGACAGACTTGATCGCGGGCGGGGATTTGATGGAATCAGAGGAAGGTGTTGGTGCAGGAGAAGAGGGTTTTGCTGTAGGAACGGGTCGCACAGGCGGGTTTGGAGAGATGAGGGAAGCTTTCGGTAGCCCTGCTGACGACGAGGCCGACAATGTATGTCGCTGCAGTTCAGGCAGAATTGCAGAATCAGTCGAGGTCGCTGGTCGATCGGAAGTGCGCGAAGGAGGCCCCGATCTTGCAGGAAACGATGGGGGAGGAGCTTGAGAAGAAGGTGCAGTCGCAAGCGATGCGTTCTGTGAAATGAAGAGCGGCGCATCGTCTTCTTCCTCCTCCCCATCAATATCGATAACTTCCGCAGGTATCGGTCGATGAGCAGCCACGCCAGCAGGTTTCATTCTGGCGGTATTCTGCCTGGCGGATATTATCGGTATCATATCATCCTCTGCTTCTTTTGTCTTCGGAGGCTCCTGAGATGTCGCTTCTTTGATATCGGTGAGTGACTGAGTCCTACTTGGGGCGTAATCTGTAACCACTTCTTCAAATTCGTCCTCATCCTCATCTTCAACAATATGGGGAGGTTCTAATTCGGCAGGAGTTGCGGCACCGCTTGGCACGAGCTCGACTTCCTCTAAATCAGCTTCATTATCTGAAGATCCCTTTACTTCCCACTCAGCTTCTTGCGTGACACTTCTCTCTCTGCGTTCTTTCTCTACCCTGCTCAGAGCCAGTGCTCGAGCAAGATCTTCATCAACTTCCTCTTCATCAGAACCTAGCTCTTCTTGTTGCAGAGCTAAAGCCAAAGCTTCGTCATTGGCGGTCGGGACAACTTCGTCTTCTTCCTCTTCTTCAGTAGCGTCGAAGAGAGGTTTAGATCCTGCTTGTCGACTAGCACCAAATGGCTTGACTGTTATATCGAGCGATTTCCGAGCTGGTCGAGCAGGAGCATACCGTCTTGCTATAGCTTCCAGAATTTCTCGCCGGCGTTGCTCACGAAGCTCCTTATCCGTAGTCAGGAGTTTGGGTTGAGGGCTTGCAAGCGATTCAGCTTGAATATCAAACCCGATTGAAAGAAAGAGAAAAAGCTCACCTCTCTATCTCCTCTATATCCGAATCATCACTACTCAATCCACTGCTTTCGCTCTCCGTTTCCACTGTCGGCTTCTCCTCTTCGATCTGAATAGGATTCTGCTTTGACCCTTCTCTAATCCCTAAAGCCCATCCACCACCTTGATCTTCTCCTCTTTTGACCAAGACATACTCTCTATTCCTTTCTGCAGCAATCCTGATTGGTATGGTAAGGTGCGCTTTTCCAACCATATCAGTCACGGTCAAAAGCTGTTGAGTGAGAGCATTTCTCTGAGATAAGTGTTTAATTTGAGCTTTCGAGAAGTCCAAGGCGGACGGTGCAGCACGTAGCATATCTGTCAACCTTTTATGGGATTGCTGTCGAGATCGTACACGTAAATCACCGATAATTTCATATTGCACTTCGGTAGGTAAAGCACGAAATTCCGGAGACTCGATATCGATATCATCAGGCGAAACTTCATCGATGAATTGTTTAAGCTCTTCTTCAGTAGCTAATCTGGCATCGGGTCTTTCGGTAGTTGAAACGGAAGGCATGGTAGCTTCAGGTAATTTATATGGATCTAATTTCTTGAAGTATTTACGACGTTTTTCGGGATCGGTTGGTACTTCTCCCACCCCTGGAGCCGGAGTGGCTGGTCTGATCGAAGTCGAAGAGGAAGAAGCTCTTTCTATAGGCGCTGGGCGTGATCTCGTTGGACTAGCTCTCCCTTCTAATTCGTCTAAATATACCGCATTTTCAGATATTTGTTCGCCTGCTTCGTCCGGATACCGACTAGCCGCAGCAGCACTTCTAGCTGCTCGTTGCTCTTCAAGCCTGTGATATCTCTGTCAGTCAGATGGCTTGAAAAGAGTCCCGGATACTTTGAAGCACCACTCACGCTTGAGCAGCTTTAACAGCTTCCCTCCTCATCTGCGCCGCGAATAACTTTTCAGCGACTTTAGCATGATTAGCAGCTGCTCCAGCCTTCTTCTTCTTTCTTTCGGCCTAATATTGATCGATGTATCAGCTGAGCTAGATTCTCGTACGTTCGGCAAGCTCACTATGGTAGCCCTTTTCAACGCAGGCGCACCTCCATCGAAGACGAAAACAGGCTTGATCCCGTGGAATAAGAGTTTATTGATACGCCGCAGAAAACCTGGACGATGTTTTAGCTTTACCGTAGATGGCACGGACTATACTCGGTAAGCTCACCTAGTACATGCGCATTGACCAGTACTCTTCCGTCTTTATCTCTCATTGTAGCTTGAAACTATTTGATGTCAGCTTCAGGGATGATATGATCCTGATGTAAGACTCACTTGATACAACCAAATAGAACTATCAATAGCCAAGCGCTTCCCTTCCATACTCTCAATCCTATGCCAGAAGCATCAGCTTACATTCCGAGCACATATGAGCAACAGCTAAATTTGCTCACTGGACAGGTCTCGAGACTGGATTCAAAAGCGACCAAAGACCTTTAACACCCATCTTGAAAGGTCTATGAGGTGTGAGTTGCGGGCTATATCATTTGTTGAATCGCTTCCTCCTACTTGAACCGACTTGGAGGCCTTACTGTTCGTCGTGAGGATGCAATGAAGTCTCGCTATACAAATCTGGTATCTTCATATCTTGCAGATTCCAACGTCTTTACCTTTTCAATGTCTCAAAGATTACTGACGTAATTAGTTGACTGGATCCGGTAGTTGTCAAAGTCACGTGATTGCATGTTAACGCGTCGAACGCGATCGTAAACATTTCGAGATAATACGAGACTGTCAATAGCAAAAAACCAACATCATCGAATATCAAGCTGTTCGAGTATATACACCAAAATTAGAGAAGAGCAAGAGAAGATGTCTACCGCAAGACCAGTACAACCTAACTTACCTCCATCGCTGCAAATACTATACCAAAAACAACAAGAATATGCAGGCTTGCAAGCTCTTCGAGAAGCTTCCTCTGAATTAGTTGGAAGAGTGGAAAAGTTGGCTGAGATGAGTAATATCATGGCTGATGGTGGGGAAGGTGAGTACATTATCTCAGCCGAAATTCTAAGTTCTGGCCATGTGATATGCTGCAAAGCTGATATCTGTATATCGTTGTGACACAGCTGTAGGAGGAGTTTTAAGGAATTGGCCTCATGTATTCTCGATATTGAATTTATTCGGTATGTTAACGACAAATCATTCTAACATTTGAAAAATCAACTTAATTGCGCGTAATGTATAGCACAACAACAATCTGAGACTTCCCAAACTAATATACCTGAAGAAGAACAAGATGAACAAGAACCATTACCTGTTTTAGTTCGATTACCTTACGGTGGAGAAACAAGTACTACAACAAGTAAAGAAGGTAGCGAAACGACCAAATAATGAGCAGGTCTGCAGAAGTACTTCTGGAACTGATCAATGCCTCACGATGATATAGAATGTAATCCGAAAATAAAGTACCTTGTATGTGATAGTTGTATGTATTACTCTTTAAGCTCGAAGAAAGGTTGATTCGAGGACAATAACTACTAGCATCCTTTATACTGATGTGACTTGTTCGAGAGTTTTGTGCTTTCACTCTACGTCTCCTCTTCGGATGACGTCCTTTGATATATATGGTGTTTACGATGTCCGAAACACTCGTAAATCCACAATCCTTCGTCTGTTGCTGACAGAATTAACATGTCTCGTAGTTGTCAATTTCCCGACAATTCCAAGTTGAAGCTAAAATCATATATCATAAGATTCCTTATGGTATATTTACCACTCAATTGACAGTAATCCAAAATAAAACGGTAGTAGAATCACTGCAGATAATTGACATCCTCATCCTAGTCACCAGTCATCATTCACCATGCTAAATCCTTCACTATTTAAAATATTGAATATCCTACTCTTGTCTTTCATCCCTCATGCCTCCGCGTCCCCCATTCTCCGTGATTTACAAAATCGAGCTGAAGAAGACGATGAAGAAGGATGGATTGATTCAGTTAAGAACACTTCAGATGATTGGTGTTCTGATAATCCAGAATTATGTTCAACATCAGTAGGTGAGTAAAATTATCTTTTCTCTTAATTTCCCTTTTGGTCTTCTTCCTGAAAGAAATGGTCTTATTTATCTTCTTATTCAATCTGTTAGTCGCACCACTTTTAATAGTAACAACTTTTATATTATTATATTTCTGTTATTACAAACCACGTAAAAATAGAAAAGTACTTCAAGAATTGGAGAGACAAAAACAAAATAATGATGAAGAAAAAAAGAAACAAGAACTGACAGATAGTATCAAGAACAAAACTACAGTTGGCTTGATGAAAAACATATTCAGCAGTAAGGATTAGTGAGGTGACGAATGGTAAGTCATACTTGGATGGGAAATCGGAATATTCGGAATTCAAGTTAGCCGTACTGTAATCAATATGTAGAGGCTACCTCATAAGTGTGACAAACTAAAGGTCAACTTCTAGCGGAAGTATTCCACATAGTAAGGATAATTCAGTAACGTGATATGCATTAAAATCATAGCTTATAGCTGTAAGAGTAGAGAAAACACCATCTCAGGCGGAAAATATATGAGAAACTTGTATAATTCTATGTGGAGCGGAAACAAAGGGTACAGATTGCTCAATCATCAACCATTATAGCTGGAGTGGTCGCCAGGTGTTTCCCGGCATCCTGGTACTGGAGTCTAAGCAGTAGTTTTCTCGTTAACCTTCTTGTGTTCAGTGGTCGTTGTGCCATTGGTAACCTTCTCATCAGGTTTTGGACTAGCTGCTTTACCTCCAAACCATCCACCACCACTAGCTTTCTTCTCCTTAGCTTTCTCTTTCTTCTTTCCTGCGTTCATCACCAGCCTATTTGGCACATTGCACCTTAGCTTGCGACCACTTGAGACACGGACATAGTATGAAATCTGTAGTAGCTTACCTTTCTAATTCCCTTCGCTCATCATCACTCTCGTCAGCCTTAACATCTCTAAATATTCCACCGATGGTTAAGATTGCCTTTGCTCTCTTCAAAGCCACATCCTTCGATATCGAAGGGTCATATAGCACTTTATCAACAACCGCATTCAAGACCTGACGAAATTTGTGAGCTGTTGGTACCACACAGGAGAGTAGCGATGCTAGCTCACATTGATGACTTCCCATCGAGTTGCCCTCCATGTAGTCAAGAGCATCTTTGACGAGACTTCTTGAGCTAAAGCTTCCATCTCTTCAGGTGTAGCGTCACCTTTGGCTTCTAATCTCTCTAATTCTTCCATGGCACTTTGCACACCAATACTGATAGTCCTCCTTTATTAGCCTATATCCCGCCTATAGTATAGACTTTCCAACTCACGCTGAACCGAGTAATCCAAAACCTTCTTTTACGAGCCCACCCTTTTCCTTCAATCTACCGAAGAATCCACCTCCAAAGAACTTTTTCGATTTCAAGAAATTGCCAGCTTTCGTTATATATACTTGCGAGATCGTATGTAGCATCTAGATATTTCATCTCCATCAGCGCAGCCCATTTTTGCAAATGCTGAACCGAAGGTGATGAGAGGAATTGATGACATACCTCGACACCGAATGACTCCAATTTCAGATCTTCGGCTTCTATCCTAATTCTACCCTCGAAAGCCTTGGTCTCCGTATCATGTATATCACCGGGATTCTTAGCATCTACGAATGGCCTGATTCGTTGCGTCAATTTCGATACCAATGCATCAACCCTATGTAATTCTGAAATTAGCTTAATAACATGACGTCAGAACGTGATAGCTCACCTAGCTTTACGCTCTTCTTCTTGCTTCTTTTCCAGCTCGTCAAGCTTGGCTTTTTGCTCGGGCGTTAACTTCGGTTTGCCTTTCTTATCTTTACCACCAGCTGATATGGACCCAGGTGCTGATCCAGAAGCTGAGACGGACCCAGATGCAGAACCAGAAGCAGATCCCGAGAAAGACGAATGATGGGCCAAAGAAGTGTTTGATTCTTCGGCTGCTGCAGCTGCTGGAGTTGGATTGATTGTTGTTCCTTCGGCAGCAGCGGTGGTAGTAGCACCAGCAGATGCGGCCGCTGCTAATTCTGCATCACCTGGAACCGTTGGATCCGTCTCACCCGATTCTTTCGCTGCTTCCATCTCGGCTCTTTCCTCAGGTGTCATCACTACATCCATTGTCTTTGTGAAATCTGAGTGACAAGTGTCTTATAAGCTGGGAGAAGGGACACGAGTGCTTTGCTAGCTTACCTTTTACAAGAGCTATTTCACCGATCTGCAGAATGCAAGTTAGCTGAGGATCCCTCTTGACATCTCGCAGGCATCATTAGCTCACATAGTCAAAGAAAGCCTCTGTGAGTGTTCGTCTTGAATCAGCAAAGTATTTCAGTCTCAAACGCTGTTGTATAGCTCACCTCCACCGAATATCTTTCCAAAGACTTCCTGCGGATCCATCTCCTCTCCTTCCACTCTGTTCATACCATCTTTACCGACTTTGTCGTAGAAAGCTCGTTTGTCAGCATCGGAAAGAATTTGGTATGCTTCACTGGAGGCGGAAGCAATCGTATCAGTGCACTGCGACTGTGACGTGATTGACGAGGCATGATAGAAAGACGGCCCATATATGTAATTGTCGAGGACGACAAATCACCTGTAACAAAGAGAAAAAATTTGAACGCTCTGCTTACCCAATCTCCTTGAACCTGACTTCAGCTTCTTCTGACTGGTTCTTATCGGGATGCCACTGTGACAAGGGATCAGCTGGATTCAGTGTGACGATCAGATCTTATTGTGAAGCTGACCTTGATCGCGAGCTTTCTGTAGGCTTTCTTCAATCTGGATTTGGAACATTAGTGACGAAAGTAATTCTGCGTTCGAACCTCTGTTAACTCACTCAATATCAGTAGCTTCAGGCTGAACACCTAAGATATCGTATAATTGAGTATCTTTCACTTTCTTAGTTGCCATGATGATGAATAGATAGGTTACTCTACTCTCGAAGAGATTGAGATATGTATATATACGAAATGAGGAATAAGTAAAATGTTTCTGTTATCTGTGCAATTATTTTGTTGATGACGTTGTTACATGCTTAGTCCACAGCTTTTTATCTTTTGACTTTCAACATTTTTAGGTGGCAATAATACCTGAGTTTACGTAAAGAGCACATCAATGGCAGTCTCTTTCCTTTGAACATCAAGTCTCTCTTCCTTAAGATCAGCACCCTTTGTATCGGACCGCAGGATTTCAAGCGGAGAGGAATCGAATTCTTTCAGCTTATGCTGCTCTATCACGCTCGTAAAAGCCCAAGAAACGTTTGATCGATGGAATGCAAAAATAAAAACAATAATGAATGTGCCACAAGAAATTATCAGAAAATACCCACAAAAATTTGCCTCAGCAGTGATTTGAACACTGGACCCTTCCATTGACGTTAAAAATCGGTACGAGTGGAAAGCGCTACGGCTGCGCCACAGAGGCGTTAAACGCCAGATTTTTGCAACAATATATCCCGCTGAATCTGTCCGGCGAGTAATTGGATTTTGAAAAATCAGTCTACCCGCTTGTATATGCACGGCCTTGCATGTATACCTCAATGGCCGCCGACCATGATCTCTGAGACCTCGTCCACCTGCGAAATTTTCATGCCTGAACGGCCTAGCGGTAGGGATTATCATTTCCTTCATGTAACAGGAGATCTCCCTCCTTTCTTCTATACGGACTGTTCTGGAACCCTCAGTGTTCCGCTGTGACTGCATATCAAGTGCGGCCCTAGACTCCGTATGTCACTTTCAGTAACGACTGGCGTGTGGCTATCGGTAGTGGTCTCAATTGCCAAAAAGGTTTATAGAATATCTTCGTACTCCCCTTCCTCTCCTTAGACTTCTTTGCTTATCAACCTAATTCCAATGTGTACTTCGGATCGTGGTCTCTCCACAATATGGTGAAGCGTATTACTCCTTTGAGATATGTTATAATGCGATTTAGATATACCTATCCGCTTCAACGATCATATACAGTGCATTACGGGACTTTTGATGATCCCAAATTTCATTTCAGAATAAAGGTGGCATCCGCCCTTACGTATGAATATATAGATACAATATCCACCCTCAACGAAAGAGCCCAAAGGCGGTTGGCGTCTACTCATGCTAGATCTCCCAGCCCTTCTAAGAACTTCTGATAATCGTCATCCCCCTTCGACCCAGACATCTCAGTAACACCTCCTGATTTCGGTTTATCTCCCAAAACACCTTGTAATTTACCCATCAACCCTTCGTTTGCTTTACTGATCCTCTTCCTTTCATCTCCTTCTTCATCAATTTCTCCTGCTCCCGGAGCAGCATTGATAAATCCACTTGTCCCTGTTTTTCGCTTGTTGACTCCACGAGGTACGAAAACTGTAGCTTCTTTTCTCAAATCCCTCAATACAGGCGCAGCGGATATTTCCCCTGTGGACGAAGGAGCCGTTGTAGTAATCGATGCTGAAGCAGTAATTGTTGATTGCGTTTGATCTATCGGTGGTCGAGCAGGTAGTGCATGTTGAGCAATTCGATGACCTTGATATGTTTGAGTAGGTGCATCCGATAATGGATCTTGAATCATTGGAGGAGGTCTATTGTGAATCTGACGAGGTGGTCGGAATGTACTTGGGCCAGCACCGTAAGAAGACTGAGGGAATTGAGAATGAGCATGTAGAGGTACAGGAATCGGACGAGGTAATGGCGGACGGAATCCGGCTTGGGGAATATCGAAACCCATCCTTACAGGCGGTGGCAGTGGTGCAGAAGTAGGTGGTTTTGGAGGTGGACCTTCAGGTAAAGGTATATCATCTGAATCATCCGAATCTTCATCTTCATCAGAACCTGCTAGTTGACCAGTAAGCGGTGGGCCAGCAGGCATAATTATCTCATCATCTGATTCATCGTCATCTTCTTCCTCTTCTTCTTCTTCACTCTGCTGTTCTGGAGCTAAATGAAAGTTTCAGCTCCAGATCGCTGAAATTGTTTTTCTTCGATTTCGCATCTGACTCACTTCGTTCTTTGTATGGCATACCTGGAGGAGGCACCCCGAAAGGATTATAAACCGCATCGTAATATACACTCTTCTTTGGATCTCTCAATCTCCCATTCTCATCATATAAGTGCTTTTGAGCTTCTTCTTTAGTCGTTCCATCTTTTTCTTTCGGTTTCCGTATGTTGAATACGCGATCTCGAGATTCAGGATGTTCA